>NC_067428.1:31559743-31868834 GCF_009764475.1 Pristis pectinata | reverse complement strand
CTAAACCTTTCCAATCCATGTACCTGTCCAAGTGTCTTTTAAAAATTGTTATTGTACCTGCCTCAACCACTTCCTCTGGCAGCTCGTTCCACACAGATACCACCCTCTGTGTAAAAAAGTTGCCCCTCAAGTTCCTATTAACTCTCTCCCCTCTCACCTTAAATCTATGCCCTCTAGTTCTTGATTCCCCAAACCTGGGTATAAGATTGAGTGCATTCACCCTGTCTATGCCCCTCATGATTTTATACTCCTCTATAAGATCCCCTATGCTCCAAGGAATAAAATCCAAGCCTGTCCAACCTCTCCCTATAACTCAATCCCTCAAGTCCTGACAACATCCTTGTAATTCTTTCCTGCACTCTTGAGAAATGCTCTGAAAGTACAAGAGTGCTTTAGCACTTTACTAACGATCGTAACACAAATGACCAAAGACATGAGGCTGAAATTTGTTAGGGTGTAAAACAGGTATCTCCTGGCAACAGCTT
Source organism: Pristis pectinata (assembly GCF_009764475.1). Classification (NCBI taxonomy): domain Eukaryota; kingdom Metazoa; phylum Chordata; class Chondrichthyes; order Rhinopristiformes; family Pristidae; genus Pristis; species Pristis pectinata. The sequence continues at coordinate 31,868,349 of NC_067428.1, read as the reverse complement.
GACTTGGTAATTGCACTCTGACCTCTGACCCAAGTAGCTCAAGGGTTACAGTACTAGTTGTGGGCATTACATAGAACAGTATAGCACAATACAGGCCCTTCGGCCCACAATGTTGTGCCGACCTTTAAACCTTGCCTAAGACTATCTAACCCCTTCCTCCCACATATCCCCCTATTTTAAATTCCTCCATATGCTTATCTAGTAATCTCTTGAATTTGACCAATGTACCTGCCTCCACCACCGCCCCAGACAGCGCATTCCATGCCCCAACCACACTCTGGGTAAAAAACCTCCCTCTGATATCTCCCTTGAACTTCCCACCCATTACTTTAAAGCTATGCCCTCTTGTATAGTGCACTGGTGCCCTGGGAAAGAGGCGCTGGCTGTCCACTCTATCTATTCCTCTTAATATTTTGTACACCTCTATCATGTCTCCTCTCATCCTCCTCCTCTCCAAAGGGTAAAGCCCGAGCTCCCTTAGTCTCTCTTAGCATTAGGGTGAATTTGACCTACCCTTGGAGTGTGGGCACCTAAAATACATTAAAGTCGGTAGAAAAGATAATCAATTTATTTGTAAGATGATGTGATTATCCATTGCTCAGTCTTTATTGTCCTTGAACTGAGAGGTTTGCGAGACCACTTCAGAAGGCAGTTGCTGGAGGTCAGAACCGGTAAGGAAAGCAGGCTCTCTTCCAGAAAAGAAATCCGTAGGATTTCAAGGACAATGTGATAGTTCCATGGATAACATTATGAATGTGTAATTTTACATCTGGTTTATTTAATTGCTGCACACTTCATGGTCCCTGGACAGGTAGCAGAGCAGGCAGCAGTAATGTGGATGGAGATTAAATTGTTTTTGAGGAATTTAACAGCACCATCTGAACACAAGGCCCCTCTACCAGATGTTGGAGGATGGATCCTGATGCTTCAGGATCTTCTGCTCAGTTCCCTTTTTTAAATGGGTTTGTGGGTGTCATTGGCAAGGCGTTGCCCTCAAGAAGGCGGTAGTGAGTTGCCTCCCTGATCCCTGCAGTCCTTCAGTGAAGGTATCCCACAATGCCATTAGGTAGGAAGTTGCAGGATTTAGACCCAGTGGCGATGAAGAACCAGAGATGTGGTTGCAGGTCAGGGTGGCGTTCGGTTTGAAGGGGAAGCTGCAGGTGGTGGTGCCCCCCCCCCCCACCCCCATGCATCTGCTGCCCTTGTCCTCCTCGGTGGGCTGAGGTTGTAGGTTTGGAAGGTGTAGACCACACGGAATAAGTTGATGAGTTCACACCTGGAGCAATGTGAACAGTTCTGGTCCCCGTACCTAAGGAAGGATAAACCTGCCATCGGGGTCATTGGGTGAAGGCTCACCAGACCCGTTCCTAGATGTTCTCTCTCTCCAGCCCATCAATTCCCCCTTGATTACTTTTCCACTTTCCTACACTGGGATATAATTTACAGCAGCCAATCAACCAAGCCACGCGTCTCTGGGATGTGGGAGGAAAATAGCACCCGGGGAAAAGGCAAACTCACGGGGAGAATGTGTGAACTCCACACCGACAGCACCCGAGGTCAGAATCGAACCCAAGTGACTTGGGGCTACGAGGGAGCAGCACTTGCTGCAGCACCACTACACCACCCTTCTTACTTGCTTCAAAATGCAAAAAAAAGGGCCACTCAGCCCATTGGGTCAATGCTGGCTCCCAGCAGAGTAACCCCATCCATTGTATGAGAAAAGATTGGATAGACTAGACCTTATTCACTGGGGTTTGGGAGAAATGAAATGAAGAAATGTTTGAAAAATTCAAAATTCTGGTTGGGCTCCACAGGTTGGGTGCAGGCTGGCTGGTTCCCTCGGTTGGGGGGGGGGGGGGGGGGTCTAGAAGCAGGGATCACAATTTCTGTTACAGGGCCAAAGGTTTCGGACTGAGATAAAGAGAAAATTCTTCACCCAGAGCTTGGTGAACCTGTGGAATTCGCTATGACTGAGTGCTGTGGAGGCCAAGTCACTGAGTATGTTTAGGAAGGGGATAAGTAGTTCTAGACACAAAGGGCATCAAGGTGAGAGCACAAGACTACGGCATCAAGACGTAGGATCAGTCGCAATTGCATTGCAATGTGGAACAGGGTCAGAGGGCCGAATGACCTCCTCGGGCTCCTGGTTTTCCGTGCTTCTGCCCTGCAGAAAGGTCTGCTCCTCTCCCAAACCGTGCGGACTACGTGAGGAGATCTGAGGGTCGAAGAGTTCACGTGGAAGACTGCAGGATCCAGCGAGTGAATGTGTGAAGGAAAAGGGGGTGAAGGGTTGAAAGGTTGAGAGGTCAGTGATTAGTGAACAACTCCGACCAATCAAGCTCCTTCTGCATGAGTCAGGTGACTGGCTGGGCGTACGGGGGCGATGAGGGAGGGGCAGAAGCTGTACCAATCCTACATTGGTTGAAGAGCAGGGAATGGCACAGGACGGTGCCACCGGTGAGTGGTGTTCTAGGGGAAATTCCTCCTGTGGGGGATGAATTAGGCTGCCAAAATACATCAAGGAAACTCCAGTGACCTTCTGTGCAGACCTCCAGATTCCTGAAACACATTTATCGCAGTAGCAGCACCAAAGACATGGTCGTGGAGAGATACAGCGTGGAAAAGGCCCTTCATCCCTCAAGTCTGTGCTGACCATCATCCACCCTTTCGACCAATCCTACATCAATCTCGTTTCGTTCCCCCCACATTCCCATCAAGTTCCCACCCCTCCCAGATTCTACCACTCGCTGCAATTTGCAGTGGCAAATTAACCCACCGACCTGCATTTCTCCGGGATGTGGAAGGAAACCCACACAGACACAAGGTGAACATGCAAACTCCTCACGGACAGCACCAGAGGTCAGGATCGAACCTGGGTCGCTGGAGATGTGAGGCAGCAGCTCTAACCACTGGCGCCACTGACCCATCCCGACAGTATTACAGGAATCCAACGCCTATAACAGAAGTGGTAGGAGGCTATTTACTTCTGCCCCCATAAAACATAGAACAGAAAACAGAGTCACAGAGTCATATAGCATGGAAACAGGTCTTTCAGCTCAACTGGTCCATGCCAATCAAGATTCCCACCTAAGCTTGTTCACTTTTGGCCCATATCCCTCTAAACCTTTCCTATCCAACTACCTGTACAAGTGCCTTTGAAATGTTGTTGATGTACCTGCCTCAACCACTTCCTCGGGCAGCTCCTTCCATATGTGGGCCATCCTCTGGGTGAAAAAGTTGCTCTTCAGGTTCCTAGCAAATTTCTCCCCTTTCACCCTGAACCTATAATCCTGATCACAACCCTGGGGAAAAGACTGTGCGCATTCACCCTATCTATGCCCCTCATGATTTTATACACTTCTATAAGATCGTCCCTCATCCTCCTACGCTCCAATGAATAAAAGTCCCAACCTGCTCAACCTCTCTCCATAACTCAGTCCCTTGAGTCCCAGCAACATCCTCGTAAATCTCCTCTCCACTCTTTCCAGCTTAATGGCATCTTTCCCATGGCAGGGTGACCAAAACGGAACACAATATTCCAAACGTGGCCTCACAAATGTCTTGTACAGTTGCAACATAATGTCCCAGCTTCTATACTCAACACCCTGAACACTGAACAGTACAGCACAGGAACAGGCCCCACGGCCCATGAAGGAAACAAAAACAAATTAGAAATCACTTTATTCTGAAGTCCCTGCACCTTAAAGCAGAGTACTTGCAGGTAACAGTCTCACACTGATTCAGACTAATGTAGCTTGAAAGAAGAAAGTGTGGGCTGAGTGAATTAGTTTAAATGTCATTCATTCACCTCCGCACTAGTGTTTGATTTCAGTCCAGACACACTGAGAGATAGAACTCCCTCCTCCCTGATAGATGTTAAAGATCAGAAGTGAATTTTTTTTGGATAGCTTAAAGGCATGCCCTAGTGGGATTGGAATCCACAGTACACAGTGTCCCTAATATTAGTCTTGGTCAAGAGCCCAAAAAATAAAACTAATGAAAAATTATAGTAATTCTGTGCTAACTCAACCGGAAGCCATTACAGCTGCAGGATATTTTAAAAGATTGCAATGGCGTATTTTAATGTTAACAATGTACACTATTAATTTCATGTTGACAATCCTAACAGCAAGATAACTTTAATAAGAAGATAGTATGCTATGAAAATATAGTTTGGATATAAGCTTTAGATATCTGTAAGATAATTATCTCTCCAATGTATGGTACAGGCTCCTAAACATGCAACTGCTCAAGGCCATTGGTGGGTAGAATCACACTGATATATTTACTTACCACTGGATCGACACATTTCCCTGCAGTGGAACTGTAATCTTCCTGTGCAAGTTTCACAGACAATATTTTACGTTGTCCTTCCATCAACTGTTAACATTTTCCAGTCCATTGTCATTAGAATTAAGATTGAACTATTGAAGATTGGCTGATTATAGTGAGATGAGATTGTGTTAGCTAATCAAGATAAAAAAAGTCCTGTTTCTGAGTTAAAGCCTTTGACTGCAGAAATTATATGGCAGTGCATCTTCTAAAATACCAAACAAAGTAACATCGTTAACGTCCTACTGTGCTGAGTTATCCAATTCTGTTTCCATTGGTGAAGCCTTGATTCAGTCCACGTTAGTCAGATTTGGCAGTATTGATTGTCACTTTCTTATGCAGTCTTTACAGAAGATATGTGTGGGCTAGGCTGGTAAACTAATTTCATCCATTAAAGAGGGAGCCTAACTTTCCTAGAGTTTCTACTTGTCTGTTTGGTTGTCATAGTTAATGCTGAATCTACTACTTGGCAAATGGGAGTGTACTGACCATTGGACATCACAGAAGCCAACCTCCCCTCCATGGACTCTGTCTGCACCTCTCGCTGCCTTCGTTAAGCAGCTGACATAATTAAAGACCCCACCCACCCCCGACATTCTCTCCGCACCCCTCCCATTGGGCATAAGATTCAAAAGCCTGAAAGCATGTACCAACAGACTCAAGGAACAGCTTCTATCCCGCTGTTATAAGACTATTGAACAGTCCCCTAGTATAATAAGGTGGACTCTTGACCTCACAATCTACCTCATTATGACCTTGCAGCTTATTGTCTGCCTGCACTGCACTTTCTCTGTAACTGTAACACTTTAGTCTGCATTCTGTTATTGTTTTCCTTTGTACTACCTCAATGCACTGATGTGATGAAATGATCTGTATGGATGGCATGTAAAACAAAGTTTTTCACTGTACCTCGGTACATGTGACAATAATAAACCAATTTACCAATCTACCAATAATAATAAAAACAGAACATGCTGTAGAAACTCACAGGTCAGGCAGCATCTGTGGAGAGAGAAACAGAATTAATGTCTCAGGTTGAATTCCTTTTGCCAGAAATGGAATACAAAGGAAATGTTGTTTTTATCTTTCAGAGAGGGTAGGGGGTATATGTATAAAACAAAGGGAATATCTCTGATGAAGTGAGGCTGCTGTTGGGTTAATCTGAAAATGAGGACATCCAGATGGGGCTAATGAGGACACTGAGAGAGAGAAAGTCTTAACGAAGGAACAATGAAGTTGGACATGCCCAGCAGATCGAGTTGTGTAATGGAGAAAGAGGAACTGAGCCAATGTCACAGGTGGACTGGTCAGTTCTGATGTAGACAGAAAAGTGAGTTACCTGAAATTGTAAGTTTGACGTTGAGTATGAAAAGCTCCACTTGTGCCCATATGGAAGGTGAAGTGTTATTCCTCAAGCTTACATTATAACAGAGGTCACCGACAGACAGGTCAGAGTGGGAGTGAGATGAAGAATTAAAGCGGCAAGTAATAGGAAGCTTAGGGTTGTCTCTGAAGACTGAGCACATTGGCTCCATTAATTACAATGAAGGAAGATTTACCGTGCATGAAATGGGATGTGGTAAATGATTTCTAAAACTCCACCAAAGAATTCCCTGGAAAGATGTCCTGTTTTATTGTTTCCTTTGACAATGGAAATTATCGTAATGATAATGGATAACAAAGCTTCTTCCCCTCCACCATCAGATTTCTGAACGGTCCATGAACACTACTTCATTTTTCTTTTTTATGGACTATTTATTTATTTTTGTAATTTATAGCAATTTTATGTCTTTGCACAGTACTGCTGCCGCAAAACAACAAATTTCATGTCATATAAGTCAGTGATAATAAATCTGATTCTGACTCTGATTCCGAATATCTGGGGCTGTTCTGAAATTATATGGCAAACCAAACTACGAGATTCCTTTTGTCCGATCTTCTTAAAAACATAAAGGATGTGATGAGAAAAAAATGAATAAATGTGGGCTACATGAGGCAGCTAATTAAAAACTGATGAACAAAAACCGATCAGTTCAGATGAATGGCCCAGGACCCGAAACATTAACTGTTTCTCTTTCCGCAGATGTTGCCTGACCTGCTGAGTGTTTCCAGCTCCTTCTGTTTCTGTTACAAACTGATCTATGGTTTAACACCATAGGCTGCCATTTGTGTGCAAGTTAAAATTAAAAATATCAATGATTAGAATAAATATTTCAAATGATAGGAAGTCATGACTCTATGACTCTCGGTCTTTCATTCCCATGGATGGCCAGTAGTTTGTGTTCAGCATTTCTGATTTCTTTCATCACAAGTATAAAATAAATGCACTCACAACAGACAGCAGGCACCACAGCCATCCCTGAAATGCTGTGACTTCTTTTGAAAAGCAGTTCACATTGTACAAGACCAGGCAAAGTTACAGCTTTGGTGATAGCTTTACTCTTTTGAAGAAAACAATATGTTCTTGTACTCTACCCAAAAATAACAGAAGACAAATGCTTTCTCCGACAGTTGCAATTACTTTCTATTATTTTGTGCACTCTATGACTTCTAATAAGCATATTTTAGAAGAAATTTGGCAGAATGTTGTTTTAGTTCCTTGGAGAATAAGAAGTGCTTCATTCTTAAGGGACAAATATTTGATTTGAAGTTTTGCAGCTTATTCTGCCCCTTGTACATGTGAGCAGTGCAAGTATCATTGAAGAATTAGGCAGTAAGATTTTGTGATTGATAACAACACAAAGTTTTGTTTTAAGTGGCAAATTCTATTTTTTTAAACTTGCCTCAACCAGTTGTTCTCTGGTATTTATCTTTAAATAAGAGAAAATTATATCTTTGGAGGATTAAAGTGCAGATAATCAGCCAGACAGAGAGTCACCTGACAAATTAAATCAACTCTTATATTTCAAAATCCAAAGGCAAATTTTGCCTTAATTTGACCAGTTTTATTTTTCATTTTCCTCTTTGTATTAACTGACAGGAGTGGGAGAAACAAAGGACCGCAGATGCTGGAATCTAGATGAAAAACACGATGATGCTGGAGGAACTCAACAGGCCAGGCAGCATCCGTGGAGAAAAGCAGGCGGTCAACGTTTCGGGTCAGGACCCTCCTTCAGGACTGAAGATAGGAAAAGGGGAAGCCCAGTATATAGGAGGGAAAAGCAGAGCAGTGATTGTTGGACATAAGAGGGGAGGCAGGGTGGGCACAGGGTGGTGATAGGTCGATGCAGGTAAGAGATAGTGATGGGCAGGTGGGGGGGAGGAGGGGAGAGCAGATCCACCAGGGGATGGGTCAAAGGTAAGGAGAGAGAGGGAAAAAGGAGACTAGGAAAGGGAAGAAGAGAAGAAGCGTGGTTGGGGGGGGGTGGTTTGTGGGGAAGGCAGGGTGGGGAATTACCTAAAGTGGGAGAGTTCAGTGTTCATGCCGTTAGGCTGCGAGGTTCCAAGACAGAAAATGAGGTGCTGTTCCTCCAGTTTGCGCTTGGAATTCTCCTGGCAGTGGAGGAGGCCGAGGACTGACATATCAGTGACAGTGTGGGAGGGGGAGTTGAAGTGACTGGCAACGGCGAGATGCAGATCGCGGTTATGGACAGAGCGCAGGTGTTCACCTAGTCACCTAGTCTGCGTTTGGTCTCACCAATGTGGAGGAGGCCACACTTGTATGGAGGGCAGTAGTGGGCATTGCCTAAAACATCCAGTACACCCAGAAGGGTGAAGAAGATGCTGTGGAGCAACAAACAATGAGTTTGTTGTCCCAATGATCGAAGCTCATTCGTGACCAAGGTCTCAACCACCTGAGTGTTGCACAGTTTCAGATCCAAAAGCACGTCACTGTGTTCTCTTCTCACAACAGTGGGGTCAGGAGGTTGGATGAAGGCCTTATTGGGACTGTGGCCATGGTTGGGGCCATCAACATTGTACTTCCCAGCACTGGCAGCTCCCTGATTCAGACTTCTTATGTTGAGGGATGAGTAGAGGAAAGGATTGGTCCAGACCTTGTGATGAGGGAGGGGGAGGTGAAGGGGAGTAGTTGGTCCAGACCTAGTACTGGGAGGGATTGAGTGGTAGTTGGAGGATCAATTGAGCTTGGTGGTTTCCATGTCAATGTGCTTTTATCTTTTATCATTTGCATATTTATAGATAGAAACATAGAAAACCTACAGCACATACAGGCCCTTCGGCCCACAGTTGTGCTGAACATGTCCCTACCTTAGAAATTACTAGGCTTACCCATAGCCCTCTATTTTTCTAAGCTCCATGTTACCTATACAAAAGTCTCTTAAAAGACCCTATTATATCCACCTCCACCACCGTTGCCGGCAGCCCATTCCACACACTTACCACTCTCTGAGTAAAAAACTTACCCCTGACATCTCCTCTATATCTATTCCCCAGCACCTTAAACTTGTGTCCTCTTGTGGCCACCATTTCAGCCCTGGGAAAAAGCCTCTGACTATCCACACGATCAATGCCTCTTATCATCTTATACACCTCTATCAAGTCACCTCTCATCCTCCGTCGCCCCAAGGAGAAAAGGACGAGTTCACTCAACCTATTCTCATAAGGCATGCTCCCCAATCCAGGCAACATCCTTGTAAATCTCTTCTGCACCCTTTCTATGGCTTCCACATCCTTCCTGTAGTGAGGTGACCAGAACTGAGCACAGTACTCCAAGTGGGGTCTGACCAGGGTCCTAGATAGCTGCAACATTACCTCTCGACTCCTAAATTCAATTCCACAATTGATGAAGGACAATACATTGTATGCCTTCTTAACCACAGATGTTTGACTTGTTACTGTTTTCACTTTAACTTCATCTGACTTTGTTGTAAAGACTCATGTAAAGGTTGCTGAATATACTTTAATTATTAGATATTTTATTTGATTAATTTTACCTTCAGCATGAACTGTGCACTGTCCACAATCTTGGGCAACATTTCAATCACAACTCCTACTCACACAATGACACAGATCCATTTTGAATATCCTGCTTTCTAGATAATTAACAGTTAAAAAATTTAAAATGTCAAAATGTATTTGAATACGTTGAAGTTATTCTCACCATAAAACAGATTCAACATCTACTATGTGTTTTTTTTAATGTCCGATCCTGCTCAACATACAGTTTCCATTACTTTATTTAACGTCTCGGAGATATTTTCCTGCAAACAAGAAGTGCTAGAGAAATATAATTTGCTCCTGTTGATCTTGGCACTGGGAAACGACTCATCGAGCAGATCCTGAATGTGGCAGTAAGTAGAAGGAGCAGAGAGTCACTCATTTTCGTCTCTTTTAACTTTCTGATGAAAGATCAGTGACTTGTTTCTCTGCTCACATCTGCTGCTTGGCCTACTGGGCATTTCCAGCAGCTTTTGGTTTTATTTGTGATATTTCCTTTTCTTTGTGTAACTGAGTTATTTATTGTGATTGGCTCGTTGCCCTGGAAACTTAATCACTTCCTAATTTTCAGCTTCAGTTCTGGAAGATTTCTTTAAGGCGGAAAAACTCCTTCAGAAAGAGTTAAAATTTGACGTTTCATCCTAGTTAGAATACACTGCAGAAGAAAGGGGTGAAGGCAGATTTCACCACTCTGAAACAGCAGTCGGTTGAGAACATTATCAAAGGATTATTTGTGAATCGATTATTGAAACTTATATTGCAAAGTGACTGTAAAAGGTTAGGAATGGTTGATGGTTAGTGCTCTTTGCCACACTCTCTTAATGCAATTTTACAACAAATTATATATGTAATGGTCGTCTTCAAATCATGTTTTAATTGGTAATTGGTTTACTATTGTCACATGTACTGAGCTACAGTCAAAAACTTTGTTTTGCATGTCATCCATACAGATCATGTCATTACACAGCGCATTGAGGTAGTACAAGGTAAAACAATAACAGAATGCAGAATAAAGTGTTATAGTTCCAGAGAAAGTGCAGTGCAGGCAGACAATGAGGTGCAAGGCCATAACGAGGTAGATTGTGAGGTCAAGAGTCCATCTTATCGCGCTAGGGGACCATTCAATAGTCCTATAACAGCGGGATAGAAGCTGTCCTTGAGCCTGGTGGTACGTGCTTTCAGGCTTTTGTATCTTCTGCCCAATGGGAGAGGGGAGAAGAGAGAATGTCCAGAGTGGGTGGGGTCTTTGATTATGTTGGCTGCTTTAACAAGGGAGCAAGAATTGTAGACAGAGTCCATGGAGGGGAGGTTGGTTTCCATGATGTGCTGAGCTGTGTCCACAATTCTCTGCAGTTTCTTGCTGTCTCAGGCAGAGCAGTTGTCATACCAAGCTGTGATGAATTCAGATAGGATGCTTTCTATGGTGCATCGATAAAAATTGGTGAGGGTCAAAGGGGACATTCCAACTTTGTTTAGCCTCCTGAGGAAGTAGAGGCACTGGTGAGCTTTCTTAGCCATGGCATCTACGTGGTTGGACCAGGACAGGCTATTGGTGATGTTTGCTCCGAGGAACTTGAAGTTGTGTTATCTGTGTTCCTGTGTTATCTGCACCAACATCTGACTGTGTGGAAACCTTGACATATAATGGTTTAGAATTCATTCTCTTATTAAAATATATGCCATTGTGTGCTTAGAACAGGCAATTTTATTGCACAACAAAAATATCTATTAATGCAAAACCTTTCTGACAAAGAGTTATTCATACATTTCAAGATGCTAAAACGACAAGTTTGAGCTTGTGTTCAACGTAAGGAGAGTTACGTCAAAAAAAACAAAAGAATGTGACACTGGAATACATTGATGGTTCCAGGACTGAAATGTCCACAGGGTTTTCTAGGTTGATCGTCACTCTAACAAGTTGCAGAATTAGAGCCACCAATGACTATCCTTAAGATAAGGTAAGATATCTTTATTAGTCACATGTACATCGAAACACATAGTGAAATGCATCTTTTGTGTAGAGTGTTCTGGGGGCAGCCCACAAGTGTCGCCACGCTTCTGGCGCCAACATAGCATGCCCACAACTTCCTAACCCGTACGTCTTTGGAACATGGGAACAAACAGGAGGTAGTCAGCACTTAAACTAGCCAGCAGTGTCAGGTACATCAATGTACCAAGGTCATAGCATGTGGTACCCTCAGTTCTTAAGACACAATCGCAGTCATATGTACAACAAAAAGCTTGTTATTTTGGATTTACAAGCAGATGATCCATCTCTAAATGCTTTCCTTGATCGACACTGAGGAGATCAGAATCCTCAGTATATTGATCTTTTCCATGAGTAATATTTAGTCTCTGACAATGTCTACCTGTCCCAACCTTTTCCACCTAGAGTCCTGAATGGGTCCATTGCACAGGGGACCATTACATCACTGAAAGCAGCTGGATGCAGTGACAGGACGGGGGCATTTCGGAGGAAGACTTACTGCCCAGTGACTACCTGGAAGAAAACTACCAGTAGCTGCAGTGGTCAATGAGCCAGTGTGTTCATCCTTCTCACTGATGCAGTAGGTGAACGTCTGAGAAAAACTGCAGACACTGGAAATCGAAAGCAAATACAGAAAGTGCTGGAAACACTCAGCAGGTCTGGCTGAGCACCCTTCGTCAGCACGGACAAGGGTTCTGACACAGGGTCTCCCACCCAAAGCAAGGGGAAGGTTGCTGAACTTCCAGTGAGGGTGAAAGTAAAAAAAAATTACGGATACCAGAAAAATGAAACAAAACAAAAAATGAAACTTTTTTTACACAGAGAGTGGTGGGTGTGTGGAACGCACTGCCAGCAGAGGTTGTGGGGGCAGATACATTAGGGATGTTTAAGAGACTCTTAGATAGACACATGAATGATAGAGAAATGGAGGGCTATGTGGGAGGGAAGGGTTAGATAGATCTTACAGCAGGGTAAAATGCCGGCACAATATCGTGGGCTGAAGGGCCTGTACTGTGCTGTAATGTTCTATGTTCTATTAACTCTGTTTCTCCTCCCACAGATGCTGCCTGACCTGCTGAGTGCTTCCAACAGTTTCTGTTCTTGTTTTAGAAAAGCAGCAGGGCACACAGGAAAAGCACGCTGATCCACTTTGTTTTAAAAGGTTATTCTCTTTCCTTCTCACAGATCTGCAGTCACGAGATCAGATTGATGACCTTTCCCTCTGGAAAAGAGGACTTCGAGGTGTAGGATCAGGTATGAATGGCAGAGCCATCTTGAAGGGCCGGATAGATGACTCCTTGGAATTGGAATTGGTATTGGTTTATTATTGTCATTGTACCGAGGTACAGTGGAAAACTTGTCTTGCATACCGTTCATACAGATCAGTTCATTACACAGTGTATTGAGTACAAGGTAAAACAATACAGAAGGCAGAATAAAGTGTCATAGCTACAGAGAAAATGCAGTACAGGTAGACAATAAGGTGCAAGACCATAATGAGGTAGATGTGAGGTCAAGAATCCATCTTACTAGGGTCCGTCCAATAGTCTTATATCGGCGGGATAGAAGCTGTCCTTGAGCCTGGTGGTACGTGCTTTCAGGCTTTTGTATCTTCTGCCCAATGGGAGAGGGGAGAAGAGAGAATATCTGGGGTGGGTGGGTCTTTGATTATGCTGGCTGCTTTACCAAGGCAGGGAGAAATGGACTCTGAGGGGAGGCTGGTTTCCATGATGTGCTGAGCTGTGTCCACAACTCTCTGCAGTTTCTTGCGGTCCTGGGCAGAGCAGCGGCCATACCAACCCATGGTGCATCTGGATAAGATGCTTTCTGTGGTGTATTGATAAAAATTGGTGAGTTTCAAAGAGGACATGGCAAATTTCTTTTGCCTCCTGAGGAAGTAGAGGCACTGGTGAGCTTTCTTGGCTGTGACATCTACGTGGTTGTACCAGGACAGGCTGTTGGTGATGTTCACTCCCAGGAACTTGAAGCTCTCATCCCTCTCGACCTCAGCACCGTTGATGCAGGGTGGTGCTCCTTTTTCTCATGTTCTTATGATATCTTTATCTTTCATTCTGATAGGAACATACTTCACTTCTCCTAACCCCCCTTACTGTGTAGAGAGCACGTACTAACTAGGACCACTGTCCCACGAGCAGAGACCAATGCTCTCAGGAATCCATTTCACCACTGGCATGAGTTATTTCAGACTCCCCCCCTTCTCTTCCCATGGAGTCAAGGATGACTTTCTTCCACTCCTGTTCTGTGGAATCTAAAGGAATTAATGAATCTTCAGACTCATAAGTGGGATGAAGAGGTGCTTGTCTCGGCTGGCGAGTGTGTTGATTGGAATGGTGTGCACTCCTTCTGTTGTTTGTGCATCACCTCTGTGTGCTCCTGTCGTGGAGACCGGAGGATTTCCATGTGTCCCAGATGTTCCTCCTCCAATTTGACTGTTCACAAGCCAGGGATCTCCATGAATCGATGACTTTTTCAAGGGGAGTTTAATGTTCTTCAAGAGTTTTCTCTGCCCAACTGAAACTCTCCTGCATTCCTCTGATAGGTATTGAGCATTGTCTGCCTCTCGAGATGGGATCCACTGTTGGCATTTAAGGCTGATTTCTAGATTCTGCAAGAGCTACGCTTAACACTTTGGCAAAGGGTATTTGACTGTACAAAATCTCTGGGCTGCAGGGGGTGAAAATGTAAAGCAGAAAGTTGGGAAGAAAACCTGAATTAGGATGACTTGGGCTCTTTTTGGTTTTGCCGGAAATCTCGGAATATTCGGGGATGGGTCTGCAATATGCCCTCTCACAAATGATGTTATAATGCAAAGCATGTTTCACAAGAAGAAAAGAAATGTTTGGACAATTGCCCTGTCAATCCAGCACAGCGACCAGAGTGTTATAATCGACGATAATTGATCTTATGCACGTTATCCACTCATAGGATTTTTCTGGAAAAATTACTTTGCCTTTATTGGCAGATTTGTCTACAGTTCTTATTTTCTCTGCTCAGATTTTACCCACCTTTTGAGCACTAACGTGTGCTGCATTTAGTGTCCAGCTGGGGAATCTGCTAAAACATCGAAATCAGAGAAATATACCTTTAAAAAAACCATCAGTGATTTTTACACCAATTTCAGTTGTTAATAAGGAAGAGAGCATCATGTAAGTTGATGATGTCATCATGTGTTTGACCAACCCTGGAGAAGTTCTTCTCAATTCAAGATAAACAAACTGGATAGAATCAAGGCAAGGATATTTCCCTTCTGCTCCAGGTATATCCCTTTTTCTTGAAGCCTGCCAGGAATTTCTCAGGAAATATATAATTAAGTTCTTGTTGAAGTCATTCCGGACCCAGTAACAATCCCTACATAATTTGCTTTGCAAAAAACACTTCATGTGAAAGTTAAGAACGAATTGGTGGAATTGCATTTGTTGTCTGTGGGTCTGTTCTGAATATTTTTGGGTATAGGTCAGTACCAACTGCGTTCAAGAAACCTCAAAAGAATGCATGTCGCTCGTTTTGCCAGATGTTGTGTTGGAGCCCATATGTGTCAGATTGCACCCTTTGAATGCAGGCACAGAAATGTATGGTGACTTTTATACCAGCGCCAATATATCTTTGTGGCTGATTGTAACTGAATTCACCTTTACCAGACCTGTTACTCGTACTAATTAAACATGCTGTTTATTCTGTCTGCCATGTGTGGCATTTAGCATGAAAGCTCCTGAAAGTGTGGACATTGTAGTCATGGAACTACTTTGCTGAAAGCATCTATAATTGTCCCCCTTTAATGTACTCACTTTTTCAGCCTTTATTACCCTTGGGAGTGTGGTGGTGAGCCGTCTACTCAAACCACGTCAGTCCTGGTGAAGTCATGCCAATCGTTGTTGGGTCATGCGTTCTGGGATTTAGACCCAGAAGGGTGTTTCCATTGGAACACCATCAGAAATGAAGGTAGGATTAAATGGGAGGAAGGAAAAACACGTCAATGTGCAAAAGGGAAGCTGGGATTTAATCACATCTGTTGGAAGTATCTCACTGACTTTGGCACACCTAGACCTCAGTAACTGCTGTAACCACCCACCACTTGGTTTTGGCTGTGGTATATTTAGAAATAAATCGAGTAGTGGTGATAGGAAGGTCACCTCCATTTGCTTTAAGGTTGGGACACCACATGTTTGTTTCACGAGTGCTAACCAGCTCGTGAAGGTGTCATCGGGTAGAAAGCATGCGTAAATTTTCAGTCAGAAAGGTGCCACCCACCAAAGTAAAGATGGATTTTTTTGGGGTCCTTGGTGAAAAGAATAATTTACAGATTCCCATTTTCATTATGTGCATTTACATTTCCTATTGTCATTATGTGCGCGTCATTCCCTCCTTCAATTTAAAGTGGTCCATAGAGCTCACCTGTCCAAAGATAAGTTATCGCATTTCTATTCGGATATATCTCCTTATTGTGACAAATGCAATAATGGAGAGGCTTCTTTAATCCATATGTTTTGGTCATGTCTGAGTTTGGAAACATTCTGGATAGAGGTATTTCAAACTTTTTCCGTAATTTTTAAAATAAATTTTAAGCCAAATCCTTTAACTGCATTATTCAGGATCGTTGGAGAAAAAGATATAATTTTGGAGACTTCCGACTTACACATATTGGCATTCATTTCTCTTATAGCCAGGTATTGCTTAAATGGAAGGAAACTATTCCTCCCACTCATGCTCAATGGTTACAGGATGTTATGTCATATCTAAATTTGGAGAAGATCCGTTGCTCTAGTTCTGGATCTATTCTGGACTTTCAATTATTATGGGGACCATTTTTGAACTACTTTCTAATCCACTGATTTGGTGCTTAATGTACAGATATTGGCCAATACTACTATATCTTTAGGATGTTATTAAACAGCTTTGGTTTTGGTAGTGGGGTTAGATTTTTTTCATAATAAAATTATTCCAACTTATCAATATCAATTGATATCTTTTTTGTTTATCAATATGAAGCATTGTGATTTCTGGTGTGATTCAATACAATCTATTTTGTAACGTTTTCTTTTTTTTCCTTTGTTTCATGCATTTTGTACTTCTTATTTGAAATTAATAAAAATATTGAAAGAGAAAGAAAGAAAGGTGCCACCCACCACAGCAAAGACGGATTTTTTTCGGGCCCTTGATGAGAAGAATACTTTACAGATTCCCATTTTCAGTATTTGCACATTCCCACTCTTGTGCTGAGTCTGAGAGAGGGCAGCCGACAGCAGCAAGGAAGGCACCAGGGAGTAGGAACAGATCCCAGAAGGAGGGGAAGGAGGAAGACAAAAGGCTGTCACCACCTCGTGCACCCAGTTGCCAAAGACCACTCCGGAAGGGATCTCTCCTCAATCCGTCTGAAGCATTGGTTCTACAATCCTCTCCTGCACCCTGACTGCTGCCCTTCAACCCACCTTCATTGCATTCAGGTAAATACTAATGGCAAATCCAAACCAGGATCCAAATTTAACAAGCAATTGTGCTGCTCTATTGAATAGATAACAAAATCACTCCATCTTGTTCAATCCTCTCCCCAAGTGGGCTGGTGAACTTCCGGTGAGGTGAAAGTCAAAAAAAAATACTGCGGATGCTGGAAAATAAAAGCAAAATAAAACAGAAAGTGAAACATTAACTCTGTTTCTCCTTCCACAGATGCTGCCTGACCTGCTGAGTGTTTCCAGCATTTTCTGGTTTTGTTGTGGTGGGGATGCTTCAGTTGGCCATAGGGTTAACCCCAAGCAGCTCAAGATCTTGGGAGATTTTGGCCTGGATTCCAGCAACTTTGCCCAGTTAGTTTTCTGGTACTAACGGGATAACATGTCAGCCTAAGATGTCTCTCCAAAGAACCAAGACCATTCTTCTGGGAAGGCATCTCAGCATTCCAATGAGAAGAGAATGTGTTTGATTCTTTGCAGGCTCCCATTGACACTGGCCACAACAGCCAAGACAAAAAGCCTTTTCGGTTTACAGGACAGTGATTCGTTCAATTTGGCATCATGGTCAGCACAGACGTTGTGGGCTGAATGGCCTGTTCCCGTGCTGTACTGTGCTATGTTCGATATTAATTGGGGTGAAAGTTGCCAGAGTTATCAGCATGGGCTCCATCACAGTTCACGCTATTGTTGTGTCAACGGAGCTGGTTGACCCAATGATCCTATCTACAAAACCTTGACGCGAAGGTTGAGCTGGACTTCTCCATGAACCATGATGTTGCACTCAATCTCAGTGGTAGCCGGCCCTCTGCTCTCAGCCGCAGAACAGACTCAGAGCAGTAAACCTGCTTTGCAAGACTGCAGATACTGAACGAACATTTGTGTTGTCATATAGTCCATTGCTGTAACACAGTGCTGGTGGCACAACCAGTAGAGCTGTTGCCTCTTCAGCTCCAGCGACCCGAATTCAATCCTGATCTTCGGTGTTGTCCATGTGGAGTTTGCACGTTCTCCTTGTGACCCTGTAGGTTTCTTCCGGGTGCTCCAGTTTCTTCCCACAAAGGCATGCAGGTTGGTAGGTTAATTGCACTGAGAGTGTAAGTGACTGGTAAAATTCAGGGCGAAGTTGGTGGGAATGGGAGGAGAATAAAGTGGGATTAGCGTCAGATTTGTATGAGTGTGCATTTGATGACCGACACAGACTGGGTAGAGTGAAAGCCCTGTTTCCGTGTTGTATCTCTTAGTGATTCAGTCTAGAGTTTAAAAAGTTTAAGATTTTTCATTTTAATTAGAAAACTATGAATATAAAGGAGATTTTTATTACCAACATTATAGTTAATAATTTTTTAGATAGTCAGTTCAGGAAATTTGTACTTGCAAATTTAATGCGAAAGAAAGCCAATACATATCTTGAAATCTGTTTCACACTCAGACAATTGCATTTAAACTTCCTAAATACCAACCAGTTTCTAATTGAGAACAGTGAAGGACTTTTCCTGTTCTACTTGACTGGTATTGCCAGGCAGTCATTCCCAGTTGCATATGCACTCCCCTCTCTTCCCTCCTTTCAAAGTAGTTGACAACCTAATGTAGGTTGAGTAGAGGGAATAAACTTATAAACTCAGTGTTGTAATTTACAGTGTGCTGTGTGGGTGGTGCAGACAAATGGAATCCAGATGTGCAAATGAGTTGACTTTCCCAGCGATGTTTCAGTAATATGATCTCAATTAGGGGTCGAAATTGCATGGAGCCCATTGTAACAACTGCATATTAAAAGCACGGCGTAAAATGCCCAAGGTCTTATTAAGTGGATACTGGCAGAAATGAGTAATTGTGTACAATGCAAATATGGGAGTAGAAATCTTTCATTTCTTGTTCACTGGGGAGAACTAGTGCTGAGATGAGCTAACCCAGATTTCTTTAAACCACCATATCAATTCCAAATGTTTCCGTCAAATGGAAGCCATTATGTGAAATCGGCGCCAGACTTTAAAATAAATTTAAACTAAAAGAGCAGTAATTTAAGTTTATGAAATTTTATACCAAAAGCAGTAAGATACAAATAATCTAGATCATTAATTATTATTGGCTTATGGCCAAATTTCCTTTAAAGCTGAATCAGCCAGCTGCACGTTTTTGTTAAATATACAGTTACTTTTGTTGGAAGTTGAAGAAATTGTTATTTCTTTGATTATTAAAGTATTTATTTGAAAAAATGTGAGCATTTGTCACACCAAATATTCAAAAACAAGGCAATTCCAATGCTTGAAGCCCAGAGATAAATTGTAGCTTTGAAAACAGTTCACATGGCATTTTCTTTGGCACAGATTTAACTGAAGGATGGAGGGTTATTAGTCATGGCTATTGGCCAGTCTCTTGCCCTCAGGGATACATTATAAGATTTGTAAAATTAATTATACCTTTGCTTTTTAAATAGACTCTCAAATAACAACCAGGATCTTGATGAGTGCAGAGACACAACAATTGTGGGAACTATCGGGCTGGGACTGCTGATATATTTAATTATAAAATATGGTCTTGTCTTAGTATGAGAACATTATTGCGTGTTTATATATATTTTACATACCATGTACCGATAAAAATCTATTCAAAAGCAAAAGACTACAGATGCTGGAAATCTAAACCACCATGTAGACGCCATGGCCAAGAAAGCTCACCAGTGCCTCTACTTCTTCAGGATGCTAAAGAAACTTAGCATGTCCCCTTTGACCCTCACCAAGCTTTACAGATGCACTAGAGAAAGCATCCTATCTGGATTCATCACGGCTTGGGATGACAACTGCTCTGCCTGTGACCACAGAGTTGTGGACACAGCTCAGCGCATCATAGAAATCAACCTCCCCTCCATGGATTCTGTCTACACTTCTCACTGCCTCAGTAAAGCAGCCGGCATAATCAAAGACCTGGCCCACCCCAGATGTCCCCTCTTCTTTCCTCTCCCATCAGAGAGAAGATACAAAAGCCTGAAAGCACGTACCATCAGGCTCAAGGACAGTTTCTATCCTGAAATTATAAGACTATTTAACAGTCCCCTAGTGCGATAAGACGGACTCTTGAGCTCACAATCTACTTTGTTATGACCTTTCACCTTATTGTCTGCCTGCACTGCACTTTCTCTGTAACTGTAACACTATATTCTGCATTCTGTTACTGTTTTACCTTGTACTGCTTCAGTGCACTGTTGTAATGAATTGATCTGTATGAACGGTGTGCAAGACAGGTTTTTCACTGTACCTCGGTACATGTGACAATAATAAACCAACTTACCAATTTACCAAATACAAAAAATGCCAGCGGTACACAATAGGTTAGGTGGCATCCACCGAAAGCGAAATAGAACATTTCAGTCAATGGCCTTTCACCTGAGCACTATTAATTCTGATCCTCTCCTCTGAGGTGCCACCTGACCTGAGTATTTTCAACCCTGGGGAGTTTACTATATATAAAAGTTACCCTTTTCACTTATTCCTTCCTCCTCCCAGATGTAAAAATGGTTTTATTTTTATGTAATATTTTATCTTAAAAAGTGTGATGTTGCAACAAAGATTTGCACTTGAAGTTTAAAAATCTGTCTTCAAACCATATTTTGGTCTCAGGATGTTAAAGGAAGTAACTGTCAAATTTGGTGTTCTCAAACTTTGATGGCCCGACACACAAGTTTTTCAGGCGACAAAGAATTGCCTCAGGATTCAGAATGGCAGATGGGATGAATATTGGTACTCAGGAGCTGTGCCCTCCTCCATACTGTAGATGCACAGGGTGTGCACCAGAACTAGTTACAGCCAGCATCATTGGTATCGCTGCCCCATTCGTGGAGCTGGTCAGTTGTTCAAAGTCGAGCAGAATAAACTCCAAGTTCTGTGTAAACCTTTGCCACTGGACTCTGCCTTCTCTGCAGCAGATTTAGCTTGAGCAATACTGGACTACTGAGAGCAGGCAGCTCAAGACACCAGTAAGATACCATAACACTGTCTTGACAAAATCCTCCAAATTCACTGGAAGGCTGAGTGAACCAGCACCAATGTCATCTCCCAGGTCAACATCCCAGCACTGAAGCCCAAGTGAAACCTTGCCCGACGCCAGACTCAAACAGACACTCTGTCACAGGAGGAGAACACCAGGCTGATAGAGGAAAAGATCCAAGGAAATTCTCAAAGCCTCCTTGACGAATTGCAGCATTCCACCTGAGTCCTGGGAATCTCTGACCCACGACCACTCAAAGTGGAGAAAGAGCATATGGGATGGTGTTAGGAACATTGAGGCCACGAGCGGGAACATACAAAAGCCCCGCTTAAGTGTCGGAAGGGGTGCACCACTACCCCCTGCCCCCATCCCCTGCCCAAGAGGCACTTCCTGCCCAAGTGTAGAAGGTTCTGTGCTTCGGAATTGGCCGTATTAACCAACTCAGACACCACAAACCTGAGTGGAAGCAAATCATCCTTAATCCCAATGGATTGCCAAAGAAGAAGAAAGAAGTGTCTGTCACTGTTTTTCCGTTCCATCACTCGTAGACTTCACATCCAGAACCCCACACTGAGATCTTTGTAAGATTTGAGTTCTCTCAGGGGAGAAAGAGGTGTTGTAGAAGCGGGAAGGAAACCACCCTTTGCAGATGCTGCACTATCCTGAAATACCCTTCCTCCATAAAAATGGTGAACAGGAGACTCCAATAAGCATCACACAAAGTTCACTCGAGCAACTAGAGTTCAAGCAGGGCAGTCTTTCAGAGTCTCAAGGAGAAAGGGGCGAAGTCAGCTCTGTAAATCCAACGGATGGATAAGAAATTAGGTCAATAGAAGGGGAAGGAAGGGGGGTACAGGTTGCGGTATCCCAGCGGCCGATGTTGAAACCACTACTTCATCTGAATATATCTCTGCAGAAATTCAATGGCAGTTCCTCAGGGGTGAAGGTGAGACGTGTCTGGGAGGTGAAATGGAAATGCAGAATGAATTGAACAAAGTTGGTTAGTGAAGCTGAGTGTTTCCAAGTGTCACAGACTATGCAGGGAATGGGAAAACGGGCACAAATAGCATTGAAAGTGCAAAGGATGTAATATTTTAGTATGAAGTGTGAAGTCTAGGTGTGGTTGCTGTTTCCGTAAGGCAGATAGTTAACGCAGATGGCACCAAATGGTGTCATAAACAGGACTGTTTCCCTGATATTCTGAGCCAGTAAATTATGGAATACTTCACAGTACAAGTACAGAACAGCCCAATGCACTGGGAAGATCAGAAATAGGAGCAGGAGTAAACCATCCGGCCCTTCGAGGTAGCTGCATCATTCAATAAGATCCTTGGCGGATTCCCTGGTGTGGGTAACTCATTCTCTCAGGGTCTTTCCCTCTGGGCATTGCTCCATGTTCTGCCCACTCTCTGTGTAGAGGTACTTTTCACACCTCCCTTTTAATTCTTCTTGTGCTTGTCTTCAATCTCCTTCTCCTTCTCTGAGAAATTGTGAACCTGAGCGTTTCTGGGAAGACCTGAAGCTGAGTGTCAGCGAGTGAGCTCTTTGTGAGAATCGGCAAACCCTGTCGTCATTTGACTGGTCGGTGTAGCAGGAGGTGGCAGGGTTAGATTTACATCAGATATACGGGAGCAATGTGTACATCACTGGTGGAGGCCATCGTGGTATCTGAGCTGGAACACCTTGACCACAGGGTGGCCAATTCTACTTCACAGATCTTCAGCATTACAGCGGGGACTTTGCCAAGGCCCATTCCCTAACCAAGCAACAAACCATCTGCTGGAGGAAGTCAGCGGGTCGAGCAGCATCTGTGGGAGGAAAGGAATTGTCCACATTTCGGGTCAAAACCCTGCGTTAGGACTCTTGTGCCTCCATTCCCTCCCCCTTGTCTTGTTTAGTCACCTGTTTCTGAGGGAACACCACTGGTTGCATTCAAAGATGGGATCGACTCTGGGAAGAGCCTGGGCGAGTTTATTGACCAGGCAGGTTTTCAACATGAACCGTTTCCAATTCCTTTCCTCCCACAGATGCTGCTCAAGCTGCTGAGTTCCTCCAGCAGATTGTTTGTTGCTCCGGATTCCAGCATCTGCAGTCTCTGGTGTCTCCATTATTGACCAGGCACTTTGGCTGAAGGCACTTGTGAATATTTTAGTCTCCTTTCCCATGCTCCTACATATCACTGGGCCGTGATACAGGATGGGGACGTCTCTGGATCCTCCCCCTGTTACTTGTTTGACTGTCTACCAAAGGATGTGATACAACAACAGAGCCTTGTTCATATCCATCAGACGTGAGGTGGCTTAACCCTATGTCCTCCTGTTTTTGGTGTTCAATATGCAGATGGTCCTGTTGCTTCATTTAATTTTTCATTCCAGGGTAGGTCTGTGGTTGTTCCTGCATTCCCTTCTGTATCCACGTGGAAACGATGCTGGTCTCCCAAAATGCACAAGGCACTCTCAATAAATGAAGAGAAATATTTATCCCCAGCCTTCTAAGATATCAATGTTGTAATCTACTATTGGAAAAATGTAAGGATTCCTGTTAATTCCCCCTAGAAGAATTTCCATATTTTAATGTGTGTTTTCGTTAAAACTCATCACAGTTGATAATCTGCAGCTTTTGAATTGGAAGATTTGTTGGGGTAAGGGTGTAGTGGGAAAATTTAAAATACCAATCAAGTGGGTGGAACACGTACAATCTGCATCTCAGTTCTATTTTGTGGTGTGTCAGCATGGCACAGAAAGTAAATATATCATTAAAATCAGTCAAAAGAAAACATTCCATTCGTTGTTTGTGACTGTATGTAACTCAAATGAAAATCTGCATGATGCATTTACTATTTGTAAGAGTGCTGACTTTGATAGAGAACTATTTGGAGAATTAACTGATGCAATGTTGTTGATGGGTTTAGAGGAAAAGACTCAAAGATCTGCTCAAAGCCTCCATGAAGGAATGTAACATTCCCACTGGGAACCTGTCAAAGTGAAGAAGGAACATTTGGAATGGTATCAAGGACCTTGAACCCATGTATCAGGAGCACACAGAAGCCCTGTTTAAATGCCGGAAGATCACCGTATCATAAACTACCTACTCGCACCCCCCCCCCCCCCGCCCCATCAGACACCTCCTGCCTCTTTGGTGGTAGAGTCTGTGGTTCCCACATTGGTTCATCAGTCACCAGAGAAGCAGAGTGGAAGCAAGAAGCAAGTCCCCCTCGGTCTGAAGGAACCACCTTAGGAGAATGCTGTTAATGTTATTGCAAAAGCTGATGCTAAAATTATTGCCAATTCTAGATGAATCCATCCCAGGGCAGGGAGCAGAGGTACAGCCCACATAGGAAGTTTGAAACTGCTGTTGATTGACGAGTCTCCATTGTTGTACAGCTCACCACCCACATCTGGCTGAGCAGCCAATCACATTGAAGAATTCTTATAGAGAGCAAATCAGGAAGGAAAACAGACCACTTTTGTTTTTATTTTATGAATTGCACAGAGAGCAGGCCAAAGATCAGAACATGCATGTATGCTTAAGGTAGAAGTTAATGTATCATATATAAATTTTTTAAACCATATTGTTAATTTTGAAGTCCGTAATATTTTGTCCATCTTTAACAGCCCCAACCTGAGGAGACAGATAAGATTCAACCCGATTGGTGGGTATGCAGTCACGTACAGGAGGAGGTATAGATCTCATTCCTGACATTAGTGAACCAGATGGGTTTTATGAAAATCCAATAATTTCATGGTTACAATTGTTAACTTTTCTTTTTAAAAATTAAGTTTATAGAATTACTTGTAGTTAAATTCTCAGCTGCTATGGTGGGATTTGAACTCATGTCTCTAGACCAATGGTCCAGAACCCTGGTTATTAGTCTTGTAACTTAACCACTACACTACTGTACCTTGATTTATTTGAAGAGATCGGAATCCAGATACGAAAAAGATCTTTAGAGTTCACTAAAGAGTAATTAGGGGTTAGTACACCATTAAAATCCCACTCATACATCAAGCAACTAAGTGCAAGACTTTCAGTGTCATTTCCAAACTAAAACTTTCATTGTCAGCAAAATAATTTTCACACACATGACTCACGACTGACACAAGCCCCTCTTACAGAGGTGGACCTTCGCAAGATGGTGAAGCCTGCAACTTAAAGGGGACAAGCCTGGTCTGGCTAGAACCGGATGCAAGGATCCCAATGTATGCAGGTACCTTTTGATATTTTTATTCGTCCTTCCTTACAAACCTCAACCCCACTCACTACAGATTCCTTTGAACCCATTAACTCTGGGCCCCAACTTGATCATGACCCCAATTCCAGCCACCACCATTTCCCCCCCATGAACTGCCTAGCCTACCTCTCAAACCCACTCCCAACCCCACTCTGGTATGTTCCACTCTCCTCCATGCAATGGCAGAGCCGGTGGAACAATGTTTGTTGTGTGTGAAAGGCTGATCGGTGATGCATGGTGGGGAAGCCCCTCAAACAATGAAATGATGTATCACCCCATGGGGGGGGCCACATGAGTGGCAAAGGTGCTATGTAAATAAAAATATGTGTTAATACTACTGAATGTATTGACCACATTACACCAAGAATGTAAAGCGTTTTGCACTGTGTTTATTCCTTTTGAATATATATCTTATTATGAATAAAGTTTAGTTTTGAAATTTGACATCTTTGAACTTGTACACAATAAAATATTCCTGTGGGAGTCCACAAGCAAAGTGGACCTTGGCCTGTTGAGGCACAGAACAATTTCTAGGTCAATGATTTCGCTTGATTGCAATGGAGGTGGCTGCAAACTGCTCAGCCTGTGGAGGCAAACTGAATTTTGAATTTTCCTATCAAAGTGTACATGTGCAGAAATCAGTTGCCATGCACAGAAATCACTTGCTATACTTCCCCTCCACCATCAGATTTCTGAACGGTCCATGAACCCATGAATACCACCTCGTTATTCCTCTTTATTGCACTATTTACTTATTTTTGTAATTTATTGTAATTTTATGTCTTTGCACTGTGCTGCTGACACAAAACAACAAAATTCACGTCATCTAAGTCAGTGATAATAAATCTGATTCTGATTCTGATTGATTCTGATGTGCAGTGATCACAACCATGAAATCTGGACAATCGGCACTCTTTTATAAGGAAAATCATTCTCTACCAAATACAAAGTGGATAAACCAACAGGTTCAGGCGGACTGTACCCCTGATTGTAAAGGAAGCTAGGGAGGAGAGTGTGGAGGGCAGACCCTGGCTCTGGGAGTGGTGCCAGAGGCAGGAGAGTTGCTGGCAATATACCGTGTTTTAAAAAAGGAAGAACAGGTGAATAGAAAAATCAAAGTTCAATTACTTTTACGTCAACAAATTATTCTTTTGGAAACGCGCAGATTAATCAAGGACAGCAGGCAGGCGGTCTGGGCAAGTCATGTCTGATTTGAATTGAATGAATTTTCTGAGGTGGTACAAGGAGGACAGAAGTGCCGAATTGAGTTTATTGTCAGTGCACAAGTACGGGGAGGTACAGGTACAGCGAGAAACCTGCTTGTAGCAGCATCACAGGCACGTAGGTACAGACAACACACAGAACATAAATTATACATAAATTATACATACAACTAGACCAAATGTGAGAAAAAGAATGTGCAAAAGCATGACCTTGGTGGAAAAAATAACAGACACAGTCAAAGGCAAGTCCAAGGTAGTGCAAGAGGTGGCCCGTGATGTTCCGTTGATGAGGTAGGGTTAGGGTTGTGCAGGTTGGTTCAAGAACCTGATGGTTGTAGGGAAGTAGCTGTTCCTGAACCTGGTGGTGTAGGACTTCAGGCTTCTGTACCTCCTGCCTGACGGTAGCAGCGAGAAGAGGGTATGGCCTGGATGGAAGGAATCCTTGATGATAGACACAGCCTTCTTGAGGCAGCGCCTCCTGTAGATGCTGTCAGTAAACTAGATGTAGATGGCATGAACTTTAGCAAGATGTTGACAAAGTCCCACGTGGCAGTCTGGTCAAAATAAATAGAAGTATTTAAGATCTAAGTTAAGTAGCAAAGTGGATCCAAATTGATTCAGTGGCTGAAAACAGTTGACTTGAAGCCTGTTACAAGTGGTTTCCCACAGAGCTCAGTGCTCCGCCCCACTTTTTATTAACAGTGGATATGATAACAAGGTTTACAGCTCATACAAAGATTGTCTGTGCTATTCAAAGGGATGAAGAAAGCTTTAGACTGTGGAAGGATGTAGGAAGCTTGGTCAACTTGGCAGAAATGTAGCAAATAGAATTCAGTCAGAAGTGTGAGGGAATGTATTTCAGGAGGAGCACAAGGCAGGGAATACACAATAAATAGGAGGAGACTGAGAGGTGTGGAGGAACACGGGAGCCTTGTAGTGGGCAACCAAATAGCTTTAAAGGTGCCAGGATGGGTCAATATGGTGGTTAAAATGTTCTGCAGGATGCTTTCCTTTACTAGCTGAGGCATTAAATATAAGAGCAGGGAGGTTAGAGAGATAGAGTCATAGAGCAATACAGCATGGGTACAGGCCCTTCAGCCCAACCAGTCCATGCCAACCACGGTGCCCACCCAGCTAGTCCCAATTTACTGTGTTCAGCCCATATTCCTCCAAGCCCTCCATATCCCTCCAACTCCATGTACCTATCCAAGTGTTTCTTAAATGATACTGTTGTACCTGCCTCAACCACTTCCTCTGGCAGCACGTTCCATATACTCACCACCCTCTGCGTGAAAAAGTTGCCCCTCAGGTCCTTTTTAAATCTTTCCCCTCTCACCCTAAACCCAAGCCCCCTAGTTTTGGACTCCCCTACCCTGGGAAAAAGACTGTTACCGTCCATCTTGTCTATGTCTCTCATAATTTTAAACATTTCTATAAGGTCACCCCTCCTTCTCCTTCATTCCAAGGAATATAGACCTACCCTGTCCAACCTCTCCCTATAGCTCAGGCCCTCCAGTCCTGGCAACATCCTCATAAATCTTCTCTGCACTCTGTCCAGTTTAACCATGTCTTTCCCGTAACAGGGTGACCAAAACTGTACACAGTACTGCAAGTGCAACTGCAACATAATGTCCCAACTCCTATACTCAGTGCCCTGACTAATGAAGGCCAGATCTAGGTTATGCTAGAACTGTACACAGAACTGGTTAGTCCACAGCTAGAGTACTGGGTACAGCTCTGGTCACCACAGTACAAGAAGGATGCATTGCACTGGAGAGGGTGCAGAGGAAATTTATCAGAATGTTGCCAGCTCTGCAAAATTGTAGCTGTGAGGAAAAGTGTGGGAGACTGGGTTTGTTTACATTGAAGCAGAGAGAAGTGAGGGAAACGTTACCTGAGGTATATAAAGTTATGAGGAGACTTCCTACCTAGCAGAGGGGTCAGAAACTAGCAGACATGCATTTAAGATAAGAAAGATGGCAAGGAAATATTTTTCATCAAAGGGCTGTGGGAGTCTGGTGCTCATTGCCTGAAGGGGCAGGAACCCTTGTGACAGTTCAACAATACTTGGACATGCACTTGAAGAGCTGTGGTCTGCAGGGCTACAGACCTGGTGTGGCAGGTGGGATTAAGTTGCTGACACAAACACAATAGACAATAGCTTCTGTGTTACAAATATTTCACTGATTTTATGATAGGGCAGCACAGTGACACAGCAATCAGTGCTGCTGCCTCCCACTTCAGAGACCCAGGTTCTATCCTGACCTTGGGTGCTGTCTGAATGGGCTTTGCACTTTCTCTCTGTGACTGCGTGGGTTTCCTCCGAGTGCTCCGGTTTCCTCCCACATCCCAAAGGCATGCTGGTTGGAAGGTCACTTGGCCCCTGGTGTGTAGATGGTTGATGGGAGAATTGGGAGAGTGTTAATGAGCATATGTGAGCAGGTTATAAGATTGATGGGATCGCTCTTAGAACCAGCATAGACTTGATGGGCCAAATGGCCTTCTTCTCTGCCATTGGGAAAAATGATTGTTACACTTGCTGCAAAGGTACCTGAGTGACATATTGTTCTGGTAATCAATAACTCAGATGGTTTGTAATAGTTTAGAGATCCATTTGGACACTGTACAAAAACAGGGGCAGAGAAAATTGTGAGAGACACAGATAGAGTAGACAGCCAGTATCCTTCTCCAAGGGTCGAAATGTCTAATACTAGAGGGCATGCATTTAAGATGAGGGGGGTAAGTTCGAGGGAGATTGCGGGGCAAGTTTTTTACACAGAACCAGAATCAGGTTTATTATCACTGACATATGTTGTGAAATTTGTTGTTTTGTGGCAGCAGTACAGTGCAAGACATAAAAATTACCACAATTTACAAAAATAAATAAATAGTACAAAAGAGGAATAACATGGTGATGTTCATGGGTTCATGGACCGTTCCGAAAGAGAGTGGTGGGTGCCTGGAATGTGCTGCTAGAGGTGGTGGTGGAGGCAGATACGATAGAGGGGTTTAAGAGGCTCCTAGACCAGCACATGAATGTGTAGAGAGTGGAGGGATATGGACTGTGTGCGGGCAGAAGGGATTAGGTGTCATTAGCTTAATTACTTCAGCACAACATTGTGGACTGAAGGGCCTGTTCCTGTGCTGTATTGTTCTATGTTCTATGTTCAATGTTCTGTGTTCTAAAGTAACCTGGTGTTATTGCTTGTAGCTAAATGCAGGTAAATGAATACATTTATTTGCATAATTTATTTTATAAACTCATAAAATTCCAAAATGCATTTCAGTCAATGAATGTACTCAATTTTTTCAAAGCTGGATTGCAGTAACTAATTTGTTACAATCCACACACAATGAATATGCATAGACTGCTTTAATTCCTGTTGTAAATTCTTCCTGCTTAAATAATTACTTACCTTTCCCAGCCAGAGCAGAACTGATTGGGATTGTAAACAGAGGCAATGGGAAAAAGAAACCTCTTCCTTTATTTAAGAAAGGAATCAATCCTGTGTTATTCAAAACCAGCTGCAATAACACCAGGGTGAAGGGTCACGATTCGTTTCTCTGCTGGCATCCTGCCACTCAGTGTTCTTGGCCATTTGGGTCTCACCCCAGCAGCTGTAATAACTGAATTGTGCAAAAGATTTTCATCTCCTCTTTGTGACAGAAACTTGGCCTGCTTTCTGTCGCTCCGGGATTGGGAGTTTAGGCCAAACGTGGCCTCTGTTGAAGACTCCGTGGACGGCACTGGTGAATGCGAAGTATGGGCACAAAGTGGTTAGCGTGCACATTATCTTCTAGTGTGCAAACCTAAACCTTCTGGCACCCGAGCCGATCTGATCTAAAATCTTGCAAACAGACACTTTGCCTATCAAAATATAGAAGAATTTCTCCTGTTTTTTCTTAACACACCCTCTAACATTAAAAGAACTCGTTACTTCCACAGGCACCTCATCTGGCTAATCCTTTATAGCTTGGGCAAACAACCTTAGTGCTTTAGCAATCATTCATGTAAGAAGGACAGGCAAAAAAAACCAGGGAAATCAAAGGGGTTAAAGGAAACTTCACCTAATTTTATTTTAAATTGGAACAGTTTGACTTGTAAGTTATACATTTTACCATTGTTACAACCCAATCTAAGCTGTCACCTAATAAAAACAGATAATGCTGGAAACACTCAGCAGGTCAGGCAGCATCCGTGGAAAGAGAAACAGAGGTTGTGTTTCAGGTTGAAGGGCCTTTGTTGGATTTGAACTGTCACCTGATGTGTTACACACTGCACAATGTGTTTTGTTTGTCGTTTAAAACCAAGTGTTGCAAAAATCAGCACATAATTTTAGTCATGGAGTCATACGGCAGAGGAACAGGCCCTTCAGCCCGTTGAATCCATGCTGAACATCAAGCACCCATTTACACTAATCCCATTTTTATTCTCCCATCAACTACCCCCCCCCACCCCCACCCCCCCGATTCTACCACTCACCCGCTCACCAACACCAAGGGCCCAAGTAACCCCTGTGTTTTTGGGACATTGGAGGAAACCAGAGTAGAACATGGAACAGTACAGCACGGAACAGGCCCTTCGGCCCACAACGTTGTTCCGATCTAACTAAATTAGTAATCAAATGCCTAACTAAACAAACCTCTTCTGCTTAAATATCCATATCCTTACATTTCCTGCACATCCATGTGCCTATCTAAGAGTCTCTTGAATGCTTCTATCGTATCTGCCTCCACCCCCACCCCTGGCAGCACATTGCAGGCACCCACCACTCTCTGTGTAAAAAACTTGCCCCGCACATCTCCTTTGAACTTACCCCCTCTCACCTTAAATGCATGCCCTCCGGTATTAGACATTTCAACCCTGGGGAAAAGATACAGGCTATCTACTCTATCTATGCTTCTCATAATCTTATAAACCTCTATCAGATCTATCAGTCCCCAGGATAAGCGCACGCATTCACTGGGAGAACATGCAAACTCCACATTGACAGCACAGGGTCACTGGTGAGGCAGGAGTTCTGCTTCCTGTACCACTGTGCTGCCTGTTTTGACAACATTGATGCTGAATAGTATCTAGCGGACAGGAGACATGTTGGGTGGTAATCCCTGCCAGGAGTGTACAGAGTAGACACATCAGAATAAGAAGCTGATTTGATGCCAACCCTCCCACTTGGTAGCTCAACACAACCAAATAGCGTCTCCTAACCCCACAAAACTGAACATGCATTCATCAGGAGGAAGGGCACACCAGAGCCATTCAAAGGGACATTATTGCAATATGTTTCAGTTCATTATTCATTGGCATTTACTTGTTCCTGCTCCATTTGGTGCATTATGGATGCAACTTTGTTGGGATCTACAGGAAGTTATGTCTGGGTGTGAAAAGTCTGTTCCCTGACCTTAAGGATTCCGCAAAAACCTGTTGCTTCCAGTCATAGAGTCACAGAGTCACACAGCATGGAAACAGGCCCTTCAGCCCAACTCATCCATGCCGATCAAAATGCCTATCTATGATAGTCCCACTTGCCCGCATTTGGCCTATATCCCTCGAAACATTTTCTATCCCTGTACCTATCCAAGTGCTTCTGAAATGATATCATTGTGCCTGCCTCAACCACTTCCTCTGGCAGCTCGTTCCATATACTCACCACACCCTGTGGGAAGAAATTGCCCTTCAGGTCTCTTTTAAATCTTTCCCCTCTTACCTTAAACCTATGCCTTCTAGTTTTGATTTCTTTTCTTTTACACCTCTATAAGGTCACCCATCAGTCACCTACACTCCAATGAATAAAGCCCTAGCCTGCCCAACCTCTCCCTAGAACTCAGGCCCAACCTCTCATTGAACCCACATAGACCTTCCTCTTTGATTACAGCATGACTAGGAGAATGAACGGGGCCACTAACTGCAGGACAAGCTGCTAGAATAAGGAGGGCAACTTCGATCAAATGCCATCACTGTTAAGACATTCAGAAAGCAGCTCACATACCTGAGGCTCTGTGGGAAAACAATACGTGACACCAGTAAGATCTACAACCACAAGCACAGCCTCTGAGCAGGGTGAGGACTGCACTGCCAGTGGCTGTCACTGTGACTGCAGCTATTATTGTTATGCATTAGATACATGACAGGCTGGAGCTGGTTGAAACTCTCTGGTCCAGCAAATCCTGTGTCTGGCATATTTTAAGTTAACTAATTCTAACTAAGATCTAACAACAATCTAAAATTAACTAAGATTTGTGCTGATCTGTAGCTAATTAATCTACCAGAGCAACTTCTGTGATCTCAGATGACGGCAATCTCAGCTGAAAGTGTTTTGACTTAGGGAATCTTTGGGTTATGTACAGTTCTTGGAACCCTTACGTGACCCAGGCAGTGTCTATACTTAAACAGAAGAGTTCTCCCACTCAGTGGAAGATGGTTGGGGGCATCTTCTGTGCTCCATCACCGGTCAGGTCTCAAGGCTGCTGGGCTAGAGAGTTCCAGCCTGTACTGCAACAAACTGCTATTTGCTATGCACAGTTGTGTAAGAAACACCCTGATGCTCCCGCAGAGGGTTGAGACCAAGGGCAACTGTACGACACAAAAGGTGGTGGTGCTGGCTCAGAGAGGATGCTGACAGCATGTTAATCCAGCTGATCCACGTGGAGAAGGTGTACATGGATGACACCAGAGGAAAGGAAGAGAAAAAAACAACACTGGAGATACCAAATTCAACAGTGGTTGGAAACCTGCAACAGAAAACATTAGAAATACCCAGTGGGTCAGGCAGCATCTGCGGAGAGAGAAAACCTGAGTTAATGTTATGGGTGGATGACTTCTCATTCACTAGAGACCCTTCTGTTTGTAACTGACCACATTTCTCCTCCTCTCCACCTCTGGCACAGGGTCACCAGTGGAGCATCAGAAACCTTGGAGCCGGATCACTTTTACCCACTGCCATTGCTCAAAGAAACACCCTGAGACTGACGTGAGCAAACTCTCAGCACCTCCCACAGCCGCCGTGTGCCTTCTCTTCAAGATAAGATAAGATCTCTTTATTAGTCACATGTACATAGAAACACACAGTGAAATGCATCCTCTGCGTAGAATGTTCTGGGGGCAGCCCGCAAGTGTCGCCACACTTCCGGCACCAACATAGCACGCCCACAACTTCCTAACCCGTACGTCTTCGGAATGTGGGAGGAAACCGGAGCACCCGGAGGAAACCCACGCAGACACGGGGAGAACGTATAAACTTCTTACAGACAGCGGCCGGAATTGAACCCGGGTCGCTGGCGCTGTAATAGCGTTATGCTAACCGCTACACTACCGTGCCTGACCCATTTGAAGCAGTGCAGGCACATTTAAAGTGGTACAATCACCCATGATGTTGGCCTCCTACTGGGCCCTGCAGTGAGAGAACAATTCAGCTATGACAAACGCTTGCAGTAATCACAAACTTTTCCTGCTGCTTGGATCAGGAATCAGAGGCATGAGATATCACATCTCACATGTCCTACGCCTGGTGATCTTGGACTACAATGCTCAACCGAAGCGGTACATGTGAATTGACTTCCAGGACTTCTGCTCCCACCCCTCTCCTTCCCCTCAGACAGGACAGTGATAAAGTTCCCTTGGTCCTTGCCTTTCACCTCACCCGACTCTGCATCCAGCATTTCATCCTCTGCAATCTGTGGGATCCCACCACGTCACACCTTCCCCTCTCCCCCCCTTTCCACCTTCCGCAGGGACCGCTCCCTCCGTGACTCTCTGGTGCACTCGTCCCTCCCCACCCACCCCTCCCTGTCCCCCGGCACTTTCCCCTGTAACCGTAGGAAGTGGAACACCTGTCCCTACACCTCCTCCCTCCCCACCATCCAGGGACCTAAACAGCCCTTGCAGGTGATGTAGAGATTCACGCGCACCTCCTCCAGCCTTGGGTGCTCCTGACGTGGCCTCCTCTACATCGGCGGAACCAAGCACAGGCCAGGCGACCATTTTGGGGAGCACCCGTGATCTGTCCTCAACGGCCACCTCAAGCTTCTAGTTGCAGGTCATTTCAACTCTCCTTCCCACCCCCACACTGAACTGTCCATCCTTAGCCTTCTCCTTTGCTATAGAGAGGCCACACGCAAATTGGAAGAACATATTCTATCCTGCTTGCATAGCTTACAACCCAATGGTGTGAATGTTGAATTTTCCAATTTCAGGTAACCCTCTCCACCAGTGTTCCTTTCCCTCTCCTACTGGTCGATCCACGTTCTCTCCCTTTGTTCGCCTTTTCCCACTCGTCCTCCTGTTACCCAGATTCGTTACTCTTCCCCGCTCCGCCCCACTTGCCATCACCCACACACCGATCTACCTGGGTTCCTTCTCCCTTGGCCTACCTTGTACTGCCCTTCCTATTCCCTACCACCCCCCCATCTGGTTTCCCGAACAAGCTGCTGGAGGAACTCAGCAGGCCGAGCAGCATCTGTGGGGGAGAGAGGATTGTCCACATTTCGGGTTGAAACCCACACCCCCCCCCAACACAGATGCTGCTCGACCCGCTGAGTTCCTCCAGCAGAGTATCTGTTGCTCCAGATTCCAGTGTCTGCAGTCTGTGGTGTCTCGCCCTGTTCCATCCGCTCACCATCCCTCCCTTCTCTGGTTCCACATCACCTTCCCAACCTCTGTCTCTACCTTCCCCCATCTGGCTCCACCTGTCCATCATCTCTCACCTCCCCTGGTTCCACCTATCACCTGCCAGCCCCTCTCTCACCCCTGCCTCTCACCTCTCTACACTGGCCATCTCCCCTCTGCACTCTCAGTCCCAATGCAGGGTCTTGACCCGAAACATCACCCTCTGCCTCCACAGATGCAGGCTGACCTTCTGAGTTCCTCCAGCAGTTTGTTTTTTATTTACAAAAAATAAGCAACCAATTATAAAATGAGAATTTATAATTTAAGGTCTTGGCATCCAATGCACATCCATCTGTTGCACAAACCATAATGACCCTCTGAAATGTGCTGCCGACTGAAAAAACCCCAATCTAAACCACTACCCTTGAAAAAAATCATTATGTTCCTTTTCAAACTTTTATATTCGC
Source organism: Pristis pectinata (assembly GCF_009764475.1). Lineage (NCBI taxonomy): Eukaryota > Metazoa > Chordata > Chondrichthyes > Rhinopristiformes > Pristidae > Pristis > Pristis pectinata. The sequence goes on along the minus strand of NC_067428.1, from coordinate 31,833,156 downwards.
TCAGAAAAAGTCGGGAAAGCTGTGAAAAATCAGAAACCAGGCCAACTGCCATAAAAGCAGACATCGCAGACAATTCCGACTTTTTTATGAAAAAAATTTTTCCAGATTGATTTTTCCGTTCTATCGCTGCCATATTTCAATCACTCCAATGTGCCAGTTCACAGTGATTCAGCCGCTCTTGTGTAACGTGCCTAGACTGTGTCAAGGTCACACAGTCATAAGACAAGTCTGCGATACGTGAGTTCCCTACTGATAGAACTGTTGCTGAGCCACTCGTAATGCTTCCTAACTCCAAGAACTGAGAACTTGAAAATATTTTCTCTTGCTCTGAGTGACTAAAAATATTTGCAAAGGAAACTACTTTTTCAACGAAAATCCGGCCTTGGTTTCCTGCCCAGATCCTGCACTGCCCAAAAACACAGACAAATAAATGGCTTCCACCTCGTTCTTTTCCATAAAGTCGAGCTCATTCCTCACTGCGTTGTAAACTCCCTCGCTGCCCGTGTCCACTGAACCATGGTGCCCAGTGGAACATTTTCCCCACCAACTCTGCCTTTATTCAAGCAGCCCTAACCTCAGCCTTAACTCCCCGTTGTGGCACTGTCTCTCCCTGAGATTCCTTCATTATCCTTGTCTGTGGGAGATGATTTCTACACTTCCCGTCATCCAACCACAGAAAGTGGGATTCCCATTCCAACACCTTATAGCTGCTGTTCTGCCACCTCCCATTCCCCATCTCCCACCCCTCCATCCTAATCCTCCTCTTCAAGCTTATCACCAAGTCCCCAGCTGTTCTTCCCACATCTCAGACCCATTTCCCTTTCTGCAGCACCATCTCTCCCTCCCCAGTCCGATCTCCCACTCCCTGGTCCCACCTCCTACCTTCAGATTTCTTCCAAATTCCATCCCCATCTCCTTCTTCTTCTCCCAACCTCCGTCTCCTTCTCTCACCCTCCATCCCCTTCTCCCACCGTCCATCCCCTTCTCCCACCGTCCATCCCCTTCTCTCACCCTCCATCCCCTTCTCCCACCGTCCATCCCCTTCTCTCACCCTCCATCCCCTTCTCCCACTGTCCATCCCCTTCTCCCACCGTCCATCCCCTTCTCTCACCCTCCATCCCCTTCTCCCACCGTCCATCCCCTTCTCTCACCCTCCATCCCCTTCTCCCACCGTCCATCCCCTTCTCCCACCGTCCATCCCCTTCTCTCACCCTCCATCCCCTTCTCTCACCCTCCATCCCCTTCTCCCACCGTCCATCCCCTTCTCCCACCGTCCATCCACATCTCCCACCCTCCCTGCCCATCTCTACTACCCAGACCCACCCTTCACTCTGCAGCATCTACCACTGTCCCCACACTACCCTTCCATCCAAACCCAACAGTCTGGTCTCAATTGCAAAACTCCCTGAACATAAAACAAATCTCAGAACTCTGAGACCATTCCCCATGTGAATCCAAGAATTGGATTTCCTTGATATGATGCATTTGGGGGTGATTTATTCTCTGGGTGTATTGTCTTTTTGTGGGTGTTTTAGGTTCCCTGGATTAATTGAAGACACTGGGTGTATTGGGCTTGCTGGCTTGTTGAACCTCCTGGATACAAGTGACCTTCCAGGTTACATTGGATTTCAAGTGAATATTACACTGCTCAGTTGTAATTGCTTGTCAGCTTGTGTTGAATTGCCTGGGTGTGTGTACTCAATCATGCTGTCCAATGCATGCGTTAAGTTTGCCTCAGCAATGGACACCAGTTGAATGTGACTCTCCTGCACTAGATTCCAAAACCACTCTGAGGTAAATCCCTCGGACTTTGCCCAGAGCTGCCATCGTAATAAATCACAGCACAGCGTTGTCACTTTGATCCTCTAAACTTAAAACTACTGGATGTTTGGAGACTTCTTTTTTATAAAAGGCTAAAAATGAATCAAATCAGTACCAATCGTTTCAAAAATGTGTTTACAAACAGCTTCCTTCCCTGCCAGCTCCACAGGTAGCGTGTAGTGCCGGGGTTGGGGAGGTGACAGGTGGGAGGCGATTGCAACTGTTTGAACTGTTTTCTTACAGCTGAAAAACCTGTTGAGAGAATTACAAGAAAACACAGCAAATTTTCATTACATTGCTCAACAGAGAGGCTAAGCAGTTTGGGTCTATATTCTTTGGTGTTGAGAAAAAAGAGGGGTGACCTTATTGAGAACTGTAAGATCCTGTGAGGACATGACAGGATAATATGGAGATGTTCCCACCAGTGGGAGAGTTTTGAACGAGGGGACATCGTCACAAGATAATGGGCTGATCATTTAAAACCGAGGTGCATTGAAATTCCTTGTTGCAGAATTCTCTGCCCCAGCAGATTGAGGAGTCTAGATCATTAGAAGTATTTAAGGTGGAGGTAGATAATGTTTTGAAAGATCAAGGAACTGAGGGCTGTGGGGAACTGGCACAACAGACCTGAGGCTAATGGAGATCAGCCACAGTTATGCTGAAAGATAGGCCAGGCTTGAGGAACCTGTTGTCCTTCTCTTGCTCCTACCTACTGATGTTCCACCTAATCAAGTGTAGATGTAGTGTACGGACAATGAAAACATAACACCTACGATTTTACTTTACAATGAATGCAAGGTCAATAATAAATTTTCAATGGATATTGAGGGCTACGGAAGTTTACAGAAGTTATGTATAACTAACCATAGAATTTTGTTTAGACACAGGACAGAAAAGCAGTGGAATGTAAGCAGGAGTTATAAAACGGCCTTTGGATTTCTGTCAGGACCTCATCTGTACTGAGTGATCTGATCTCACGTGTAGCTGTGCTGGGACGTTATAGTTGATCTGCGATTAAGAAGGGAAAAAACACTTTAGAGTTTACACTATTGACCACTCTGAGATCGCAAGAGGCTGCAGAGGGTTGTAGACTCAGCCAGCTCCGTCACGGGTGCAACCCTCCCCACCATCGAGGACATCTTCAAGAGGCGGTGCCTCAATAAGGCGGCATCCGTCACTAAGGACCCTCACAGGAACCTGAGGACACACACTCACTGATTCAGGAACACCTTCTTCCCCTCGCTATCAGATTTCTGAACGGTCCATGAACCGATGAACACTACCTCATTATTCCTGTTGTTTTGCACTATTTATTTATTTTGTAGTTTATAGTAATTTTATGTCTTTGGACTGTACTGCTGCTGCAAAACAACAAATTTCACGTCATCTAAGATAGTGATAATAAATCTGATTCTGAGATGGCAATATGCATTCGGAGGGCATGCGGGTGCAATGTTGGACATAACTGTGAAGATCTCTCCCATCTGTTGCATGTCCGCATTCCCTCATTCCTTTGCAGGGTTTAGAGCAAGCTAGTGTTACAGTCAGGGCAGTGAGGGCAATAAATAGGGTGATACTCTGACTTCACCCATGGAAAACCTGATCATTATTTATTTGGTGTGGCCATGGGCTGTTGTCTTGTCCACTTCCTTGCTGCTTCATGCAAGGAGGTGGAGCTAGGAATTACAGGATGTTTCATCAGCTGGAACTCCTTTTAGTGCCTCTTCCTGTGGCCCCAATATTGTAATCCAAGAACAACGATGATGCAGATGCAGGAAAATAAGATAAAAATAAAATGAAATAAAAACAGAAATTGCTGGAAACACTCAGCAGGTCAGGCAGCATCTGTGGAGAGAGAAAAAGAGTTAACATTTCAAGTTGATAATCTTTCATTAGAATTGGGAAATGTTAGAAATGAAACAAATTTTAGGTTGCTGACCCGCTGCATAACTTTCTGTTTTTATTTCAATGTCCAATAGCAGTGTGTCCCAGAGAATGGCACCAGTTGGATTTCAAGCCTGAAACATTTTGGAGATTTCACTGCCTGAAAATCAACTCAAAGTCTTATATTTAGGTTGACCTGCTGGCTTCACCCTCCAGCACCGTACTCTCCCCATTCTTCCTGTGGGCACAGATCACCGACAGGTTCACCTATCATCCAAGGTGACTTCCCAACGATGTGGAAGTGGCCCGACTACAGGAGGTCCAGTAGGCTGTGACGTTTGGGTCGTCGGTGGGTCAGGGCAGATGCAGCAGCAGAGTCTTTAATAGCTTTAAGGCAGTGCTAGGTGGATTCTAGGTAAGCACGGAGGTGAAAGGTTACCTGGGTTCAACAGGCATGTGGCATTAAACATTATCAGATCACCCACGATCTTATTAAATAGCAGAACAGGGGGCGAGTGGTCTAATCCTGCTCCTAAATGTTATATTCATTTGCCTTGATTTGCCATTTTCCATGTGAGCAAAGACCCATTTAAAGTAAATTTATTTAAAATATACAGTTAAGGTGAAAACCTCGGCTTAGAAGACAGGCAACTACTGAGTCATTACCTAGTAGGTACCATCAAGAGAAGAGTGAGGTAGGGAAGCAGCCAGCATAATCAAGGACCCCCCCCCCACCCCAGTCATTCTCTCTTCTCCCCCCTCCCATTGGGCAGGAGGTACAAAAGCTTGAGAGCACGTACCACCAGGCTCAAGGACAGCTCCGATCCTGCAGTTGTAAGATTCTTTAATGATCGTCTCACACGATAACGATGAACTCTTGACCTCCAATCTGCCTCGGTCCTTACACCTTATTGTCTGCCTGCACTGTACTTTCACTGCACTATATTCTGCATTCTGTTTTGTTTTCCCTTTTGCACTACCTCGATGTACTTATTTATGGCACGATCTGTCTGGATGGCACGCAGACAAAAGCTTTTCATTGTATCTCAGTACATGTGACAATAATAAACCAATTACCAATTACCATAAAGTAAGACTAAGATGGATGAATCGATGTCTGAATGAAATGTCAGCCTTCCAAGGTGCAACGACCTCTCAGAGCAGAGTACAGAAAGGAAATTTAAGAGATTTAAGAGCTTTTGAGTTACTTTCCAATGAAGATAAAAATAACTAGCTTCAGCAAGCTATAGCTCTTTGAATATCTTGGCATAATCTCAATCAGTTTCTGGAGGCCATTTTATCAAACCGTATACAGACCTTACTTTGTCTCAGCCGTGATCTTGTGACTGAATAGAGTTAAACATTGACCATAATTCTGAAAGAATGAGTTATATCTCAAAGTTTAGTTAATAATATTAAGTCGTTTAGGTTTGATTCTTAGCAAATGAACAGCAAACCAGTGGGAGTGTTTGCTTTAAACACAAACGTCTGCTGACCTCTGCTGACTGTTTCTATAAATGCAGAGTATTTTTCTCACCATCTTTACAGAATAATTTCCCAATTATTGGGACTGAGCCCACCCACAAAGGTCATAGGTCAGGATATGTAAGCTGGAAACAGGTAGTTCAACATACAAGTTTCAAACTCTGGGGGCTCAAAGAGAACCTGAGAGACCACAAGATACAAGGTCCATATCTGTTCACTGGACCTGGTTGTATGTGTTACTTCTTTGCCATATAAAATAGACATTCTGCAATGATAGCATCCTTTCCCTTTGCCGAAAATATCTTTCAGAAGTAGGACAGGATTGTGTGAATATTTGCAGGGAAAATTAAAATCTTTTTTGTGTGGGGCAAGTTTTTTACACAGGGTGTGGTGGGTGCCTGGAATGTGCTGCCGGGGGTGGTGGTGGAGGCAGATACGATAGAGGGGTTCAAGAGGCTCTTAGACAGGCACATGGATGTGCAGGGAACGGAGGAATATGGACATTGTGTAGGCAGAAGGGATTAGTTGGGCATTTGATTAGTAATTTAATTAGTTCAGCACAACATCGTAGGCCGTAAGGCCTCTTCCTGGACTTGTTCCCTGTTCTTTGTTCTATATTGTGTTTCTGGGATTCTGATTATTTCTAGTCCTTGAAATGTATGCATAATTATCAAAGGAAAAATAATCAGATTATTATCATTGTTCTCAAAATTTTAAATGAGAGTCTCGCTGTCAGGATCACATTACGAAAAGGAAAGGTTTAATCGATGACTCTATAGCCCCATCCCCCTCGTAGGGAGCAGGCCTTACAAACAGTTCTGGCCATTATGTTCCAGATTCCCTTCCTCTGAGCAGGTTTCACTGCTTACAAGGCATGAAATTGTGAATAAATTGCTCTGATAACTGTTTCTATCACCGTGAGTGCTGATCTGAAGAGTTTACTGGGACTACCAGTAAGAGAATGGATTTAATACTTCCAGAGGTCTAAACCCAGGAGATTCACCATTGATTAAATTGGTAAATAGGTAAATTGGTTTATCATTGTCACACGTACCGAGGTACAGTGAAAAACTTTGTCTTGAGTGTCGTCCATACAGATCAATTCATTATGCAGTGCATCGAGATAGTATAAGGGAAAACAATAACAGAATACAGAATAAAGTGTTACAGTTACCTAGAGAGTGCATTGCAGGTAGACAGTAAGGTGCAAGGTCATAATGAGGTAGATTGTGAGGTCAAGATTCCATCAGTTCAATGGTCTTATAACAGCAAGATAGAAGCTGTCCATGAGCCTGGTGGTACGTGCTTTCAGGCTTTTGCATCTTCTGCCCGATGGGAGGGGGGAGAAGAGAGAATGTCCGGGGTGGGTGGGGTCTTTGATTATGTTGGCTGTTTTACCGAGGCAGCGAGAAGTATAGACAGAGTCCATGGAGGGGAGGCTGGTTTCCATGATGTGCTGAGCTGTGTCCACAACCGCCTAGAATTTCTTGTGGTCTCGGGCAGAGCAGTTGCCATACCAAGCCATGATGCATCTGCATAGGATGCTTTCTGTGGTGCATCGATTAAAAATTGGTGAGGGCCAAAGGGGATTACATACGTTAGTTCGGGTATCCCGCCAACTCCAACTCAGCATCCTTCCCTGTCCCACACTATCTCTGATGGCACCTCAATGCCTTAATTTACTTGACACAAGAGACTGCAGATGCTGGAAGCTGGAGCAACAAACAATCTGCTGGAGGAGCTCAGTAGGTCAGGCAGCATCTGTGTCGGGAACGGAATTGTCTACTATTGGGTCAAAACCCTGCATCAGAACCTGCACCTCAGTCCTGAAGGAGGGTTTCGACCTGAAACATTGACAATTCCTTCCACACCCCGCCCCCCCACAGATGCTGCTCGACCCACTGAGTCCCTCCCGCAGACTGTTTGTTGCCTTAGCTTTGTTTTTTTTTAATTTCATTATTCATTGTCCCTCCTATTCTGCGAAAGCGGATTGTAGAATTCCCACTGAAACTTTCAATGCCAACGACTACAAGACATGGTTATGTAGTGGTTGAATTACTGAACCAGCATCTACAACACTCGACCAAGGAGTTCGAATCCCACAGTGACAGTGGGTGAATTTTAATTCAAGTAATTAAATAAATCTGGAATTAAAGAGATAATATCGTTAGTGGTGGCCATGAAACCACCAGACGGTTATAAACATCCATCTGGTTCACTAATGTTCTACAGAAAAAGAAATCTACGTTCCTTGCCCAGTTTGATCTTCTTCTTCTTAGGCAGTTCCTTGGGATCGAGGATGATTTGCTTCTGCTCTTCTGAGGTGACTGATGAGGTCAATGTAGGAACTGCACACTCTCCCACGGATGGGTCAAGAGGTGTCTGGCAGAGCGGGTGAGTATTCATGAAGTGGCATGCTCCTTCCACACTTAGCCCAAGACATCACGGGCACATCCCTCCCCACCATCGGTAGTATCTACAGGAGATGCTGCTTCAGGAAGGCAACATCCATCATCAAAGATCCCCACCATCTGGGCTGTGCCATCTTCTCGCAGCTCCCATCGGGCAGGAGGTACAGAAGCCTGAAGTCCCACACCACCAGGTTCAGGAACAGCTACTTCCCTTCAACCATTCGGTTCTTGAACCAACCGGCACAACCCTAATCACTACCTCAGTATAGCAACACTATGACCACCTTGCACTACAATGGACTTTTTTTTGTTCTAATTGTGTTATTTCTTGTAAAAATTGTGTATAATTTATGTTTAATCTATGTTTTTCTTGTGAATGCCGCTTATATGATGCTTTGAGCCTGTGATGCCGCTGCAAGTAAGTTTTTCATTGGACCTGTGCACACATGGACTTGTGAACATTGACAATAAACTCGGCTTTGACTTTGACTTATGCAGGGCCTCTGTGAGTTCCTGGCACATGGCCTTGAGGTTCTTAATGCAGTCCCAAATTCTCCTTTTCCATGGGTCAGAAATTTCCAGGAGCCAGTGGGGATGTTAGATTTCATCAAGGAGACTTTGAGCACATCCTTGAATCTTCCCCTCTCTTTGGTATTCTTTTCCCATGGCAGTCTCAATAGACATACGTCTGGTCCATATGTGACTCCAGACCCACTAATCTATTGATCCCCAAGACAATTAGCATGGAGACATGAAGGTATTATATTGTCCAAAGCTCTAGTACCATACGGGGTCTCAGCAGTGAGCATGGAGCCAATTGTTAGCAGTAAGTAAACAATGGTGTATCTGCAAAAGGGAAGTAAGTGTGTATTATCCATGTAGGTTAGTGCCAAGCAGTTCAACTCTAGTGGCATATTCTAGCTTTTAGAACAATATATCCAATCGCATGCCTGGCTTGTGTGATTACTTCCAGGGATTTCTGTTCATATCTCAAAATTAGAATTTCCATCCACTGTTAAGTCCCATTCATAACCCCAACCTTTCTCATTCTGTGGCCTCCTCCAGCGCTATCTCCCAGACGACACCAAAATTATCGGTGTAGAGGATGGTGACGAAGGTTGTCTAGGGTTACAACAAGATCTAGATCACCTGGGAAAGTGGGCAAGGGAACGGCAGATGGAATTTAACTCAGACAAGTGCCAAGTAATGCACTTTGGAAGTTAAACCAGGGCAGGACATACACAGCGCGCTGGCGAGTGTTGTTGAACAGAGGGAACTTGGGATACGAGTACATAGTTCCCTGAAAGTGGCGACACAAGTAGACAGGGTGGTGAAGAAAGTGTCTGACATGCTTTCCTTCGTCAGCCAAGGCACTGAGTACAAGAGTTGGGACGTCATGTTACAGTTGTACAAAATGTTGGTTAGGCCATATTTGGAGTACTGTGTGCAGTTCTGGTCACCACACTGCAGGAAGGATGTGATTAAGCTAGAGAGAGTGCAGAAAATATTCACAAGAATGTCACTTGAATTGGAGGGCTTGAGTATAAAAAGAGACTGAATAGGCTGGGTCTGTTTTCCCTGGAGCAAAGGAGGCTGAGAAGTCACATGACAGAGGTGTATAAAATCAGGAGGGGTACAGATGGAGCAGATAGTTAGAGTCTGTTTCCCATCAGAAACAGAAGGCATAGACTTCAGGTGAGAGGGAGCCAGTTTAAAGGGTACCGGAGAGGTACATCTTTCACACAAAGAGGTTTTGGTATCTGGAACGAGCTGCCCGAGGAGGTGGTGGAGGCAGGAACAGGAACAACATTTAAGGGGCATCTGGACAGGTGCCTGAATGAGCAGGGCATGGAACTAATGCAGGCAAATGGGATTAGTATAGGTGGGTGTGATGGCCAGCATAGACTCAGTGGGCCGAAGGGTCTGTTTGAATGCTGAACATCTCTATACTGTTTCTATGTCTCTGACTTTATGTTCTCCATTCCCGCTGCCTCTGGTCTCTTGAATGACCTTCGTCCCTTCACTTTGTCCCTGGAGTCACTTGTACCCCATGATCTGGATTTCCTCACTCTGATTGCTCTGCCTGAAAGCACCCACTCTTCCTTGACACCATACTTAAAACCACCTCCTTAACTCAGCCTTTTCTCATCCTTCCAAATAATTCCTTTTTCAGTTCAGCGTCCACATGCTGAAGATGCTATATAAATGCAAATTGTGGTTGTTGAATCACAGCAGGCACTGATAGGACTGTTCAGTTCCGATAGTATATGTATAGAACTTTACTGCCTGGTGGCTGGATACTACTGTACTTAAAGCTGACATACATGACAAATATATGAACACAGACACGCAGTTCACTGGATTTGAGAGCCCCAGTCTTGCTCAAAAGCAAAATCTATTAAGCTGTAAAGAATGTGGAGAAGATGCCTCAACAACCTCAGAAAGAAACACTATTTTTATCTAATAATTGTGCTTGAGATAATAGTCAAAAACATCATCTTTGAAGGAAAGCAAATTTTAGTTTGGTAAAGAAGGCACATGGGATTCTTACCTTCATTGGTCGAGGCATTGAGCTCAAGAGTCAGGAAGTTATGTTGCAGCTTTATAAAACCCTGGTTAGGCCACATCTGCAGTATTGCATTCAATTCTGGTTACCCCCATTATAGGAAGGATGTGGAGGCTTTGGAGAGGGTTCAGAAGAGGTTCACCAGGATGCTGCCTGGATTAGAGGGCATGTGCTATAGGGAGAGGGTGGACAAACTTGGGTTGTTTTCTCTGGAGAGGCAGAGGCTGAGGAGAGACCTGATAGAAGTTTATAAAATTATAAGAGGCATAGACAGAGTAGACAGCTGGTAGGTTTTTCCCAGGGTTGAAATGTCTAACACTAGGGGCATGCATTTAAGGTGAACTGGAGAAAGTTCAAAAGAGATGTGCGGGGCAAGTTTTTTTACACAGAGAGAGTGTTGGGTGCCTGGAATGCGTTGCCTGGGGTTGTGGTGGAGGCAGATACGACAGAAGCATTTAAGATGCTCTTAGATAGGTACGTGAGTGTGCAGGGAATGGAGGGATATAGACTATGTGCAGGCAGAAGTTTAATTAGAAGTTTAATTGGCCTAATTAGTTTGGCACAACATTGTGGACGGAAGGGCCTGTTCCTGTGCTGCACTGTTCAATAGTGATGCTGAGATCTTCAATGGGAGTCTAATTAATAAATACAAAATGGGATCCCACTGTACTTCAACCCACTCCAGAGGAGGTGCCTACTCTTGGTGACCTATCAGATGGAGAGCCAGCGGGGGCACTGGGGAAGGCAACAAAGGCATCTTTTTATTGGGCTCTGTTACTCTGCCTCACTCCCAGGATTCAACACTCATGCACTCAGTGTCATAGGAAGCAGAAGCAGGAGGAGGCCATTCAGCCCCCCAATGTTCACTCCACCAGCGCCCTGAGATTATGGCTGATCTTCCGCCGCAGAGACTGGATACCATATGCTTCCCTGGAGCATATAATGTTGAGGGGTGACGTTATAAAGGGGTGTAGATAAGGTGGATGGTCACAATTTTTCCCCAGGGTAGGGAAGTCTAAAACTAGAGGAAATAGGTTTGTGAGAGGGGAAAGATTTAAAAGGGACAACTTTTGCACACAGAGGGTAGTGGGTATATGGAACGAGCTGCCAGAGGAAGTGGCAGTGGGTACAATTACAACACTTAAGAGACATTTAGACAAGTTCTTGGATATGAATGACTTAGAAGGATATGGGCCAAACACAGGCAAATGGAACCAGCTCGAATAGACATCTTGGTCGGCATGTTCCAAAGGGCCTGTTTCCATGCTGTGTGACTGTATCACTCTCACCAAGATCTCTCTGATTCTATCACCATTTTCCAGTCCTATGCCCATATTTGAATATCCATAAATTTTTCAACCTTGATTTTGAACACAATCCATTACTCTGGAGTGGAAAATTCCAAAGACCCACCATCGTCTGAGCAAAGATATTCTGTTCTCTCAGTCCTAAGTAACCATAGGAATCCCCAGTTCTCAGCTAGTGGGGTAACATTCTCCCCGTATCTATCCTGTTGTGTCCTCGAAGAATTTTTTTTTAATGTTTCCACGAATTCATTTCTATTTCTTCTTGTACCTGGAGAGTAGAGGCTGAACTTGCTCATCCTCCCTGCATATAACTAGTCTGGTCTGGTAAATCTTCGCTAGTCCCATCTGGTGAATCTTCGCTGGACTCTCTCAATGGCAAAGTGTGCCCTTTGTTAAAACAGGAGACTAAACTTGTACACACTGCTGCAGGTGTGGCCTCAACAAGGTCAAAGATAGCTACAGCATTTACTCTTGTACTCAAGTAAGCCCAACTTCCGATTTATTTTCCCAAGTGCCTCTGGTGATTGTATGTTAGCTTTCAGTACTTGACAACAATAACACTCCCCACTCTCCACTGTTCAATAAAATACTCAGCATTTCCATTGTTTTCTACCAAAATGGAAGACCTCACCTTTTTCCCCATTGTAGTCCATTTACCCCATCATTGCCCACTTGCCAGTAACTCCTTGAAACCTCTTTGCGTCCTCCCCACTAGTCACATTCCCACTTAGTTTAGTGTCATCAGCAAAGTTGGAAATGTTCCATTTAGTCCTTGCAGCCAAATTGTTGGTCCTTATTGTGACTAGTTAGGGCCCAGTACCGATCCCTGCAATATCCCACTGATCACGGACTGCCAATCTGACAAGAACTCATTTATCCCTACTTCTTTCTTTCTGCTTGTTAGCCAACACTCACGCTATACTAGTATGTTAACCCCATTTCCTCATTGTTGGACTTTGTTTAAAGACTTCTAAAACTGCAGTCACAGGGAGAATGACCTCACAATCTACCTTGTTTGACCTTGCACCTTATTGTCTACCTGCAATGCACTTCCCTGTAGCTGTGACACTTTACTCTGTATTCTGTTATTGTTTTTACTCTGTACGACCTCAATGCACTGGGTAATGAATTGATCTGTACAAACGGTACGCAAGACAAGTTTTTCACTGTACTTCGGCACAAGTGACAATAATAAACCAAGACCAATACCAATACGTGCAAACTTCACATAGACAGCACCCAAGGTGAAGACTGAACCTGGGTCACTGGTGCTCTGAGGCAGCAGTTCTACTAGCTATGCCACCAGATGGCCAATTATGTTCTTACCTTTTGGCATTGACATTTACATTAATGCTACATTGGTAAACATGAGAAACTCAGGTGGTCTTACAAAGAAGAACTTTAGTTTTAATAACATTGAAAATAATTAACAATTGTACAACCAAAAGCAAAGAAATTAGATTCAATGTGAGCAGGTTAATCCTGTGCTTTGAAAGATCAGCTTTTAAATCGGTGCAATGTTCTGTTGTATCTCATTAATGTTTAAAAGATTCAAATCTGCACCAAATCCCAATCTGGCATCTGTGTGATATAAACCATTCTGGAGTGAAAACTCATTGTAAATTAGTTCAGATTTCCATTATAATTTATTGGTAGTGTTTAGAAAAGACACACCTCTTGGAGAAGAATGATGCCTGTCACAAGGTAAATTACATAAGGCACAAAACATTTTAAATATTCACCATTCTTTTGCCAGCCTTTGCAGATTTATTACAGAAATGAATTTTATTCCACTGCAGAGAGATAAAGCTTTCAATCACAGATCAGCCACTTTATATTTTCAGAGGGAAAAAAAAAATTTATATAATGAACTCGTACGTAAAATTCCAGTTATAGCGTCTCAGAAGTTAGACACTGTGTTCTCGGCCATTGTTGGGTTAGAGTACCCCTCAGATGCTGAAGTTCTAAATCAAGAGTAAAGTTAGAAACACAAAGTTAGAAACAATAAATGACATCTATTTTTCAGCCCTAATGATATGTTTTCTAATCAGTTATTGCATTGGGATTTCCTCCACAAGTCTATTAGTGCAGAAAGTGATGAGGATAGTCTCCAACAACAAATTCATTATTTTTCTTTACAACTGACAAGTCATATAAAAAAAGGTTGGAGCAGGACACCAATGCCCCACTAACTGAATAAACAGGTATTTCACATTTCTCTTACTTTCACTGTGAATGGAGAAGAGCAGGACAAGTTCCAAAAACAGTCTCAAGTTCACTGAATATAACAGTAAAATATTAAGATCAGTACAAAGCAGTGCCCTACTTTTCTTCGGTGTTTGAACTAGTGCTAGACTCTTCAGTTTCCTTGTTCCTGTAGAATGCAACGAGTAAATAAAATATAGCAATGCTTCTGCGGGTATTTCAGTGACTCAGAATCAAGGAATAAACCATAGCTCAGCATTGACGATGCAGCCTCACAGACGGCCAGCTGCGAGTTAGAAGGAATAACAAAGAAAAACCAGCAAAACCTACTTCGGAAGAAAGGAAGGGAAAAGCAAAATCAGTTGCTGAGATTTCGAGTGAACTCACAGCATGGAGAAAATCTCAAAAGGCCATTCTTTAAAACCAGAATTAATGGCTTAATGGAGGGACAGAATCCAAGTTAACTGATAACAGAACGCTGGGAGAACTCAGTAGGTCAAGCAGCATCTATGGAGACAACAGAGCATCGGACCTTCCAACTCTAACTCTGCAGACAGGATAATCTCCTCACATCCCAGGACCCCATTCAGTGAACATTGATGGTCTCACCTGCCGGGCATGTTTACCCTTCCTTAGGCCCATGCACTGAAATCACTGAAAGTTAACATGTAGGACGGCAAGGAATTAAGGAAGTGAATAAAATGTCAGTCTTCATTGCAAAAGGATTCTGGCCGCCCTGCTATGGGAAGGATGTCATTAAACTGGAAAAGGTGGAGAAAAGATTTACTGGTTTTTGCCGGGACTGGAGGGTTTGAGTTACAGGGAGAGGCTGGATGGGCTCGAACATTTTTCCCAGGAGCAAAGAGGCTGACAGGTGACCTAATAGAGGTTTATAAAATCATGAGGGCCATAGATATGGTGAATGGTCACGGTCTTTTCCCCAGGGTAAGGTGTTCCAAAACTAGAGGACATAGGTTTAAAGTGAGAGGGGAAAGATTTAAAAGGGACCCGAGGGGCAACTTTTTCCATGCAGTGGCTGGTGCAGATATGGAATGAGCAGCCAGAGGAAGTGTAAGGGGGGGGGGGGGGTACAATTACAATATTTAAAAGACATCTGGAAAGGCACATAGATAGAAGAGGTTTGGAGGGATATGGACAAATGCAGGCAACTGAGACCAGCTCATTCAGGCAACTCATTCAGGATGGACGTGTTGGGCTGAAGGGCCTGTTTTCCGTGATGTATGGCTCTATGACTCTCTGACTGTACTGAAGTAGAGGAGAACAGAAGGCACATTGCAGATGGAGAAAATGTTTGACTGGATGTGGAGATCGGTAGTGTGGGAGCGTGTACATTCCTTCTGCCTTATGCAGGTCTCCGCACAACTGGACTGCTGCAGTAAGATGGAAGGTTAATTCATGGAATGTTTACGATCCTTTTCTAGATCAAAATGTTGAGAATGGCTGTCCTTGGATCTCAGTCTTTGCAATGTGAAAGAGTTAATCTTGTTGCCTAGGGAGGCTGAAGTTAGAAACAATAAATGACATGCATTTTTCTGTCCTAATGATATGTTTTCTAATCAGTTGTTGCATTGGGACATCCTTAGCAAGTCCTTCTATTAATGCACAGAGTGATATGGATAGTCTCCAAAAAACAAATTACTATTTTTTCTTTACAGCTGACAAGACGGATAAAAAAAGGGTTGGAGCAGGACACCAATGCCCCACTAACTGAATGAACAGGTATTTCACGTTCCTTTTATTTTCACTGTGAATTAAGAAGAGCAGGACAAGTTCCAAAAACAATCTCAATTTCACTGAATATAACAGTAAAATACAAAGATTGGTACGAAACGGTGCCCTACCTTTCTTCACTGTTTGAACTAGTGCTAGACTCTTCAGTTTCCTTGTTCCTGTAGAATGCAACGAGTAAATAAAATATAGCAATGCTTCTGCAGGTATTTCAGTGACCCAGAATCAAGGAATAGACCATATCTCAGCATTGACGATGCAGCCTCACAGACGGCCAGCCGCGAGTTAGAAGGAATAACGAAGAAAAACCAGCAAAATGTACTTCGGAAGAAAGGAAGGGAGCTGGGAAATCAAAATCGGTCGCCGAAGTTTTGAGTGAACTCACAGCATGGAGAATGGAGAAAATCTCAAAAGGCCATTCTTTAAAACCAGAATTAATGGCTTAATGGAGGGACAGAATCCAAGTTAATTGATAACAGAACGCTGGGAGAACTCAGTGGGTCAAGCAGCATCTATGGTGACAACAGAGCATCGGACCTTCCTACTCAAACTCTGCAGACAGGATATCTCCTCACATCCCAGGACCCCGTGCGGTGAACATTGATGGTCTCACCTGCCGGGCACATTTACCCTTCCTTAGGCCCATGCACTGAAATCACTGAAAGTTAACATGTAGGACTGCAAGGAATTAAGGAAGTGAATAAAATGTTGGTGTTCATTGCAAAAGGATTGAAGTAGAGAACTGGAGCCACATTACATTTATCTAGGGTTTCAGGTCGACAGGATCTGGAACTCTGCCTGAAGGTTTGGTGGATAAACTCCCCTCACGTGAGTGCAGGGAGGGTTCACCGGATTGATTTGTGGACTGAGAGGAAAATCCAGTGAGATGGATTGAGTAGATCGCCCTTTACCTTCTGGAATATCAAAGAATGAAATGTATCTGATTGAAAGATTGAAAATCTTTGATCGTAACATTGGGATATGTTGTTGGTTATTTATGCCAGAGCTGAGGAAGATGTCTTCACACAGAGTAGAGAACCTTTGGAAATCTCTGCCTCAGAGGGCTCTGATGCTATGTTGATGAGTATATTTAAGACTGAGATTGATAGAAATTTGGAGACAAACAAATCCAGCAAATGGTGTCAGGACAGGAGGGAGATGAGGCAGATTTGCACAAGAAAATACCCTACCTTACATCGAGGGTTAAGCTCGTGCCAAACATTTCAATGTCCCTGCTCCTGTAAAATACAATGAGTAAACAGTGTAACAATCCTTTCCCAGGTAGTTCAGTAACACAGAGGTAACCTCTGTCTCAGTATCACCAATGAATCCAGAGAGATCAGTAGTGTGGGAGGGTGTACATTCCTTCTGCCTTATGCTGGTCTCCACACAACTGGACTGCAGCAATAAGATGGAAGGTTAATTCATGGAATGTTTACGATCCTTTTCTAGATCAATATGTTGAGAATGGGTGACTTTGGATCTCAGTCTTTGCAATGTGAAAGGATTAATCTTGTTGCCTAGGGAGGCTGAAGTTAGAAACCATAAATGACATCTATTTTTCTGCCCTAGTGATATGTTTTCTAATCAGTTATTGCATTGGGACATCCTTAGCAAGTCCTTCTATTAATGCACAGAGTGATGTGGATAATCTCCAAAAAACAAATTTGTTATTTTTCTTTACACATGACAAGTCAGATAAAGAAAGCTTGGGCCATAACACCAATGCCCCACTAACCAAATAAACAGTTTCACATTTCTTTTACTTTCACTGTGAATGAAGAAGAGCAGGTAGAAGTTCTGAGAATAATCTAAATTTCACTGATTATAACAGTAAAATGTAAAGATTTGTAAAACAGTGCCCTACCTTTCATTGTTGATTAAGTTAGTGCTAGACTGTTCAGTTTCCTTGTTCCTGTAAAATTCAACAAGTAAATAAACTATTGTAGTGCTCCTGCAGGTATTTCAGTGACTCAGAATCAAGGAATAAACCATATCTCAGCATTGACGATGCAGTCTCACAGATGGCCAGCCGCGGGTCAGAAGGTATAACGAAGCCAAACCAACCAGAGAAAGGGTTACTTTGCATCTCAAGTTGTGCAACGAGAAAGTGTTAATCCTGCTGCCTTGGGACCTTTGAAGAAGAGTGCTTAGTGTATGATAAAATATGACACTAAGTTTGAAAGTGACGTAGTTCAATGCAAAACTGGGTTCTTAAATCTAAACAAAGGAAATAATGAAGGCATAATACAGGATATGGCTGTGGTTGGTTGGGAGAGGTATGGCAGTGCACAGGCAATGGTTAGCACTTGAAGAAATAATGCACTATTTGCAGAAAATATATATCCATTTGAGGCATAAAAACCCAAAAGCTAAAGCAATTTACCTGTGGGTGACAAGAGAAATTAAATACAATGTTAAATCCAAGAAGAACCTTCTAATGTTACCAGAGACAGCAGTAGGTGTAAGGATTTGAAGCAGTTTGCCTCAGCAAAGGAGGACCCAGACCTTGACGGAGGAAGGCAAGGTGGAATACAAGGGGACTGGCAGGAAACACAAGGATGGACTTTAAAAGATGTGTACAAGTCAAAGACTGGAGAGTGCATGTGTGGGCCACAGCTGTAAGTTTATAATGGGGAATAACAAGCAGCAGAGAAAGATGCGTAAAACCAGCCAGATATATTAGACCATCCAAGCTGTAGTTAGGATGAGGAACAATTAGCACAAAAAATAGTACCAGGAACGTCAGAGAACACTGATAAATCCTGAGGACTCCAGCACAGGAACAGGCCCTTCAGCCCACGATGTTGTGCCGAACTAATTAAGTTAATGATGCCTAATTACACTAATCACTTCAGTCTGCAGATGGTCCCCATCCCTCCATTCTCTGCACACTCATGTACCTACCTAAGAGCCGACACTATCATATCTACCTCCACCACCACCCCGGCAGCGCATTCCAGGCGTCCACCACTCTCTGTGTAAAAAAAAACTTGTCCCTCACATCTTCTTTGAACTTTCCCCCTCTCACCTTAAATGCATGTCCTCTGGTGTTAGAACTTGTATCCCAGAATTTTGAAAGAGGTGGCTTTAGAGATAGGGGATGGTCAGGTTATCATCTTCTAGAGTTCCACTGATACTCGAATTGTTCCAGTGGATTGATATGTGAGCTCCCAACCAAAGAATGAAGAGAGAGAAAGGAGCTTCTAACCTGTTAGCATAACATCAGTGATAGGAAAAATGCTAGGATCTATATTGAAGGATGAAATAAGAGAACACCTTGAGAAGAACAAAAGGACTGAGCAGAGTTAACATGGATATTTAATGGAAAATCATGCCGTCGAGCCATTTGGAATTCTTTGAGGATGTGACTCGTTGAGTAGATAGTGCTTGGCATAGAGAGAGTGCAAAGGTGTTTTATGAGCATATCCAGGAATGGTGGCTTTGCCGTATCAGGAGATATTGAGTAGACCAGGACTGTTATTCTCTTAGACTTTAGAAGAATGAGAGGAAATCTCATCAAGATTTACAAAAATGTTAAAAGGCTTGATGGGTTGGACATAGGGAGAAGATTTGCCCTGGCTGAGGATCAGGGATCTTAGTGTGACAATAAGGGATAGGTCATTTAGGACTCAGCTGAGGGAAAATGTCTTCATTCAGGATGGTGAACCTTTGGAATTCTTTATGCGGAAGGACTGAGGAGGTTCAGTTATTGAATTATTCAACACAGAGACTGATAGATTTCTGGATATTAAGGGAAGAAAGGGATTTGGGAATAGTGTTGGAAAATAGTGCTGTGGTAGAAGATCAGCCACGACCTTGATGAATGGTGGAGCAGGTTCAAAGGGACAAGTGACCTGCTCCAGTTTCTTTTGTCCTCATGTTCTCATGTTCTCAACGCCGCGTTGAATGCTCCTTCTTCATTTTGAGCAGTCGTGGGCCAAGGATCCCTGAGAGTTCATGGCGATGTTGCACTTTTCCAAGGAGGCTCTGAGAACATCCTTTTGTCACTTCCTCTCTCTATCTGGAAATCTCTTACTGTGATGAAGCTTGGCAGACACTATTTCAGACTGGTGTTGGCTGCACAAATGGTACGGTCTACCCCTCCGAGCTGACTGACTGTAATTAGAGACACTATATTGGCCTGGGAGAGTGGATTGATGTTAATTTATTTATCCTGTCAATGGATATGAGTGAACTTATGGAAGCAAAATTGGTGGTATCTCTTCAGTGCTTTGCGGAGGCTTACAGGAGACAAGGATTACTGCTGCCAGGTAGAATATAAGCCCTACCCTATGCAGAGTCCAAGATCCCTATCTTCAAACACTCTTCACAGAGTCAAAGACTACACCAATGCACTGAAGGTGATCCACCTCCACTACATTAGAAAGAGTGCAAGAACTTATTAGCTGCACCATTTAAACAACCCTCCCCCTTCCTTTCTAACCAGCTCTTTTGAATATCTTGCTGATTCTTCGACCTTGGAAAATCTGAAACTTATCTCTAAGTAGATGCTCAATTTTCAGCTGCATGTACTTACTTTGAACAAAGGGTTCTCTTAATTATCATTACAGCAAAGACAATGAAGAGGAACACAGTAACAGCAGTGAATCCAGTCATCCAAGGTTGCCAGACCACAGAAGTGTTTGCTGTTGCTGCACCTTTGAAATAAAACAAAGTTAAAAGATAGTTTAAGATCCTCATTATATTTAACGAAAAGCATCTCAACAAACAAATGTTCTATTTCAGCCTTTTAACTGAGTACATTTTAAAGTAGTCTTGAGTATGCAGAATTCATAGAGTTTTAATTTATTATTGAATATTATTTTTAAAGTATTATGCACATCAAATCATTTAAAGCAAGTGTTGCCTGGTCATGTAATATGTAGAAGCCATTCATGTATGATTGGTTGCTTTGATTGGTTGCCAGCATAACCGATATCTTGCCAGCATCAGACACACATTTAATGACATCAGTCCATTTGCAGCAACCGTTTCTATGAGCACCAATCGTAAGCGAATCTCAAAGGTAAAACCTATGACCTGCGTTTTTCACTCACAGTAAAACAAACTCTGCAGAAAATTGGCAAAGATAGGCAAACTAAATTAATGTTTCACCCACAGCTGTTGCAGAAACATTCTCCTATGCTGCACTTTTGTCCACAATGATTGCAGCCTCTCCACATAATTCTTCTCCCTATATTGTGCTGTGACCAGTACCTCTTGAAGATCCTGTAACTCAGTTGCCGGGCATAGCACAGGGATTGATCAGTCTAGACCTTCATGTAAGGACAGAACAGATGATGGTTTTCAGACCCTAAACATTAACTGTTTCTCTTTCCACAGATGCTGCCTGACCTGCTGAGTTTTTCTAGCATTTTCTGTTTTTATTTCAGATTTCAAGTCAGGTTAAGTCAAGTCGAGTTTATTGTCATGTGCACGAGTACGATGAGGCACAGGTACAATGAAAAGCTTGCTTGCCACGGTATCACAGGCCTGTAGGTACAGATAACACACAGAATATAAATTGTACATAAGTTATACAGGACAGTGAAGTGAGAGGGAACAAAGACCGTGCAAAAACAAGACATGAGTGCAAAAGTCACTTTGCACTAAAATGGATTTTGTTTTTTTGTTCTAATTGTGTTCTTTCTTGTAAAAATTATCTTTAATTTACGTTTTTCTTGTGAGTGCTGTGTATCTGATGCTATGTGCCTGTGATGCTGCTGCAAGTAAGTTTTTCATTGTACCTGCGCACACATGGACTTGCGCACATGACAATAAACGACTTTAACTTTGAAAAAAAGACAATAAGACACAAGTCCACGGTAGAGGAGGAGGTAGTCCGTAGTGTTCCATTGCTGAGGTAGGGTTAGGGTTAGGGTTATGCAGGTCAGTTCAAGAACCTGATGGTTGAAGGGAAGTAGCTGTTCCTGAACTTAGCGGTGTGGGACTTCAGGCTTCCGATGGTAGCAGTGAGTAGAGGGCATGGTTTCTAATGTCTGCAGTTTTTTTTGATTTTCACTCATGCTATTCTAGTTTAAATCACAGGCAACTCGTGCTCGAGGAGAACCTGTGATCCTTTCCCCAACTCTCCTGAAGCAGGTAGAATTAGAAGAGTTCAAATTATATTTAATGCACATTACTGGCTTCACGGGCAATTTGTGTTGCTTTGAAAGAGAAAGAAACCATGACTGAAATCATATCTATGGGTGGACTGAAGTCCAAGTGATAAATGTTCAGCCTTTGACCGGCACAACTGGTGCACAGATGTACATCAAGCTGATGTTAATCTCTGCCATGGCTCTGTGTACAAGGGAGGACAGGTATCGATGCAGAAAACAGGAGAAGTAACAAGAGTGAAGATAAAATGCTGTTCCTTCCACTTTTGACCTTAATGATCCCTTCTTGCAGTGCAGAAATAGCTACTAATAACTTACAGGCTAATTTATTTGTTTGTACAAGCAAAAGGTGTTTGGGCAGCTACGTGGATAGGAAGGGTTTAGAGGGATATGGGCCAAATGCAGCCAAATGGGACTAACTCATGTAGCATGGATGAGATGGGCCAAAGGGCCTGTTTTTGTGCTATATAACTATGAATCTAGAACTTTTACCATTAGATTACCACATATAGTTGCTGGGGAAACATAACCGGATTATGAATAAATCAACAAATGATCAATGATTTGCTCACAAGAAACGTCTGGACTTTTCTGTAGAGGTGACATTGATCTTGTTGAATGCTTTACTAGTTTCTTCCATTGGGATAGTGAGCTAAATTGACTGAAAAATTGGCAGGATTATCATTGAAATAAATATGCAATTTGACTAAAAGAGCTACACTTCCCTCCTGCCAAGCTACGTGAGGAGCCAACGATGCAGGAATGAATTCTAAAGCCATGGTTTTAACATCCCAGTGAGTTGTAAATAAACAAAACATTGAACAACCAAAACAGTTTGGTAATTAGCGAAACTTTTATTCTCATCCGTGATGAGCCTCTGGAAATAATAATGTAAGAAATGTGTTTTTATCAAAAACGTGCGTGTATTTTTAAAATGCAATTTTGACTGAAAGTAGTCAACTTCAGCAATCAGATAAAGTTGCTTTAGACCTTTATATAATTGGTATTATCTCCAGGCACTAACTATTGATGACACCACATGTCCGTTAGATGGGTTTAAAATAGAAAATGTTCAATAAACAATTCCCTGAAGTTCACAAATGCAACAGAACATGTCACGGTAATTGCTATTGAGGACTGGTAGGGTTGCAAAGCATCATTCCCATACTGATTCAATTCACGCCATCAAGTCACTGACCATATTCCTTCAGTAACCTTGAATGAGCTTACTGTTCTACAAAATGCAGGGTGGGTGCACTGGGTATCCATATTTGAACACTGGGTTTTCCCTTTGGTGTTACTTAATACCCAACCTGCTGCTTAGCCGAGAGGACAGAATCTGACCTGAGTGTTTGGAGTAACTTACTTCGACTTGTTCATTAAAACTTTAAACTTTATTTGTACAGCACGGTAACAGGCCCTTCCAGCCCAACGAGCCTGTTTAGCCCAATTACACCCATGTTAACCTACTAACCCATACGTCTTTGGAATGTGGGAGGAAACCGGAGCACTCGGTGGAAACCGATGCAGACATGGGGAGAACATTCAAACCCCTTACAGACAGCAGCCGGAATTGAACCCCGATTGCTGGCACTGTAATAGTGTTACGCTAACCGCTACGCGATCCTGCCGGTAATCTGCCCAAAAGTCAAAGCAAACCCTTGCACACGTTGTGACCAAAATTCTCTAACAAGAAAGGATTTGTAAAAACTGGTGGAACACCAAGCACCAGTTTGCATTGGACACCAAGGGAATCACAGGAAATAAGGATCAAGTGAAGAAGCCAACATAATCAAAGACCCCACTCACCCTGAACATTCTCTCTTCTCCCCCCTCCCATCGGGCAGAATATGGCAGGCAGGCAGGCAGGCAGGCACGGTAGTGTAGCGGTTAGCGTAACACTATTACAGTGCCATCGACCTGGTTTCAATTCCAGCCACTGTCTTTAAGGAGTTTGGATGTTCTCCCTGTGACTGTGTGGGTTTCCTCCGAGTGCTCTGGTTTCCTCCCACATTCCAAAGATGTACGGGTTAGGAAGTTATGGGCATGCTATGTTGGCACTGGAAGCGTGGCGACACTTGCGGGCTGCCCCCAGAACACTCGATACAAAAGGTGCATTTCACTGTGTGTTTCGATGTACATGTGACTAATAAAGAAATCTTATCTTATTTTATACAAAAGCCTGAAAGCACGTACCACCAGACTCAAGGACAGCTTCTGTCCTGTTGTTATAAGACTATTGAACAGTCCCCTAGTACAATAAGATGGACACTTGACCTCACAATCTCCCTCATTATGGCCTTGCACCTTATTGTCTGCCTGCACTGCACTTTCTCTGTAACTGTAACACTTTATTCTGCATTCTGTTATTGTTTTCCCTTGTGCTACCTCAATGCGCTGATGTGATGAAATGATCTGTATGGATGGCATGCAAAACAAAGTTTTTCACTGTACCTCGGGACATGTGACAATAATAAACCAGTTTACCAAGCAGGAAAGTAGAGTGAAGGTAGAGGCACAGCCAGCTCGAGGAGTGTTTCTTACGTTCTACTCTTTCTGGATTACATTCTGAAATCCAGAAGCATCATTAAACCTCGTGAGCTGTTGATTCAAAACTGAGCATGCTGGCATTGAGCCAAGCTGGCATTCCTAAATGATTTTTTCGGTGTTGAGAAGCATAATTAGGAAATAAACAGGTTCCTATTGTGCCTGGAGAGCAACGAAAAGATAAGTAATTTGTCTACCACTGCAAAATAACGAGCTTTGACCATCTGTGCAATAGACAGAACCCTATTGTATTAATGGCTTATGTTTTTTAATAGACTGTGAGTGGGCTTGATGCTACACATTTTTAACACCAATTTTTCATTTCTGAATTCTAATGTAGCCCAACCTAGCCCAGTTTTAGATCTGCATTCTTCAGGGTTTAGAAGAACGAGGGGTGATATCAGCTCAGAAGGACCATGACAGGGTTGATGCTGGAAATTTGAAATAAAAACACAAAATGCTGGAAACTCTCAGCAGTTCAGGCAGCGTCTGTGGAGGAAGAAACAGTTCAGGTCCAGGACCCTCCATCAGAACTGGGGGAAAACAAGAAAATACTTTAATCTTCAGTAGCTGAGAAGGTGGGAGCCTTTAGTTAGTGTCCCTGATTCCAACGGAATAACATGTTCATATGGCTCCTTAGTAATCTGAAAGAGTGACAGGAGTAGGGGTGGATGTAGTAATGGGGTGTCTGCTTAGGGCATTAAGACTGCTGTTGGAATTGTAGGATAAGAACTATATGCTGTAGCTCTATATCTCTGTGCCCTTGTTACACTGATTCAAAGCCTGAGAACCTCCGAGTGAACAATCTTCACACAAAATGCTGGAGGAACTCAGCAGGTCGGGCAGCATCTATAGAGAGAAATAAACAGTTGACCTTTAGGGTCTAGACCCTTCATCAGGACTTCATGAAGGGTCTCAACCTGAAATGTCGACTGTTTATTTCCCTCTATAGACGCTGCCTGACCTGCTGAGTTCCTGCAGCATTTTGTGTGTGTTGCTTCAGATTCCAGTATCTGCAGAATCCCTTGTGTCAGCAAACAATCTTCACCCTGATGAGCACAAAAAATGATTCAACCCTACAGACTGAAACTGACTAAGGACCACTTTCAATGCTTGTGGCTTTACGAAAAATGCCACCCATTTGCCCACATTAGGCCCGTATCCTGCTGCTCCTTTCCCATCTGACCACCTGTCAAAATGAATCAGAATCAGGTTTATTATCACTGATGTATGTCATGAAGTTTGTTGTTCTGCGGCAACAGTACAGTGCAAAACATAAAGACCTAAAAATTACTTAAAGTTACAAAAATAAAATAGTGCAAAAGAGAAATAATGAGGTGATGTTCACGGTTCACGGACCGTTCAGAAATCTGATGGCGGAGGGGAAGAAGCTGTCCCTGAAATGTTGAGTGTGGGTCTTCAGGCTCCTGTACCTCTTCCCGATGGTGGTAACGTGAAGAGGACATGTCCCGGGTGGTGAGGGTCCTTAATGCTGGATGGCACCTTCTTGAGGCACCGCCTCTTGAAGATGTCCTCGCCTTGTAAATTTTGTAATTGTATCCGCCTTTTCCACTTCCTCTGGCAGTTGCTTACAGATTACTTCCACCCTGTGCGGAAAGCTCATCTGTCAGATCTCCCCTCTCACCTTAAAACTGTGCCCTCTAGTTCTCCCTTACCCTGGCAAAAAGATTCTATTTATCCTATCTGTGCTCTTTTAATTTTATAAACCTCCATAAGGTCACCCCTGGGCATCCTACGTTCCAGTGAGAATAAGTCCAGCCTATCTGATTTCTCCTTCTAACTACAGCTCTCCATTCCAGGAAACATCCTGGTGAATCTCTTCTGCACTTTCTCTACCGCTACTGCAACCTTCCTCCTGGAGTATGGCGACCACAGCTCTACACAACACTCCATTGCGGTCTAACCAATGTTTTGTACGACTGCAACATGATGTCCTACTTCTTAATCTCAGTGCTTCAGTCTATAAAGGCAACCATACCAAATACCTTCTTCACTACCCCATCCATCTGTGTCACCACTTTCAAGGAGCGATGGACTTGCCCCGCAAGGGTCCTCCATACATCAACACTCCTGTAGCCCCTGTCTTTTACTCTACATGTGTCCTGGCAGAACTTGACTTCCCAAAATGCATTACCTCATACTTGCTTGGATTAAATTCCATCTACCACCACTCCACGTAACTTTCCAACCGATCTATATCCGTCTATATCCTTAGACGACCTTCTTCACTGTCGATGATTCCACCAAGTTTTTGTCTCATCTGCACCCAGCACCAATCCTTGTGGTGTAGCCCTTGTTTCAGAGTTCCAGTCAGAAAAACACCCCTCAACCACCTTCATCGGCCTCCCATCACTGAGCCAATGTTGGATCCAATTCACCAACATGCCTCAGATCCCTTGTGCCTTAACCTTCTGATTCACTAAACTTACAGTCTTTGCTTCTTCCCTTTACAGGGACATGCTGACCCTGAACACTTACTAACTCGGTCTTAAACACCTCCCACTTATCAGCCAGAGACACAAGAGACTGCAGATGCTGGAATCTGGAGCAATGCACGAAACGCTGGAGGAACTCAGCGGGTCAGGCTGCATCCATGGAGGGAAATGGACAGTTGACGTTTCAGGTTGAGACCCTTCATCTCGACTAGATGTCTCCCCTATCTCCCATCTCCTATTAGGCTGAACCTGCAGTGTGACTGCCTTTCTGAAGCTCCTATCAGTGCCACTTTCTGCCTTCTGTATACTCCTCACAGATTAGGTATAAAAAAACAAAACATACTGAAAAAAAATTTAGGAGCAGGAGGAGAGAGGAAGTCTGTAGATTGGAATGGCAGAAATGGATTTCAGCTGAGAAGGTTTAGAGACAATTAAAAGATGCTTGATATTCATAGATGAGCCATTTGAAAGTGATGATGCTCAGGAATAATAATTCAGGAAGCCCTGCCCAGTTTTACCCATTTGTTGCTGCTTGTGGGAATAAACAGTGCCAAGGCAATGAGGAATCAAACAGTCCCCACATCACCAGGACCACGAGATTACAGAAGAAAACAAATGTTTTCCAATCAAGTATCAAATCAAGTAATTTAAACTGTTAGATTATAAAATTAACCAGTTACTAATCTCCTCTATGGAACCTTGGTTAGAAGTAACAATACCACTGATGATAGCAATGCAAGTCATCTTAACCAGCTGCATTAGATCACCACTTAATAGCCATAGAGTCATAGAGCTATACAGCAGGGAAACAGGCCCTTTGGCCCACCGAGTCTATGCTGGCTATCAAGCACCCATTTACACTAGAGTCAGTCATAGAGTCATACAGCACAGAAAACAGGCCTTCCAACCCAACTCGCCCATGCTGACCAAGTTGCCTAACTGAGTTGGTTCCATTTGTCTGCATTTGGCCCATACCCCTCTAAACCGTTCCTACCCATGTACCTGTCCAAATGTCTTTTAAACATCGTAATTGTACCCACCTCTACCACTTCCTCTAGCAGCTCGTTCCATGTACCCACCACCCTCAGTATGAAGAAGTTCCCCCTCAGGTTCCTTTCAAATCTTTCCCTCTCAATTTAAACCCATGTCCTCTCATTTCGGACTCCCCCACCATGGGGAAAGACTGTGGCTATTCAGCTTATCTATGCCCCTCATGATTTTATAAGCCTCTATAAGGTCACCCCTCAGCCTCTTTCGCTCCAGGAAAAACAGTCCCAGCCTAACCAGCCTCTCCTTATAACTTATATCCAGTCCCAGTAACATTCTTGTAAATCTCTTTTTCACCCTCTCCAGTTTAATGACATCTTTCCCATAGCAGGGCGACCAGAACTGTGCGCAGTGCTCCAAATGTGGCCTCACCAATGACTTGTACAGCTGTAGCATGAGGTCCCAACTCCTGTACTCTGTATACTGACAGATGAAGGCAAGCGTGCCAAACGCCTTCTTCACCACCCTGTTTACCTGTGTTACCACTTTCAATGAACTATGTACCTGCGCGCCTAGGTCTCTCTGATCTACAACATTCCACACTCATCCCCACAACACTAATCCTACATTAATCCCAGTTTTTATTTCACCCATATTCTCTTCAATTCCCCCCAGATTCTCCCACTCACCCAAACACAAGAGGATACTTACAGTGGCCAGTTAAACTACAACCCTTTCTTAGTCTTTCCTTTCATATTTGGAATGTGAGAGGAAACTGGAGCACCCGGAGGAAACCCAAACGGTCACAGGGAGAACTCCACTCAGGCAGCAGCGGAGGTCTGGATTGAACCCGAGTCTCTGGTGGTGTGAGGCAGCTGCTCTACTAGTTGTGTCAGTGTGTGGTCCAATAATTTTACTAACCGTGTCTCCTTCAGAGTCAGTAAACATGAAACAGCTTGATGTTCTCTCAAAAATACAAGTTCAGGTATAGTCGAGGTTCGAACATCTGATCCCTGAAATTCAAGGCTCATATCTGTGACTAGGTAGCACACACAGATTTAAGGGTGGACACACTGGGTGTTCATCACTGAACACCAGCTGCAGGTTCTCCATTTAGTAGTCTCCAACAATCGAGAGAACACAAATTTATGTAAATTCCTCTTATTATTTTAGTGTTCAGAGCCAGCATTACTCTGGTGACTGTACACTGCAACCTCTCCAGGATCAGTATATCCTCCCTGAGGTTCAGCCTCGAGATGTGAAGCCACATCACTTTGTCAAACCAAAGCTGTATACAAATTGTAGCACAACTTTCACCATGTTTGTGTTCAAGCCTCCTGGAATTGAAAGCTAGTATTCTAATTAACCCTGTTCAGTTAATGTTGGTATATGTCAGTGATAGTAAATCTGATTCTGATTGAGATTTTATATTTAATATCTTTTCATTGAACACTTTCTCCTTGCAAATAAAGTTACAACTCAGATTTCTAGACTGCACAGAAAAATAATAAAATAGCACTTACCACTCTGTGCACTTACTGCACTGATTAAAAGCAGAAAAATAAGGGTTTGGCAGGCAAAAGCCATTTTCACCAGGCGTCGCCAAGGCAGTGTTCAACAATGAGCACAGGTGATCAGAGTGTTCTGATCTACAGGGCAAGCCAAGGATCAAAGTACTGAGTACTGCAGGTAATTTTGTTGTGTGTTATTAAACTTTCATAAGTATTTAAGACTATTAGATCATTTAAAACAAGCTTGGTTTCGTGAAAATTGCTTGGAAGTTTTAGTGAAAGCACATTAATTAAAATAAAGGTTTAATGCAGGAAGATCTATATTATTGTCTGATGCCTTTGCAAATAAACAATAGAAGAATGGACTTTGGAATGTTTTTACACCAGAACTGAGTGCCACATTTTCTCTCATGTATTGATCACCCACTTTCATGCTCAGATTGGTAAACCAAGCTCTACTTTTATACAGAGACCCTTGGAAAGCAAAAACACATGGATCAGTTCCCCAAATTTACAGATAACTTGTTGTAGAGAACTCCAAGTGATGACTAGGATAATTTTTTTAAATATTCTCAGAACTCCTAACTTCAAACAGCTGCATCAGGAATGCTGAGCATTAGGTGGGGCTTATAATGGGCAGCTGACGCAAAACATTCTTTTGTGATTCCCATTCAAAAGGATCTTTTATCACAAAGAGCCTGGAGACAGAATTTTAACCTCACTTCTGATCCACAAATTTAGGGGTTAAAAATTAACCCAAAGTTTTCAAATCAGCATAATTTTGGTTCCTGTAAAACCAGAGGCTTGAAAATCAGACGTGTTCTGTAAAGAATGAACAATGATGCTGAACCAGGTGACCAGCAAACTCTACTTTAAAGTGATTATTAAAGAGAAGGATTGGAAAAGTGCAAATCTAGGGTCCGAGAGCACAGCCGCAGAATAAAGGGATGTCCCTTTAAAACTGAGATAGTACATAGAAGAGTACAGCACAGGAACAGGCCCTTTGGCCCACAAAGTTGTGTCAAACCAACTACATTAGTAATAAAATGCCCAACTAATCCCTTCTGCCTACACAATGTCCATATCCTACCATTTTCCTTGAATTCATGTGCCTATCTAAGAGTTTCTTGAACACCCTCATTGTATTTGCCTCCACCACCAGCCCAGGCACCCACCACTCTCTGTGTAAAAAAACTTGCCCTGCACATCCTTTGAACTTACCTCCTCTCACCTTAAATGCATGCCATCTGGTATTAGACATTTCAACCCTGGGAAAAGATACTAGCTGTCTACCCTATCTATGCCTCTCAATCTTATAAACTTCTATCAGGTCTCCCCTCAGCCTCCACCGCTCCAGAGAAAACACCCAAGTTTGTCCAAACTCTCCTCATAGCACATGCCCTCTAATCCAGGCAGCATCTTGGTAAACCTCTTCTGCACCCTCTCCAAAGCCTCCACATCCTTCCCATAATGGAGTGACCAGAACTGAATGCAATACCCCAGATGCGGTCTAACTAAAGCTTTACAAAGCTGCAGCACAACAGTTACTGTTGAAGGAACCAAAACATAACTAACGTAAGATTGCAAATAAAGTAATTCTGTCTGTAGGTGTTGAGAGTTTAGAGGTGATTTAGTGGCAAAGTGTACTTTAAAGAATTGAAGTGAGACAATGGTGAAGAGATAGATGGTACAATTTGTTGTGAAAATGTTGGTGTACTGATTAAGAAAATGTTGTAACTTTTGGATTAGCTTCAGCACTGCAGTGTAGTCCTCATGTGCTTGAACCCATGTCCTTTGATGTTGGAATGGATTCATACTTCCCCCCATGTACTTTGGGCCACCTTACATTGGAACTACCTCCTGAGTTACCAGTAATAGCTCTCTTCCTGAGACCCATTCTCTCTGTCAGCACTCAATATTGGCACTAAGAACCTTGCCATTCTTTGTCCTGTACCTTCTGCCTGATCCATACTGCAGTATAAGTTCAAGTTCATCATGATAGGGATAAATACCCAGGGTATAAATGCCACGAAAATTAGCTTTCTGCTTCCGCTTTCACAAAAACATCCCCTTTAAGACAGATGCCTCACACCCACAGTCTCAGGCCCCTGCTATGTGTGTTACAAACAGTTAACAGTGATGAGGTAAAATCCACGCACTTAAACAAGGCTGCCCTCTAACTCGTTCAACCTCTTTGTATTAACCACTTGATATCTGTATCCAGATCAGACATACTACCCTGTTGAATGAATGCTACAGGGAGATTTGAAACTCCAGTCCCTGATCAGAAATTAATTTGTTAGAGCTGTGCTTTAGCTGTCTGGGAAAACTGAGGAATTGAAAATGATATGATATGCATCTCCAGGTTTGAATAGCTCTCTTCCCAGCAAGTAGTTGTAGGTTTAAGCCTGAGGTCTCCTTTTTGAGGGATGTGGATCACACGCTGGCAGAAGAGATATAGTTTAATTTGGCATCACTTTGGCACAGACATGGTGGCCTGTAAGGCCTCTTCCTGTGGTGTACTGTTGTGTCTTCTTTGTTCCTTCTGAAAGCTGGAGAAATAGTCATACCTTGAACTATTCAATTCCAATATCAAGCTGAGGCAGGAGAGAAAGAAATGTTCGTAGAGAATGGGATTTAGAAACATAGAAAACCTACGGCACATACAGGCCCTTTGGCCCACAAAGTTGTGCCGAACATGTCCCTACCCTAGAAATTACTAGGCTTACCCATTGCCCTCTATTTTTCTAAGCTCCATGTACCTATCCAAAAGTCTCTTAAAAGACCCTATCGTATCCGCCTCCACCACTGTTGCCGGCAGCCCATTCCACACACTCACCACTCTCTGAGTAAAAAACTCACCCCTGACATCTCCTCTGTACCTCTGTGATTTATTCTTGTTTATTCATTGAAATATCATTTGATTTAACAAGAATTCAGAATTAGCTACAATTTTAACAGCAGTATGATTCACAGATCTTTGTTGCTCTTGGGAACAGGCTGTGTTGTCAAACCTCTCCTCCCTCTCATCAAAATCAGCAAGTGTCATGTAAGGGAATGTTTAGTAAATCTCATGGCTTGGTGTAATACAAATTCTGGGGATATCAACTGCAACTTTGATCTGGTCCATTTCTTCTGTTTCGTCAATCTCCACAATGAAATCTTCATCGGTAATTTCCATCTTCCAGTCCTCTGTGTCAGCACTAGGTCCAAGGAGACAATCTGTGGGGAAAGGTAAGAAAAGCTGCAAAATTAAGCATCATTCTGTCTGCTCTGTTTATGAAAAGGGGAAAGTTGAATGGATTTATTACATCAATGGCCAATAGCTGACGTCCATTTCTAAATCTCTTACGGATTAGGAAATGATGGGTGGGTTTTTGTTGGCTCATGCTGGCAGTTGTTGGCAGTTTTGAATCCCAGGTTCTTGGTCATTTAATCGACGGTTAACCCTGATTGTCCATGCATGTTCTGGACAAGTCAGAAGTTGCAGACCAGCCGTCAGTTCTGCCAGATTCTACAGTGTTACACTACAGGTCAGCCCCTGTGCTGGATCCAAGACCCTACTGGGTTTACGGGGTATTGTAGGGCTGTGGGGCTTCAGGTTTATTTTGTGGTGGTAAGGCCAGGATTTATTGTCCATCCCTACTTCTCCCTGAGAAGGTGGTGGTGAACTCCCTTTCTGGTGAAGGTGCTAATGGGGATGGAATCCCTGCATTTAGCCCCAGCAATGATGAAGGACCAGTGATGGTCAGGATGCGGTTTGACTTGGAGGCGAAGCTGCAAGCGGTGGCGTTGTTCCGATGTGCCAGCTGGCCTCATCCTTCCTGTGGTAGAGGCCGCGAGTTTACTTGTTGTTGGAGTAGCCTGGGTAAGGAACTGCTGTGAATTTTGAAGATGGTACACATTGGAGCCACTGAGTGCCGGAGCTGCAGGGAATGATTGCTTAGAGTTGTAGATGGCGCGCCAATCATGCGGGCTGCTTTGATCTTTGGTATCCAGTTCCTGAGTGGTGTTGTGCTAATCCGGGCAAGCGGAGAGTATTCCATTACACTCCTGACTTGTGCCTTTCAGATGCTGGAAAGGCCTGCGATGCCAGGAGGTGACTTATTTGCCACGGATTACCCAACCTCTGACTTGCTCTTGTAGCTATGGTGTTTATGTGGCTACCTCAGTTGAGTTCCTGGTCAACAGTTACCCCCAGGATGGTGATAGTGGGGGCTTTGGCAATGGCAATGGCAATGCCATTGAATCGGTGTGGTCAGACTCTCCTCTGTTGGAGGTGATCATTGCCTGGTACTCTTGTGGTGTGAATGTCACTTACCAGTGTTGACCAGGTCTTGCTGCATGTAGGCATGGGCTGCTTCATTTGCAGAAGACTTATAAAATGGAATGGAACGTTGTGCAATCATCAATGAACGTCTCTCCCTTCTGACCGTACATCCCCCCCTTCTGAATCGTACATTAACGATTTGAATGATGGAGTAAATGGTTTTGTGGTTAAGTTTGTGGATGACACCAAGATAGGTGGAGGAGTAGGGAGTATTGAGGAGACAGGAAGGTTGCAGAGAGACCTAGATAGTTTAGGAGAATGGGCAAGGAAATGGCAGATGAGATTCAATGTTGAGAAATGTGCAGTTGTACACTTTGGAAATGGAAATAAATGGGCAGATTATTATCTAGAAGGAGAGAAAATTCAAAGTACAGAAGTACAAAGGGACTTGGGGGTACTCATGCAGGACACCTTAAAGGTTAGCCACCAGGTCAGATCGGTGGTAAAGAAAGCGAATGCTATGTTGGCATTCATTTCTAGAGGTATAGTGTATAAAAGTAAGGAAGTGTTGATGAGGCTCTACGGGGCACTAGTGAGGCCTCATTTGGAATACTGTGCACAGTTTTGGGCCCCATATCTTAGGAAAGATGTGCTGATGTTGGAGAGGGTTCAGAGGAGATTCATGAGGATGATTCCCGGAATGAAAGGGCTTACGTATGATGAGCGTTTGTCGGCTCTTGGACTGTACTCACTGGAGTACAGAAGAATGAGAGGGGACCTCATAGAGACATTTAAAATGTTGAAAGGACTGGACAGAGTAGATGTAGTCAAGCTATTTCCCTTGGTGGGTGAGTCCAGGACCAGAGGGCACAATCTTAGAATTAGAGGGTACAGGTTTAAAACAGGGATGAGGAGAAATTTCTTTAGCCAGAGGGTGGTGAATTTGTGGAATTCCTTGCCACGTACAGCAGTGGAGGCCAGATCATTGGAGGTGTTTAAGGAAGAGATAGATAGATATCTAAATAGTCAGGGTATCAAGGGATATGGGGATAAGGCCGGAAATTGGGGTTAGGCTTTTTTCTTGCCACTCCCCCCCCCCCCCCCCCCCCCCAGTTTCTCATTTCTTTTTCTTTTTTCCTTTACTTTGGAGCAGACTTGATGGGCCGAATGGCCTACTTCTGCTCCCTTGTCTTGTGATCTTGTGACCTTATGATGGAAGGAAGGTCATTGGTAAAGCAGCAGCAGATGTTTGGGCCAAGGACACTGGCCCAAGAAACTCCTGCAGTGATGTCTGGGATAATTGACCTCCAGCAACCACAATCATCTTCCTTTGTGCAAGGTATGACTCCAACCACTGGATTGTTTTGCCTTCGATTACTTCAGTTTTACCAGGGTGACCTGATGCACACTCAGTCAAATAGTACCTTAAGGTCAAGGGCAATCACTGGACCAAGGCCGTGGAGAAGTCTGGTGCTGAGTGGTGCTGATGAAACTCAGACTGGGCGTCAGTGAGCAGGTTACTGGTGAGTAAGTGCTACTTGGTGTCACTGCTGACAACAGCTTCTATCACTTTGCTGTTGATTGAGAGTAGACTAATTAGCCGGATTAACCCATTGCTCCCAGACAATGAAACAGCATTTTTACTGTAAACAACATTAGCTAAGGATCAATAATAAAACTTAAATTACAGGGAAAATCTAATTCTTGCTGCTGTTTGCATCATGCCACAGTAGGTTTTTAGGCTAGTTGTAATGAGACAAATTCATATGGTATCTCCTCACATGGAAATGCCTCTTACGGAAACAAAAAAAAGAGGCAATCATTATACCAACATCTGGCAAAACCCTTTTGTCCCTCTGGTCTGCTAAAGAACTTTGCAACACGATTCTTTGCTTTCTGTCTCTTAGATAATTTGCACCCAACAATAATTGCATTCGAAAGAGAAATGAATCAAGTGCAAATGTCACCTACCAAGTATCAGCCCAACTTAAAAGAAGAACTGAAACTTTATCTGGAGCATTGCATTCTGATTTATATCACTGATTCTTCATTGTCAATCCTGGAACTACCAACCCAACAGTACCTTCAGCAGCTGAACTTTAGCAGTTCAGGTAGTAACTCACCACCACCATTTGGATGGGCAATGAAGGCTGGCCTTGCCAGTGACACCCAGCTCCCAAAAGTGAATGAATAAAAATAAGCATATTAGGTACAATTAACCTTTAACAAATCAGTTTCAGTTGCCATGTATTAACTTTATAGATCTTCTATGTCATCTTTATTCCCATTGCCTTCGATCCTGGCATCTGGATGATACCCTGCTGAGAGCCTTGGGTCGATTTACTTAATAAATGTATCCCCCTTCTATTTTTTTGTCATTTGCAACCCTCTATTCATTCAGTATAACTTCCTTTCCAAGGCAAAAGAAAAGATAATGGTCAGAGTCCTCATCAATCGTCCAACCTGCAATTCACTTTTCTCAAATAGTTCTTCCAATCTGAATTATTCCTGACAAACTGGAATTGACAATTCAGGGATTACCTCATGGCATTCCAAAGATTTTTGTTCTATTCAACTACTTTGTGACGTAATTAATAATTGCAGGTTATCTTAAGAATGTCTTACCTGCAAAGTCATGTAACAGGTCCTTGATGAGATGTCCTACAATGGCATATGCTACCAACACAACAATCAGGCCTGCCAGAAACAAATAGATAACATATTCAGGAAGATGAATAGCATCTCTTGACGGTGGTTTGTAGTCTTTGTATACAACTGCCTCTCCAAAAGTGTACTGGAAAGGGTATTCTGCTTCGTCTGGCATTCTAGTCATGTTTTTAGCTTGATCTGTGTGTGCTCACGTTTCTGTAGTCTCACCTTCCAGCTGCCGAGTGAATTACGAAAAGGTTGCATTGTTAAATACATATTGTGCAGATTAACCCTAGACTCCAGCTGACAAGCCTTATTAAATAATGTCCTTTATCCCCTCCTGCTCTTAATCCTTTAGAATCTCCATTCCTTCGTGGCTTTTAATGGAATCATGGGTGTGAACCTTTAAAGAAACCGCTTCTGTGACGTCCTACCACGCAATTGGTATTCATCTCTTGTACGGGGTTTTCAATTTAAGGGTGGTGAAATATCTGCTCTTAATTCAAGTCAAAGTATTTTCATCACAGGACTGGAAATACAGTCTTTACTTGTTGGAGGAAAGGAAAGAAATAACAGATAACAGAAGCAAATATGTACGGCAATAGTATAAACTTAAACTCCAAAAGAATGTGTAACAATGGTAATACTTAATATAAACTCCTGCACATAGTGCATGTCATTTTATTTAGTATTCACCTTTGTATATTGACTAAGACACATCGACGCACACAATGGAGTTGATGATTTTGAGTATCAGCCACCCTTAATAGTTGTGCCTGTAACCTTTAAGCTGCAATGTACATGTTCTAATATTGGAAGCCTAACCTAATAAATATCAAAAGGTAAGATACAATTAAAAGCTAAATGAGTATTTCTAACAGAAAAACAGCACTAGGAGGGTACAAGGTTCATTTTCATGCACAAGATGTTCAACTGCCAAATTTTAGTCACGTGGCAAGGAGATAGTCTGTGTGTGTGTGTGTGTGTGTGTGAGTGAGTGAGTGAGTCTGGATGTGAAGGATGTGGGGAGGGTGCAAGCGGGAAGAAACTAAATTACACCCTTTCCTCACTGTAACTTGATTATTTTCTTAGCTCCACTCTGTTAAGTAACCCCTCTGGCTATCCTTGCATTGGTCTAGACATTTCTGATTGCAGCCATACTTCACATCAAGATTACTGACTTAAACGTGATCCAATCTCAAGTTAATTTATACCTTTTTTATTGCTTATTTAAAGTAAACTTGTTTTACCGAGAAAATGTTATGTTAATCCTCTCCTGAGCTGGAGCTTGTTAGTTCAAAGTGAGGTGTAATTCCAGAGATTTCTATACAATGAACAGCAGCAGACCCTTCAACCACAGAGGAATCACAACCAAGTTCAGGCACCTTGTACCCATCCATACACACCTTTCTGTAGTGGAGACTCCAGATTATTTTGTCATCCTCTTTATGGTTCAGAAGAAGTAGTTTATGTCCCTGATGAGATTGATTAACTTGGCAAAGTCTTGACCCAAACATAGTTATGTCCTTGCATCAATAATAACAATAAATGCCAAAAACTCAGCAGCTGAGGCAGCTTCCGTAGAGAGACAAGGAAAGTTAATGTTTCAGGTTGATGAAAAGTCATCAACCCAAAACTTTGAATCTGACCCTCTCTCCAGCTATCCTAACTAGCTGCCGACTTCCAGCATTTGCAGTTCTCTCCTTTTCAGCATTTTGCAGTGTTCTTTACCAGCCGTGTTGTTTGACGCCTTCCAGAATTATTACATCTTGAATCATAGATCAGATTTAGAACTGACATAACCATGCAATCTTAACCAGCTCAAAACCACAAACCATGATGAATAGAGAAACAACGGATTGCAGATGCTGGAATCCAGATGAAAACCACGATGATGCTGGAGGAACTCAGCAGGCCAGGCAGCATCCGTGGAGAAAAGCAAGCGGTCAATATTTCGTGTCAGGGCCCTTCTTCAGTGAGAGGGAAGGTAGGCGGTGGGCCTCGCAGGAACAGCACCTCACCAAGCGGGAGGAGAAGGTGATCCTCACTCCAGAGGGACCACTGAGACATCCATTAAATGAGTTCCCCAGTAGTTAGATTCTCCAAAAAGCCCTTCACTACTTCAAGCACATTGGGAGGGGAATGGCCAAACCTGCCCGTAAGGCATCCCATTCTGACGAGTGGTTTAAAGGAATGGGAACTCACTGGTTTTGCTCCTTTCCCTGTGACCACCAAGTGCGCTCATTTTTGGACCTGGGAGTTCAAATTTACCCCAGGAAGGCTTCAAATGTGCACCTCAGCTTGAGTGGCATCACTTGGTGCATGTTTGATGCTGGAGAAATGTAGGATGTGTACCATGGATACTAATCAGGGTCCCAGTCCAATTCTGTGAATGGCATGATTTCACCCAGAAATGATCAAAACTGTTATTTACTCCAGTTTACGTCAATCTTGGATTGCATGGTGCAGAGAAAAACAGCTCAATGCAATCCACTAGTGGCATAATTGATGAAGCACAATGTCTGCTATCAATACAAGGACAAATAATTACAAACATGCTATGAAGGCAAGAAAATATACAGTGTATACAAATGTTGTTTTATGAATAGGTCAAATAATGCATAGTAAATCTTCAGGGGATGGAGTTATGGGAAATGGCACATCCTAACTCATAGTGTCTTGTTCCTCTGTCAACCCTCGATTGCTTGTTTACAATTCCTGATTAAGAGAGAGCTCAATTTTCAAACTGTCATTGTTTTCAAACCCCTCAATGGTTTGCCACACCATATATCCAATCTTTTCCGTTCCTATAACCCTCAGAGATGTCAGCACTCCTCTAATCTGGCCGCCTGCCATCGCCAGATGTAATGGTTCCACCACTGGTAGCTATGTCTTCAATTGCCAAGGCTCTAAGTTCTGGAAATATCTTCCAAAACATATTTCCTCCTTTTACACATAGCTACACATAGCTGTGGCCCTAGTTCTTTGATCAAATTATCGGTCATTTCTTTATGCAGCCCAGTATCAATTGACGCAAGGATTGGAAGCTCTAGAAAGCATTTCTTTGTAATTCCTCTTCACAAAATAATGACACCACCACGAAGAAAATATACTTAAGATTTCAATATGAATTTGCTCTACCCCAATTGGACTGGTTTAACATTTAAAATCTTGAATTAAAACTGAAATACCCAACTTAATTTTAGTATTACAGTCATTATTTCAAAACTAACTCCCCAAAAACATTGAAGAAATTTTGATTTCCAGGTGGTATCATTACTCCTCCTCCTCAACCCCACCAATTAAGGTATATGCCTTAAATCAGTCAATAAACCTGCTCAAATAACCCAAAACAAAGGTAAAGAATTGTTTCTTACAACAAAGTCTACTGGCCTGGTACAAAAGTGCACAGAATTAAACCTCAGTCATTCCTGATGAACTTAATCAGCGTTGAACGTCATCAACCAAACGGAGACACGAGATTGAAGATGCTGGAAATCTGGAGCAGCACCCGAAAAGCTGGAGGAACTCTGCAGGTCAGGCAGCATCTATGGAGTGAAATGAACAGTCCACGTTTCGCGTTGAGAGCCTTCATCAGGATTACCAAATAAAACTTTATTATTGATGTAGAGGGATCTTAGGGTCCAAGTCCATCGCTCCCTGAAAGTGGCTGCACAGGTTGACAGGGCGGTAAAGGTGGTGTATGGCATGCTTGCCTTTATTAGTCGAGAAATTGAGTTCAAGAAACAGGACGTTATGTTGCAGCTTTATAAAACTCTGGTTAGGCCGCATCTGGAGCATTGCATTCAATTCTGGTCACCCAGTATAGGAAGAATGTGGAGGCTTTGGAGAGGGTGCAGAAGTTTACCAGGATGCTGCCTGGATTAGAGGGTATGAGCTATGAGGAGAGGTTGGACAAACTTGGCATTGTTTTCTCTGGAGCGGCGGAGGCTGAGGGAAGACCTGATAGAAGTTTATAAAATTACAAGATGCATAGATAGCCAGCCAATACCTTTTTCCCAGGGTCAATATGTCCGATACTAGACAGCATGCATTTAAGGTGAGAGTGGTTAAGTTCAAAGGAGATGTGTGGGGCAGGATTTTTTTTTACATAGTGAGTGGTGGGTGCCTGGAATGTGCTGCCAGGAGTGGTAAGGCAGATACGATGGAGGCATTTAAGAGGCTCTTTTATAGGCACATGAATGTGCAGAGAATGGAGGGATGTGGACATTTGTCTAGGCAGAAAGGATTAGTTTAGTTAGGCATTGAATTACTAGTTTAATTAGTTTGGCACAACATCGTGGGTGGAAAGGTCTGTTCCTGTGCTGTACTGTTCTGTTCTATTTCCTGCTTTGTGCATATTTAAGTAGTGATGGTATGTACTGTGTGCCTCCCATAAGCTGACTGGACATCTGATAACTAATAAGTTTTTGATCATTAGTCACCAGATGTGGTCAGCTGGGCTGTTGATATGTATTACTAAGATCTGTCCAATTCCAGATGTTATCTTGTTTATAATTTAAGATGTCGATAGGTCACAAGTTTACTTTCCCAAATTTATTTTAAAATAATCACACTACAGACTAGTAAAAAAATTAAGCTGTTTATTATTTCACTTTTCCTAGATGTGCACAAGTGACAAAGATGTTAAATCCTTTTTAACACAATTTTGCCCGAGGATTTCACAGTTCTGAAGTACAGGTCTGCGATAATAGATCAACATCATATCCTCTACTACTAAAAGTGCTCAGAGCCCTCCAAATTAGCAGCTAACAAGATTTGAAGTAAAGTGATGTCTTTGAACCATGCATTTAGTCTGCATGTGAATTCTGAATTATTTAATAAATGAGACACAAGTTAAAAATTGACATAGTGACACATCAGCCTCATAATTCCAGTGACCCAGGTTCAATGCCTCTAGTACTGGAGCACGTAACACGTTGAGAA
Source organism: Pristis pectinata (assembly GCF_009764475.1). Classification (NCBI taxonomy): domain Eukaryota; kingdom Metazoa; phylum Chordata; class Chondrichthyes; order Rhinopristiformes; family Pristidae; genus Pristis; species Pristis pectinata. The sequence goes on along the minus strand of NC_067428.1, from coordinate 31,792,239 downwards.
TTGTGTGTTCATCATACCCAGTCCCAACCACTTTCAGCATTCTCATCAGTCACCACTGCTTCTGTGGAATTTGCACATTCTCTGTGACCTCATAGGCTTCACCCTGGTGCTTCAGCTCCCTCCCTCATCCCAAAGACATGCTGGTAGGTTAATCAGTTACTGTAAGTTGTCCCTAGTCTGGGCAGATGGCAGAAGAATCTAGGGGGAGGTGATGGGGAATAAGTTACAGGGGATGGGAATGCACAGAGCCAGCAAAGACTCATGGGTCAAATGTCCTCATTCTATGTTGTAATGAGACACCAGAACAGATAAATAAAGCTTGATGTATTTTGTTATAAATTCTACAACATAATTTATAATTAAACATCAGGAAATATATTTGAAAATACATGCCTCCAATACTGGAGCAAGTCACAAGTTCTGAGAATTGTGTGCTCATTAATATCAAGTCCCAAAAACTTTCAACGGTCTTTTAGCTGTTTAACAGAAGTTCCATTAAGACGATATTAGATTCCCCAAATCAGCTTTTCTGTAATTTGACCAGACCGTCAGCATACTGAAACTCAGGACTGTTTTCATATTCGAGCATGTCCAGTGCCACCTCACAACTCTCTTTCACAACACGTTCCTCATCGTGCAGGTATTCTTTCAGTACTTCCATACATGCCTCTTTGGCAATGGATCCTAAAGCTTCTGCACACTCATGACGTACCATGGGATTTTCATCCATTTTTTTCAATGCTGCTGTCAGCTGAGGAATGCTGGCGTCATGTTGCATCTGACCCAAGACATAGCCAATTTCATGTCGAAATAAGGCACTGCTGCATTGTAAACCTGGAGGAGAATGCATGTTAAGTTGGATGCAACAAATTATATTTAGAAGATCCCATATGTAAGACCTGGTACATTCAAGTCTGGAAATTCATCAAGCACTGTGTAAATAATAAACCAATTTCCTGCTTCATTGGGGCATATTTTTCTGAACTGTTATGTAAGCAAAGTTCCTTATTGTAACCAATTTGCAAAAATGAACAGGTTAGCCGGAATAAATAGCACACTGAAATATAAAAATTGTAGCTGAAGATTTTTCAAATGAGAATCTGTTGCCTTTAGTAGTTGCTTTTTTGGTCAGAAAGGAGTACTAGCTTCCCCACCTGGAAAAACCTTCAGTACTAATGGTTTGAAAGTGGCCTATTATTCAGTAATTACAGTGAGGTGCTTTATCCACCTTATACTGGCAGCACTAGACAGTTTAAGATGACGTATTTCACAAAGAAAGCTAAAACTCAATCTAGACGTGATGTTATAGGTGTCGGCATGAATTCATTTTTAATTTAAAATAAATTCCAATTATCCACATTCTCCTTGAGCCTCTTCTGCTGCTCAATAAGGACTAGCTTTGAATGCTGAGTAAATGTTTCTATCTAATTGCTTCCAACCCTTTCTCAGATCCCATGCCCAAAAATCCACCAACCGCTCAGACCAAGGACCACTCCCAAGGATCAGCAACTCACTAAGTAAAGATTTATTTTTCCTGCCTCAGTCAGAAGTCAATACATCAAATTACAAGACTTTCACTACCAATTCCAGACACCACAGCAAAGGCCTTTCAGCCTCTACCCCAGTAGGTTCTTTAACAATTCCATGTATTTCATGTGATTACACTCGTTATCTGAACGCCAGTGAAAGTGGACCTATTCTACTTTAAACTCACTCTTTGCTTATCCAGGGAATCAACCTGGTAAATTTTATCTACATCCACTGTAAGGCAAGTATATCCTTCTTTATTAAAACTTCAAACTACATTCCAGCTGCAATCTCAAAGCCATGTATATTCCCATCCAACAGATTACAAAACTGACAAGAGATAAGAACGTTTTCAATAAGCAACTGAGTTATCCATTTAATGTTCTACTTCCCCCCTCCCCCCAAGATTCTGAGAATATAGTGGTTGAATGCACATGAAAATACCGTAGGAAAGTCCAATAAATTAAGGTAAGACTCTCATGTCATCCCAAAGCACTGCACTGCCACTGAAAGACTAAGAGTTGTCATGACCAAAAATAAAAATGGTTACAAGTATCAGTGGATGATAGGTAATGGTTGAAGTAAGGTACCAACCAACAATGGGACAACAATCATCCATTTTTCTTCTTCCTTGGATGGTGCTATGAGATCTTAAAGTCCTCAAGAAATCAGACTAGTCCCAGTTTAAAGCTTCATCCCACAGACATAAGCTCCAACACTAAAGCCCTCCCACATTACTGCATTGGAATATCAATCTAGTTTATATGCTCTGATCAGTAAGATGCAAGCTTGAACACACATCCTGAACTAATGAATAGAAAACATTAATATCTCACTCTGAGATGATAAATCTAAAGACCAACTGCAATCAATGACATGACAGGAAAAAAAATAAAATTCATACCATCTCCTAAAGCCAGGACTGCTTCTTTACTTCCAATATTCCGAAGGGCAAACATTGCTCTGTATCTGTCAAATAAGGGCAAGGATTCATCCAGGAGAGTTTCCCTCAACTTTTTAATGTCTTTCTCTGAAGCAGGGGGAGCAGGATCAATTGAACAATATTGGCTTTCACTCTGATCCTTGTTGTTCTGGAGCCATTCAATTCGTTTAACTGCTAGCTGACAGGTTTCAGCCACCTAAAAAATTAAATACACAAATTAAGAGTAGGACAGCTATGAGCCATCAAAATTAAATTATAACTACACAGTCTCCCTAAAACCTCAGTTCCCCACTTTTAGATTTCATAACAATAATCTGTCATGGGCTTCAGTAACACCTTATATATTGCTGCCGGGGCTGTCACTTTCTTCAACAATAGTAAAATAAACCCAAAAGTGATTGTCACCATCTTCGGAACTGAAGCCTAGTATTTTTTATATTTTCCACCAAAATAAAAATCATCACTTTTTATTGAGAAAGAGCAAGTTGATAGAAGGAAGATCTGTGGATGAAGCCGTGGACTGTCATGCTACCCGTTCTCTTTACACCACCACTTCCTCCCCCCCAGTTACACACCACCCCATCTGAGAATCTAAATTCTCAAGGTTCAGATCCCAATTCAAATGAAGCAGGCAGGAATTACACTGAAGTGGATTCAATATCATATAAAATGTAGCTTCAGTTCCTTCATTTTTTTAATTCATATTTTACTGATGCTTTGAATTGGGCAAGGCTCAGCCAACAACATTTTGATTACTATGTCTGACGATTGAGCTATGAAAGAACAACTTCCTGAAACCTTCTATTTGGGCTCTTATTTAGAAAGCCATAACATCAAAGAATCTTGCCACTGTTACAATGGACAGATCAATGAACAAAATTTGATCAAGTTTTTCCAAGTTCTGAAGACCTAATTGCATCATTTTAACCAGCTGATGTAAAAACATTTGAATCTGAAGTAATTTGAAGATTGTTCAGGATGTTGAAAGTGGTGCACTGAGCATAAGCAATTCAAACATTTAATTTTAGATATCACTGCTGCATTGTGGTCTCTGGATAGTGTTGAGAAATGAGAATGCCAGATTAAATATCTTCTTTGCTTGTCTAAGATCTACTGTAGTGTCCAACGGTCCCCAGAACACACCTTCCAGCTGAGCTCAACGAACTGAACACAGATCAGGATCACCATTTTGACTCGTGTGCTGCTTGAACCTGGCGGAGAAGAACTTGAATTCTAAGAAACTCAAGTTCACAGTCATGATCCAGGAACATAAAGCTGATATTTGTTAAGTCAGCTCCAAATTAATAAATCAAACAAGTCTTGTTGACATGTTTAAAGCCTATTTAAAAAGTAATACATTGCCATTAGGTAGGAAATTTCAACAAAGGTTACAGGGCTGTGATGAAGTGGAGGTATAACAAGCTTTGTCAAATAATTACTATTCCAACTCCACTTTTATTTTAAACAATAATTCTCAAGTTGTGATAAATTTTTGACCTACAACAACAGCACAGCTCCAATGATAGAGTCAGAATACTACCAAATGTGCAACTTAGACTACATCAGTGATTCACAATCCAGGGAATGGGACCCCGTCAGGAGGACGCCAAAAACATAGGGAAGGTGAGGCTTTAATAATAAGAGGTGACTTAGTCTGAAAGTTCACAAAACGAACCCAAAAATAAACATATATTCAGCATGTCAGCTACCTAGCATAGTGTTGCCAGCAGTCCCATGGACAGCCAGAACACATCATATTGTCAGGCATTTATGGTAAGGTATACACTTTATTAAAGTAAAGAACTGGGCTTTATGTTGAAATAGGTTAGAAACCAGTGTACCAAGTAATCCAAAATCAGCAAGTCAGTCCAATTACCAAAACCCATTTCTCTGCTAGCTGCTTTTTATCACCATTCCCACTCCTTTGCCAAGGGGTTATCGACCGTTAGTTAAGCTTGCCAATAACTCAGTTACCTTTCCTAGACCTAAATTGGAACTTAAAAGGGCAGGCAACACATGTGCGACCCCACCACCACCACCCCCCCCCCCACCTCCCCCAAACAAACATGTTTGTTTTCCAGCTTGTGACCTTCAGTAGATTGATCTCTAAACATTAACAGTGGTTTCATTAATTCCTGTCAATGTGGTCTAAATGAAGCCAGAAACCACACAACAGTAAAATTAAATGGCAAATCACAGATCTGAAATTAGACTGGAAACCCTGTGAGAGAAAGAAAATAACCACTTAATTATACATTCTACACCAAAAGGAACCATGTGGTTATATAATGAAGCTGAAGCAGTTTTGGATTTTATTCTAATTAATTTAACAAAACAATCTACCATCACTGCTTTTATAGTAAAATTGAAAAAATGAATAACCACACATTTATCAACAAATTAATTTTCCCATTTAAAATTATACTGTACATTTGAAAGTGCATCTTTCAAACTTTTTAAAGTAGTGCAAACAGGCATGCAAAATCCATAGTAAATTAAAATGATGTGTAAAATTCTGTTATGATAACCTTACTTCTATTACTGGATCATGTGAGTAGTTCCTCAATAATTCCAGGACCTCTGGTTTTCCAATAGCACCCAATGCCTCTCCTGAAACATTATGACAAAAAATCAGTTCAAACGGAATTCAGGAAAAGAAATATGTTGGATGTTCAATGGTAATCTGATCCAGTTGATTAGAAACTGACTACATGATTGCAGATAGGAAGCAGAGACAATGGATTTGAACCTGCTTTAAGACCAGGCATCACTGGTATTATCAATGGTACTAAGACCACAACTGCTTAATATTTCCATTTTTGAATCACATTTGGGGGAATGATCCAAAAGTTGAGACTATCAAAGTTTATGCAAGTATTAAAACCAACTAAGAACAAATCTCAATGTAAAATATTAACATTTATTTTCTCTGGAGAATTACTTCTTATATTTTCTCACAGCATTGGAGGCTGCCATTTGGCCCATTGAGTGTGTACTAACTCTCTGGGCATTCCCATCGGTCCTGATGCAGTTTCTTGACCCAAAACATTGACTATCCCTTTGCCTCCACATATGCTGCCTGACCCACTGAGTTCCTCCAGCAGTTTGTTGTTAGCCCAGAATTAATGATGGAAGGAGTGAATTACCTTACAAGCTACCCACCTAGTCAAGCACCTCCAGCCGCACGTGATGGTGCCTGCATATCTGACAGTGTCCACATCAGTCACCTCAGAACATAGAGCCTAGTGAGACCACTTTAATCAAAAAGTTGGGCATGGGGCTGTCATCCCAACAACATTTATCCCCTACAGTACCACTAATTAACTGATCACTTATCACATTGTTACTGAGTATTTGCAACATATTGAAATGCTATTGTGTTTCCAGAAGTGACTGTTATAAAAAAAAGTAATGAAAATGCTGGAAACCCAGAAGATTCTGGAAATAGTTAACATTTCAGGCACGATGCTGGAGGAACTCAGCGGGTCAGACAGTATCCGTGGAGGGAAATGGACAGTTGACATTTTGGGTCGAAACCCTTCATCTGGACATTTGCTGCCTGACCCGCAGAGTTCCTCCAGCAGATTGTTTGTTGCTCCAGATTCCAACATCTGCAGTCTCTCGAAAGTCAAAGTCGAGTTTATTGTCAGATGCACAAGTTCATGTATGCACAAGTGTAATGAAAAACTTACTTGCAGCAGCATCACAGGCACATAGTATTAGATACACAACATTCACAAGAAAAGCATAAACTGCACTTAAATTAAACAAGAAAGAACACAATCAGAACAGAAAAAGTCCATTGTACTGCAAAGTGATTATAGTGTTGCTCTGCTGAGGTAGTGATTAGGATTGTGCAGGTTGGTTCAAGAATCAAATGGTTGAAGGAAAGTAACAAACAATCTGATGGAGGAACTCAGCAGGTTGAGCAGCATCTGTGGGGGGGGGGGGGGCAGAACTGTTGATGTTTTGGGTTGAAACCTTGCAGGTTCAGACCCAAAACGTCGACAATTCCTTTCCCCCTATAGATGCTGCTGAGTTCTTCCAGCAGATTGTTTGTTGCTTCAGATTCCAGCACTTGCAGTCTCTTGTATCTGTCTAGTGATTAGGGTTGTGCAGGTTGGTTCAAGAACAGAATGGTTGAAGGAAGTAGCTACTTCCCTTCAACCATTACAGCACACTGCAGGCCCTTCGGCCCACAATGTTGTGCTGACATTATCCTGCTCTAAGATCTAACCCTTCACTCCCACAGAACCCCCCCCCCCTATTTTTCTATCATTCATGTGTCTATCAAAGAGTCTCTTAAATGTCCCTAATGTATCTGCCCCCACAACCTCTACTGGCAGTGCATTCCATGCACCCACCACTCTGTGGAAAAAAAAACTTACCCCTGACATCCCTCCAATGACCTAAAAATTATGTCCCCTCATGTTAGCCATTGTCGCCCTGGGAAAAAGTCTCTGATTGTCCACTTGATCTATGTCTCTTATCATCTTGTGCACCTCTATCAAATCACCTCTCATCCTCCTCCTCCTCTCCAAAGAGAAAAGCCCTAGCTCGCTCAGCCTATCCTCAGTAAGACATGCTCTCCAATCCAGGCAACATCCTGGTAAATAAGACAAGATAAAATATCTTTATTAGTCACATGTACATCGAAACACACAGTGAAATACATCTTTTTGCGAAGAGTGTTCTGGGGGCAGCCCGCAGGTGTCACCATACTTCCGGCACCAACATAGCATACCCACAACTTCCTAATCCCTACGTCTTTGGAATGTGGGAGGAAACCAGAGCACCCGGAGGAAACCCACGCAGACACAGAGAGAATGTACAAACTCCTTACAGACAGCGGCGGGAATTGAACCTCAGTCGCTGGCCCTGTAGAGCGTTAGGCTAACTCCTCTGCACCCTCTCTAAAGCTTCCACATCCTTTCTATAATGCGGCGACCAGAACTGAACACAATACTCCAAGTGTGCCTGTGATGCTGCTGCAAGTAATCATAGAAAATCATAGAACAGTGCAGCACAATACAGGCCCTCTGGCCCACAATGTTGTGCCGACCTTCAAACCTCACCTAAGACTATCTATCCCCTTCCTCCCACATATCCCCTTATTTTAAATTCCTCCATATGCTTATCTAACAATCTCTTGAATGTGACCAATGTACCTGCCTCCACCACCACCCCAGGCAGTGCATTCCATGCCCCAACCACTCTTTGTATCAAAAACCTCCCTCTGATATTCCCCTTGAACTTCCCACCCATTACTTTAAAGCCATGCCCCCTTGTATAGAGCATTGGTGCCCTGGGAAAGAAGCACTGGCTGTCCACTCTATCTACTCCTCCTAATATTTTGTACACCTCTATCATGTGTCCTCTCATCCTCCTTCTCTCCGAAGAGTAAAGCCCTAGCTTCCTTAGTCTCTCCTCATAATCCATACTCTCTAAACCAGGCAGCATCCTGGTAAATCTCCTCTGCACCCTTTCCAACGCTTCCACATCCTTCCTATAATGAGGCGACCAGAAACAGACACAGTACTCCGAGTGTGGTCCAACCAGAGTTTTGTAATGTTTGTTAATGGCAATTACTTCCTACATCCAAGGCTCTGGAACTCCTTGCTTGAACTTTAGAACAGTACAGCACAATAAGGCCCTTCGGCCCACAATGTTGTGCCGACCTTTAAACCTCGCCTAAGATTATCTAACCCCTTCCTCCCACATATCCCTCTATTTTAAATTCCTCCATAAGTTTCTCATTGCACCTGTGCACACATGGGTAATAGACTGGGCAGTGACTGTGGTGGTGTGGGGCTGGTGTGTGAGCCACTGACCCTGCCCCAGCCGGGGGTGGAGGCCCGGTACCCACCTGCTTCGTGCCGGACCATGGGCTCCTGGCCGCCGTCCTGCAGCACCCTCCGGAGCACGGGGATGGCGCGCCCGTCCTGCATCTGGCCCAGGCAGTAGGCCAGCTCGTGTTTCAGCAGCGCCGACTCGTCCGCGAACGCCTTCGAGATCCACTCGATGGCCACCGGGCCGCCCAGGTTGCGGAGGGTGAACAGCGCCCGGAACCGCTCCTTCAGCGGCCTCGACGCGTCCACCAGGACCCGGCCGACCGCCGGCACCGCCTCGGCGTCCGCCATCTGCCTCTGCCTCGGACCACGTGACACCCGCTCGGCTCCGCCCAATCGGAGTCGGGTCACGTGGTCTGGGACTGCGTGAGTGAGCGCAATGTCCCACTGAGAGAGCAGCTGGTTCATCCAGTGTTTAAAAAGCCGCGAAGTTGTCTCATTCAATGTTTAAAACCTGTTTAAAAAGCCATAAATTTGTAACTCATTCTCATGTAGCTCATTCAGTGTTTAAAATGCCACAGGGCTGTATCTCATTCAATGTTTAAAACTTGTTTAAAGAGCCATAATGTTGTATTTCATTCAATGTCTGAAAATTATTTAGAAAGCCATAAATTTGTATCTCATTCTCATGTAGCTCACTTAATGTTTAGAAGTCATAGCTGAAGTTGTATCCCATTTTTGTGCATCTCATGTAGTTCATTCAATGTTTAAAAATTGTTTAAAAAGTCATAGTTGAAGTTGTATATCGGTCTGAATTTAAGCTCACTACAGCTGGGACCTTGAATATAAACAGACAGTACTGGAAATATTTAGCAGGTCAGGCAGTATCTATGAACAGACAAACACAGTTAATGTTTTGGGTCAAAGACCCTCCACCAAACTAGTAAAGTTAGTTGTAGGTTGGAGGGAGAGCAGATGAGTGAAGGATAGGACTAAACGAATACCAAAACACCAAAAAATCCTCAAGCATTCCCCCACCATTCGATATGATTATGTCTGATCTACGCAGCCTCAACTCTTCTGTGCCAGTTCCCCATAGCCCTCAACTTTTCAAGTATTAATCTATCTCCACCTTAAATATATCTAATGATCTGGTCTCACCACCCTCAGGGCAGAGAATTCCAAAGATTCACTACCCTTTGAGAAAAGAAATTTCTAAGCACCTCAGTTTTAAATGACTATCCCCTTATTTTGCAGGTAGGTTCACCTGTTTGTGATTCTCCACTCGTGAAAATATCTTAACATCTACCCTGTCAAGCACTATTAGGAAATTGTGTTCAAGCAAGATCACCCTATTCTAATCTCCAAGGAATACAGACCCAAACTGTCCAGCCTGTCTTGATGGGACAACCCTCTCATCCCAGGAATTAGCCTGGTGAATCTGCTTTGGACCACCTCCTATGCTAAGGACCCTCACCATCCAGGACATGCCCTCTTCTTGTTACCATCAGGGTGGAGGTACAGGAGCCTGAAGACCCAGACTCAATGATTCAGAAACCACTTCTTCCCCTCTGCCATCAGATTTCTGAACAATCCATTAACACTACCTCATTATTCCTTTTGTTTTGTACTTTGTTTTTGTAATTTATAGATTTTTATGTCTTTGCACTGTACTGCTGCCACAAAACAACAAATTTCACATCCTATGTCAGTGATAATAAATCTGATATTATATACTTTATTTAAGTCAATGAATATCTCTGATACGAGGCCAGCATTGCTGGAGGAATAAGCTGTGTATGAATCCATCCAGTTGATACATTGATAAGGGCAGTTGGAGCAAGAGAGAGAGAGAACATGAACCAAGGAACATAAAAGTTATGAAATGAGATAGTGAGAACACAAACCAAAGAGTGTATATATTAGACGCGTCCAGCAGATCAGGTTGTGCTAATGGAGAGAGAAAAACTTAGGCAATGTCACAGATGGAGTGGTTGGTTCTGATTCCAACAGAAAGGCCAGGTACCTGAAGTTCTAGACTTTGATAATGAGTGCAGAAGGCTGTAATGTGCCCAGATGGAAGATGAGTGCTGTTGACTTTGGGCCTCATTATAATGGTACAGGAAGTCACAGACACACAAGTTAGAGTAGAAGTGGGATGGAGAATCAAATCGGCAAATGACAGGAAGGTAGGGGTCGCCCTGTGGACAGAATGCAGATGCGTATCACAGCGATTACCCAATCTGTGCTTGTTTTTTTCCTTCAAGGTAGAGGAGATCACATTGTGAGCACTGAATACAGTACATTAGATTGGAATGCAAGTAAATTGCTGCTTTACCTGGAAGGGCTGTTTTGGTCCCCTGGATGGTGGGAAGAGAGAAAAAAAAAATAGGTGTTGCATCTCCTGTGGTTGCATAGGAAAGTGCTGCGAGAGGGGGAGTGGGTGAAGTATACAAAAGAGTGAACCAGGGAGTTGCAAAGGAAATGGTCCCTTCATAATGCTTGAATAGGGGGGAAAGAAAAGAGGGGAAGATTAGTCTAGTGGTGAATTTGGTGGCAGAAATTGTGAAGGCTGACCTGTTGGATGGAGGTTTGTGAATTGAGAGAGGGAACAGGGGAATTCTTTCCTTGATCTGTCCAATAGAGAGGTGAGTGTACAGGTGCACATGCACCTGTGGAGACAGTTGACACAAAACTTTCGCAGGGACCGCTCTCTCCGTGACTCCCCAGTTCACTCCCCCCTCACACCCATCCTGCCACTTTCCACTGCCCCCGGCATAGGTGTAACACCTGCCCCTAAACCACCTCCATCTAGGGACCCAAACAGTCCTTTCAGGTGAGCCAGAGATTTACCTGCACCTCCCTTAATATCATCTCCAGTGCTCCAACTGTGGCCTCCCCTACATTGGTGAGATCAAATGCAGACTAGGTGACCATTTCGCAGAACACCTGCGCTCTGTCTGTAACTGCGATCGGCATCTCCCCGTTGCCGGTCACTTCAACTCCCCCTCCATTATAGATATGACAGTCCTCGGCCTCTTCCACTGCCGGGAGAATTCCAAGTGCAAACTGGAGGAACAGCACCTCATTTTCCATCTTGGAAACTTGCAGCCTAACGGCATGAACACTGAACTCTCCCACTTTAAGTAACCCCCCCAACCCTTTAAGTAACCCCCACTTTAAGTAACCCCCCCCCCAACAACCGTGCCTCTTTTCTTCTCTTTCCTAGCCTCTCTCTATTTTTCTACCCTTTTTTTCCTCCATACTTTTGACCCATCCCCTGGTGGACCTGATCTCTATCACTATCTCTTGCCTGCATCTATCTATCACCATCTTGTGCCCACCCTGCCTCTCCTCTTTTGTCCACCTATCACTGCCCTGCTTTCCCCCCCCCCCTTACATATTGGGCTTCCCCTTTTCCTGTCTTCAAACCTGAGGAGGGGTCCTGACCCAAAACATTGACCACCTTTCTCCACGGATGCTGCCTGGCCTGCTGAGTTCCTCCAGCATCATCGTGTTTTTCATCTTGACAGAAAACTTTCAGCATTTTCTACTTCTTCAGATTTCAAGCATCTGATTTTTTTTGGACGCGTGCTTCGTCGAACTGCTTCAAAACATCTAAACCCCACAACAACAGGGAGAAAAGAGAATTAGTCAGAGTTGAAATCCTGATCATTATCCAGTGCAGGTAGGATAAGAACACGTAGGATGAAGACCACCAAGGACTCAAACATGAAGAACAAATACCACCTTGACAGACTAGATCATAGCACATGCCGCATTGTATCCAAGCAGAAGTTGTCAGGACACATTGCCGCATATGCCAAAATTAAATAATAACATTAAAAAAATCATTTGAAAAATTGCTCCTGTTGATGCCTTGAGGTATTTTACTCTCATCTAAGAGTTTTAAGTTTTTTTCCAAAAACCTATGCTCACTGACAATATAACACTTCTTAACTGCATTGAATTATCATACTTAAACCAACTGTGGTATATCTTGAAGGCATTTTCCCTCCAGCTTTGATGCCTTGACTTGCATTGAAATGATTAGTGTTTCTCACATTAACTACTCCCCAGTATAGTCTATGTCTCTTTCTTGAGATGGAAATTAGAATAGACATGGACAACTGGTTTAGGCAATTACTTTTATGTAATAAGGCCTTGCACAGGAGGTTGCTGAACAAAGTTACAGTACATGGAATTAGGGGAAATATAAAAGTGTGGATTAAGTGTTGCCCAATCAAAAGAAAACAGAGGAGGAATAAATGGATCCATCTCAGGTACAATGGGTACCACAGGATTAGTGCTTAGGTTCCAACTACTCACAATACCGATTTCCTCTCCTTCAATTATTCTCTCATCTTGTGAAAAATAGTTTTGCTCTGTTCTTGCAAACAACCAGCCCATCGCTAATCTCACTTTCCTCCAAAGTCCTTCAATGTGCCACAGCCTCAAATTCATTGAACCCAAGACTGAAGCAATTTAAATGTCATACACCTCTGCCATACTTAGATCTTGATACAAATCAGAATACTAATCCAATTTCCCTCTTATTATACATACATTTTCCCCTAAACTGAATACAAAAATCTATTTGATTGTGTTTAACCAAATTATTGCAAAATGTCATTAGTATGTAACAAATGCAACAAGCTTTACCTGTAATAAGAGGCAAATGGAGTTTTATTTTAATGGCATATCATAAACACAATATCAAGACTTTCCTATTCAATATTTAATACCTGTATTAAAAATATTATTTACAATTTCTAAAAATTCTACAATTAATAGACAACTATCTTCCCTGTAGACCCATAAAGTAAACAGACAGTACCTCACGGATTTCTTCAGCTTGACTATCAACTGTTCTATCTGACACCGTTTGCTTTGGTTGAGGAAATTCCTCCTGCCCGAGAACACTCAGCCATTCACTGTTAAAACCATCATTATGTTTCTCACATATATTGTGAAGAATGCAACAGGCAGTGATCATTGTTGGAATTAGTTCAAGGCTACAGTCATTCCTCTTGAGAAGACACTGCCAACGTGCTTTGAGCCGTCCAAATGTATCATCTATAACAGTGCGAGCATGACTTAACCTATAGTTAAACACAAGCTGATGTGGTGTTAGTGTTTCAGTTTCTGAATATGGCTTCAGCAGCCACTCCTGTAGTGGATATGAAGAACTGCCTATTAGTAGATATTTCACTGGAGTGCCTATAATGTTTCTTGAACAGTCAGGGAACAACCTCCTTTCTGTAGCCATTCTCCATAGATCAGAATTCCTCAGAATTTTCGTATCAAGAGAACTACCAGAAAATCCAGTACAGACATCCCAGAATTTCCCAGTGTCATCAACTACACCTTGTAACACAACAGAATGCCACCCTCTTTTATTCAAGTAATCTTTGTGATATTGTGGCGGGGCAATGATGGGTATGTGACAACTGTCAATAGCCCCGACACACTGGGGGAAATTCCACTTCCTGCTAAATGTCTGAGCCATACTTTCAAATTCTTCATTAGAAGGCAGCCTAAGATACAAGGGTTTGAGAAGAGACACGATGGCATGACACACCTCCCTTACACATTTACACACAGTTGAACGGCCTATCCCAAACAAATGGCTAATAATTCTATATTCCACATTGGTAGCAAGTCGCCAAAATGCCACTGCAACCCTCTTTTCCAGGGGCAGCGCAGGACGTAGGTGAGTGTTTCGGCGAGAAACCATGGGCTTCAGTTGGTTACAGACATGAAAAAATGTTTCTTTAGACATTCTGAAATTTTCCAGCCAATCACTTGGCTGAAATTCCTTCAAAACCACACGTTCCCACCAGTCTGAACTCCGTGGCTTACACCAGATTCTTGTACGGTAGTTACAGATACTACCTCCACGTGCCATCACCATCTGCAAACAAAGAATAAAATCTTTACAAGTGTACTCCTTAAACATCCAGAGATACTACAGGATTTGATAATTTTTTTTTTAAGTTATATTGCAAAGGGACTTGCCATTACAGCTAATTCCTGCCTTGAGATGTGATGGTACCATAGCATGCAAAAGGAAATCCTGGCAATGATTGCATTCAATGTTGAACACTTTTCATTTCAGGCACCCAATATCAGAATTAATTACTTCCACGTCACAGGTTGTGCAGCCAACTGCAACAAAGATCTTTCCATTTGTCCTGACAATACTTTACAGGGAAAGAAAAAAATCCGAGTTACATCCAACACCTCCACTAAACCAACTTATTTAACTGTTAAAATTAGTATGCACGGAACTAATTCATCCAATAGCCTAAATGATAGTAGAAAATAAATCTGTGCCACACAATTTTTGAATAATAAAGACAAACGTTGCAGCTTTTGTATACAGAGGAAGCATGCTAAAATCGACAGCAACAAAGGTCATCATTTAGTCCAAGAAAATCCCAGTTACAGAATCATTAAAACACATTTGGCTATTTCACCAAGTAGCTCTCAGTGAAAGCACTTTGATCAATACACCTATTTGTTGAAATATTTATCTTCTTTATCCCCAAAAAAGTATTGCAATTTCTATTTGCCTCACAGCTTCCGCAAGGGATTTTATGTAACATTCAATGTTCCTAACAACTATCCTTTAAAAAATCTGGACCCGATTATAATCATCAATGCTAATCCTACTCGCAGTGGCGGAATATTTCAAAAGGTATCAGTGTATTTGCTTTTTTCCTTTTTTGTATATTTGAGATTTTGACTGAAATAGTCAGATCGTAGCAAAGAATGACATTTGCCACCAATTATCGAGGTCACCATTCATTCTGACACTGCAGATCTGACTGGCATTGCAAGTACTGCTGCCTGTGTGTTTTGATTGTATCGTAGACAGTCCACAAGCTACGGTGGAGACACGAGAGACTGCAGATGCTGGAATCTGGAGCAACATACAAAACCCTGGAGGAACTCAGGTCAGGCAGCATCTATGGAGGGAAATGGACAGTCAACATTTCGGGTCAGATTCCATCTTCTTCAGCCCTTTGTCATTTCCATCTATCACCTCCCAGTTTCTGATGCCATTCCTGCTTTCCCCCCCTCCCTATCTATCACCCCCCCCTCACCTGCCAGCTCTTGCTCCACCCCTTCCCTCCACCTTTTTATACTGGCTATCTCTCCTGTAACTTTCAGTCTAGATCCGAAATGTTACATAGAACAGTACAGCATGATACAGGCCCTTCAGCCCACAATGTTGTGCCTACCTTTAAACCTAGCCTAAGACTACCTAACCCCTTCCTCCCACATATCCCTCTATTTTAAATTCCTCCATACGCTTATCTAGCCATCTCTTGAATTTGACCAATGTACCTGCCTGCACCACCGCCCCAGGTAGCGCATTCCATGCCCCAACCAATCTCTGGGTAAAAAAACCTCCTTCTGATATCTCCCTTGAACTTCCCACCCATTACTTTAAAGCCATGCCCTCTTGTATTGAGCATTGGTGCCCTGGGAAAGAGGAGCTGGGAAAATGTTGACTGTCCATTCCCCTCCATAGGCAAGTACTCTGCCCAGGACCGCAAGAAACTGCAGAGAGTTGTGGACACAGCCCAGCGCATCACGGACACCAGCCTCCCTCCTTGGACTCTATCTTTACCTCTCGTTGTCTTGGTGAAGCAGCCAGCATAATCAAAGACCCCACCCACCCGGGTCATTCTCTCTTCTCTCCTCTTCCATCCGGTAGAAGACACAGGAGCCTGAGGGCACGTACCACCAGGCTTCAGGACAGCTTCTACCCCACTGTGACAAGACTATTTAACAGTTCCCTTATACGACGAGATGGACTATGCCCTCAGGATCTACCTTGTTGTGACCTTGCACCTTATTGCACTGCACTTTCTCTGTAGCTGTGACACTTTACTCTGTACTGTTATTGTTTTTACCTGTACTACATCAATGCACTCTGTACTAACTCAATGTAACTGCACTGTGTAATGAATTGACCTGTACGATCGGTTTGCAAGACAAGTTTTTCACTGTACCTCGGTACAAGTGACAATAATAAACCAATACAGATGCTGATTGACCATTGGGTTATTCCAGCGTTTCGGACGTTGAGTCCCCAAGGGTTCGGATCCCGCGAACTGCTGGTGACCCGAACTGTCAGGAATGAGGAAGGTTGTGCGGGAGAGGATGACAGGAGCTGCGGCGGGAGAGGCAGCGGGCTGGGGGAGGGCAGCCGCAGGGAGCGGGTCTGCTCAGCCCGACCCGACCCGACCCAGCCCCCGGTGGTTGCCCGTCGGGGGGGGGGGGGGGGTGAGAGCTGGCGGGGAGAAGGTCCCATTCCCACCCGGCAGAAGGTGCCCGCAGCCCCGCACCAGCCGGTAAACCCACCTCCCCGAACGCCCCTTCGTATGCGCGGGGGGTTTCCGTAAGGCGGGCGTTCGGAACCCGGGGGCGGGGCCGCCGTCACCCCGGTAACGGGAGGGGAAGGGAGCCCGGCCGCCGCCGCCCTCCCCCTACCAAAATCATCTTCTTCTGCCGCTGCTGGAAGTAGCGCCTGATCCGCAGCCTGCGCCGCACGTCGCTGCTGCTGCTGCTGCCCGGGCCCCCGGCCCCGGCCCCGGCCCGGCGGCGGGACAGCAGCGAGAGGAACAACAGGAGCAGCGGCAGCACCGCCGCCGCCGCCATGGTCGGGCCGGAAGTCCTGGCCATCCCGCCGCCCCCTGACCCGGAACCCTCTCCCCCTCCGCTCGCCGCTAACGGCGCGTTGACCGGCGGGCGGGAACTTGCACCGTCCGGTGAACTCGCAGCCGCGGCGCGGTGCGGTTGGGGACGGGGTTGCCATGGTGATCCGCCGTCGCCCGGGCGGTCCGCGGAGGCGTTGTCGCCATGGCAACGACGCATTTCCTGCGGCGGTTTGAATTCGGGTGACGTCACAAAGGTAACGGTCGGGCCGGCGGAAGGAGGAGCCGCCATGTTGTGCGGGAGGCTGGGCTGAGGCTCGGAGCGGGGCCGCAGGTGAGGGGAGGGGACTTGAGGGGAGGGGACTGGGGGTGAGGGAGGGGACGGGACGGGGGGTGAGGGGACGGGGAGTGAGGGGACGGGGAGGGGACAGGGGGTGAGGGAGGGGACGGGGGTGAAGGAGGGGAGGGGAGGGGACAGGGGGTGAGGGAGGGGACAGGGGGTGAGGGAGGGGAGGGGAGGGGAGGGGGGTGAGGGAGGGAGGGGGGGAGGGGGGGTGAGGGAGGGGAGGGGACAGGGGGTGAGGGAGGGGACAGGGGGTGAGGGAGGGGATGGGGTGAGGAGGGGATGGGGTGAGGAGGGGAGGGGAGGGGACAGGGGGTGGGGAGGGGAGGGGGGGTGAGGGAGGGGAGGGGGGGTGAGGGAGGGGAGGGGGGGTGAGGGAGGGGAGGGGACAGGGGGTGAGGGGAGGGGACAGGGGGTGAGGAGGGGGAGGGGATGGGGTGAGGAGGGGATGGGGTGGGGGACAGGGGGGAGGATGGGATGGGGGGATGGGGTGTGGGGGAGACTGGAGGGGAGGGGGGTGTGGGGGAGACAAGGGGGGAGGGTTGGAAGAGGTAGGGGTAGGGGAAGGGGGACAGGGTGTGGAGGAGGATGGGGGCCGAGGGGGTGGGGGATGGGAGGGGAGAGTAGGGGAGGGGGTTAGGTGTAGAGGAGGGGGACAGGGTTGGGGGGAGAGGAAGGGGGTGGGGATAGGGGAGTGGGTGGGGGAATCAGGAGGGGGTGGGGACAGGGGAAGGGTTATCGGGAGGTGAGGATGCGGGAATGGGGGTGATGTGGTACTGGGGGATGAATGCCCAGGCACGGGGTGATGCAGGGTTCTGGGGGCTGCCCGTGTTGGGGGTTCGGTCTGCGCTGGGTAACGGCGTGTGTGTAGTGGGTACCTGGTGTCGGGGGTTACGGTCCCAGGGTGGAGACTCCGTACCGGGGGGAGTGTGTGTGTGGTGCTGGCAGGTACCTGGTGTCAGGACGCACGGCTTCTGGGTGGGGATTGGGTACCTGGTGTCAGGTGGTCTGGCCCTGGGGTGGCGGCATTGTCACTGCTTGTCAAAGGGCCGTAGGTTTTCCAAGAAACATTTTGGATTAACACCTTTTACATGCCTGTTCGCAATCACACCAGTGGAACTATTTTTGAATTGCCACTATTAAGGTGTAGCAATATCCCATCAACAGTACCGAACAATGAGATCTGTTCATTCCACTCCATTAATTGAGGGCAAATCATTGGCCAGGACATAGGAATGTTCATCAAATGAAAGTCAGGGGAATAAACTGCAGAAGCTTGAAATCAGGAGTAAAATCAAGATGCTGGAATCACTCAGCAAGCCACACAGCATCTGTGGAAAGAGAAACAAGAGTTAATATTCCATGTTGAAGACCCTTTGATTAATGATCTGAAACATTAGCTTTGTTTCTGTTTCCACAGGTGCTGCCTGACCTGCTGAGCATTTAGTGTTTTCTGATGAACGTGCATCTGTTCTTTTCTTCCCCCCCGCCCCTTTTTTCCTTCTCGCTCCCCCCTTTTGTTCCTTTTTGCTGGGGGAAAAATAAACTGATCTGTTAAAGGAAATGCTGGAAACGGGTCATGTAGCATCTAGAAAGAAGAAAATGCTAAAGTTTAGGATGTCAATCACTATTCATGTGAAGCTTGTCTCCATGCAACACACCAGATTTTCTCTGTATAGGTACTAATATAAAAAAAGAAATTTATATTTTCGGGAGAGCATTGGTTTTGTAAAACTGATGACAACAATTACTTTGGGTTAGAGCCATAAAAGGTTGATGAGCATTATTTGGCCCAAACCATTCCCACTACTAGTGATTTTTGGAACCATCTCCCTTTTTAACACTTGGGAACACGTTCTTCATCTACTATCTTGAGGTGTAGGTAATACAGTGATAATGGATTTATTGATTAGATATAACAGTCAATGTCTTGACTAGTCTAGGATAGAAAAGGGAAGAGAACTGGTA
This sequence comes from Pristis pectinata, assembly GCF_009764475.1. Taxonomy (NCBI): domain Eukaryota; kingdom Metazoa; phylum Chordata; class Chondrichthyes; order Rhinopristiformes; family Pristidae; genus Pristis; species Pristis pectinata. The sequence goes on along the minus strand of NC_067428.1, from coordinate 31,773,000 downwards.
TTAGTGCCTTGGAAATCATGGGCTGCATTTTTGTGTTGCACTTTCGAAAGAAATCAATCCAATTTGTAACTTAATACAGATGCGGTGCAATGCTGTCTCTCTAAAACAATGCAATTGGCTGAAACCACTTTCTGATTGCAATACTGTTTGGGCCAATTCATTTATTTCATCTCTTCAAACACACAACATAGTTTTATTTTGGGCAAGATAAAATAGACTGCAGTAGTCTGTTTCCCGGACACTTTGGAGTTCTGAAGACAGCAATTCTGTCAGTCTACCTGAATGGGAGACCGTGTCCGATTTGTAACCAGACCTTTCAATTTCTTTTCTTTTCCCCCAACAAAGGTAGTTCTCTACAAACTCAGCTCCAGGAGAAAATCTGATCTGTAAATTCAGCATTTGCAGTTTTGTATCTGGTCTTGTACTGTTAGCTGCCTTTAAGAATATCAACATTCTACAGCTGTTATACTTGCTAACAGGAGTTACTGAGCAAAATAATGCCATCTAATTTGGCATCTACCTCTCTGACAAAATTGTAGCAATCAATATCTAACGGTTAGTTTATAAGAGGCCCACTGATGACAGAGAAAACTCTTATGGGTGGATTAAGCAATGTACTGTAAAACAGCAGCACAAGCAGTGCCACCCACACTATCTGGAATTGGATCATCATTGATGTCTGTGCCTTAATGCCATGATCTGTTGTAATAATATGTACCCATGGGGATAGACAAGGCATCTCTAGGGGTGAATGGGGAGGTCGTATATTGGAGAAATATTGCATTTGTGGATTTGTAAGCAAGTGTTTATATGGTGGGGGAGATGAGCTGGTGAGACAGATAATCAAGAGGATGGGTTTCAGGCTGATGGCACTTGTGATTAAGAAAAACTTTAAAAAATGCTGGTAAATCTGGAAGTGGTTCTGTAATATAAAAGAACTTTGGGGCCTACTGCAATGCAGTTTTATATTAAGTGATTAGATATTTCAACATAGTGAAAGTGAATTTTAAGTAGCTGAATTGTAGTCTTGGAATAACTTCAGTGGACTTGTATGTGGAAAATGAAATTTCAATTCTCCATTGGAAATCTTGTTTATACCTGTTTGCATCATTGCAGCTGAAAATGGCTGCACAAACAAGGCAACAGTCGTGTCTCTGGCAGCAATGAACATTTAAGAACTAATTTTTGATACTTCAGGAGGCAAACATTAGATATTGAATTGCAGTTGTTGGAATTCTGAAATAAAAATGAAAATATTGCAACCTGGCAGCATCTATGGAGAAAGGGACAGATGACATTTCAGTCTGAGTATCTTTTGTCAGAAAATACCCAATTAATGATTTATCTGAATATCAATTGGAGAATTGTTTTCTGTGTTTATCATGATTGCTGTTGGTGCAGAGTTCACACAATGTGGCCAAATGCTTATATTTGGGTTTTTGAAATAACTTTTCTTTCCTAATTTCAGAGCTGACAAATTGGTAAAAACCTAGTGACATTTATCTCCCTTAACTATGGATCAAGACTATGAAAGGCGCCTTTTACGACAAATTAATGTTCAGAATGAGAACATGGTACCTTGTGTAAGTACCATCTTTTAACTTGTGTTTCATCTATTTCATATTCAGTTTTGATGACCTTCCTGTTTCTTGTACTACTTGTACTCTCATTGGGTGTACTTAAAAATTCCAACAAGTTCAATATCAGGCAAACTATGATTACTGAATCATAGCACCTCCCATCTTCTGTTATCAATCTTCCTTGGGTGCTCTCTCAAACAGATGTAACAGAATTGGTGTTTTCCTTATACTAAGTTCACCACCTTCCTTGTCTGTTTCATTGGCAAAGTCTCTTCCTTAAATGTATGCTCACAATCAAAGGTGCAACTCAAATTTTGCAGGGCACAATTTACACTTTTAGTGATTTTAACACAAGGAATTTCGATTTACATTGGTCTTGGCTACAGCATTTAATTAATGATTGATATCAATGGTACCTCACCTGTTGCACTGTTTTTGCATCGATGTATAAATATTTTTTTAGTATTTTTGAATATTGAACTGGTAGTACTGATGAGTTAAACGTGTTGTCAGCAATACTGCCATGTTGTCTTTAATTATGTGGTTGCACCTTTTAAAGGATGTACATTTTTTTCTCAATACGAAAATAAATACTTTTTGCAAGTGAGCTTGGCCTCGACCGTTTTGTTGCATTGTATGGTCAAGCAAAGTGCCAACACTGATTTTGGAGATAGGTGGATATTTGCAATTACTTGGCAGATGATCATTATTAAATTGTTATCAGTAACTTCTGGGTTTAAAGAAATTCCACACAATGCATAATGTATCATAAATTACTTCAGTATATCAGACTTGGAAAGTGGGTATGTGAGAAACGATTAATGGAGAGGTTATGAAGGCAAGCAAGTGATTGAGGTAATGTTAACTGGAGTGGAGGGTGATGAATGGGGGGAAAGTAGAAAGAAAATACTAAATAGTTTTCTATTTGGATATGTGAGTGGTGTCAGAGGACTGGATGGTTATGTGTGCATAATTTATGGAATTTGCATTTTATTTATGTAAATGATAAATATGTGTCAATCAATCTGGAAAAATACTGAAGAATATTTCAAAGGTCCATGCTAACAAAGGAAATTGATATCTAAATAACCTGATTGGGTTTCTTCCAATTAATGAGTGGATTGAAGAATATAGTCCAGTAGATGTTCTGTACTTTCAAAAGATATTTGATAAGGTATACCTTAGAAAATAGATCAGGTGAATCAGTGGTAACTTGTACAGTAAATTGCCAAAAGCGTAATGATGAACAGATGCCTTTCTGATTGAAGAAAATCATGCAGTGTGGTTCCCCAGCATCATTTTCAGTACCATTGCGTTTCTTGTGCATGATCGAGCTGGACTTGGGCATATAGAGAGCAATTGAGGTCTGTGGGGAAATTACAGCGCCAGATTTTGGAAATATTGATAGCAGTTGACTTCATGAGGATGCAAATTAGGAAAATGGACAGCCACATGCAAATGCAATTTAATGCAGGTAAATGTGAAATTATATAGTTTCAGCGAAATTATATAGTTTCAGCAAAATTACAATGAAACTTCTAGCCCGAGCATGGTGCAAGCTGACATAGTGTTTATACACAAATCATAGGTGGTGGATTAAATTGCTTTTGAGAAAACATGGAATGTTTGGCTTTGTAAACAGGACATTAATATTAAAAGGTAAACCTTTACTGATGTTGGGTGTATTGTGTACACTCTGGGTACTTTGAAAAATGCGAAGGATCAGGCTAGAGGCACAATGGAGTTTTGGCCAGATAGTAGGCATAAGGATTGCTTAATCCTGTCTTCATGAGAAGTTGACAAAGCAAGTGTTCATACTCAGTGAACAGCTGATATAGACTGGCATCTTCTTTCCCTTTTTGCTAGAAATCTACCTCTAGTTTTGCCTAGAATGTGAATCTCGCATAGTTTGGAAAATGTCGGGCATTGCACATCCAGGACTTCTGAACTATGGGCATCTTTAATAAGCCAGATCATTGACCTGCATCATTATTTCTGTTATTAGAGGGAAGTTAAATGTTCTTTTCATTCCCCATGGGGTCTATAGGGTGTGTTTAAGCTGAAACTGGTACTTATGGGTGTTGGTATCAATGTGAATCAGTAATGGGACAGATAACAATTTCAGTTAATAACTTGAGGGCTAACCTCAAGCTATTTGAGCTTTAATTCTGCAATTGGGGCATTACTGTGTTACCATGGCACTACTGTATTATGGTGGCTAGTCTTTTTTTCTGGAAGGTGGGATAATTAAGCAGAGTGGACCATGTCTGCAGGGAGTCCAGTTAACATTACCATATCTGTTAAAAGCAGCTTTCCAATATTCCAAAAAGAATGAATGGAGGAAAAAGCTCGATATTCAAATATAATTGAAGAGATTGCATAAAAACAGGAGGTAGCAAGCAATCTTTCTGAAATATAAATAGTGATGCAATCTGCCCTGAATTAGGTTAATGCATATGGGACATTTTTGGGTAAAGCTCTGGGTTTCTAAAATTATCAAATATTTTCTGTGTTGGCAGTGTGCATTTATCCATTTTGGACCTAAAGGTAATGGACAAAAATACTTTTATTTTAAATGGTGAAAAGTTGGAAAGCGTGGAAGTCCAAAGCAATAACAAAATGCTTGCCTTTGTATCTAAAAGACTGGAATACAAGGAAGTAAGATGTTACCTATGTTCTATGAGACCTAGTCAAACCATAGTTAGAGTACTGTGAACATATGAGTGCCACTCTTCAGAAAGCTTGTATTCACTTGGTCTAGCATAGATTTACCTGAGTTGTTCTTGGCTTTATAAGCCTATTTGTGTGATTTTTTTTTGGATGTTAAGAGGGACTAGTGGGGTAGAAAAAACGAGCAAACTTTCTCTTGGTGGTGAGTCAAGGACTAGAGGGAATAGTCTTAAAACTTAGAGCAGTACTTTCAAGAGGAGGAGGGGCAGGGCTGGCAGCTCAATGTTCCAGGGCTCTGTTGTTTTAGACATGATAGGGGGGAGGTATTAAGGGGGGAGGTATTAAAGGGGTAGGGGTGGCATTACTCATCAGGGAAAATGTCACAGCAGTGCTCAGAGAGGACATACTGAAGGGCTCAACTACCGAGGCAATTTGGGTGTAATTGAGGAATAAAAAAAGAATAACCACATTAGTGGGACTATATTATAGACCTCCCAATAGTCAGCAGGAGCAAATTTGTAAACAGTTAACAGACAGTTGCAGGAAATATAAAGTTGTGATAGTAGGTGATTTTTATCTTTCCACGTACTGACAGGGACTCCCATACTGTAAAAGGACTGGATGGGATAGAGTTTGTCAAATGCGTTCAGGAAAGTTTCCTCAATCAATATGTAGAGGTCCAACTACTGGATCTACTCTTGGGGAATGAGACAGGGCAGGTGACAGAAGTGAGTGTTGGGGAACACTTTGGATCTAGTGACCACAATTCCATTAATTTCAAGATAATTATGAAGAAGGATAGGAGTGGTCCTCGGGTTAAGATTTTAAACTGGAGCAAGGTCAATTTTGAGGGGATCAGGAGGGATCTGACAGTTGTGCATTGGGATAGGTTGTTTTCTGGCAAAGAGATGCTTGGTAAGTGGGAGGCCTTCAAAAGTGAAATATTAAGAGTACAGAATCTGTATGTTCCGGTTAGAATAAAAGGCAAGGCTAACAGGTTTAGGGAACCTTGGTTATCGAGGGATATTAAGACCCTGGTAAAGAAAATGGAGGAGATGCATATCAGGTATAGGCAGTTAGGATCAAATGAGGTGCTTGAGTGTAAGAAATGCAAGAGAATACTTAAGAGAGAAATCAGGAGGGCTAAAAGAGTTACATGGGGTTGCTCTGGCAGACAAGATGAAATCGAATCCCAAGGGTTTCTATAGCCATATTAAGGGCAAAAGAATAGTAAAGGAGAAAATTGGTCCTCTTGAAGATCAGTATGGTCATTTATGTGTGGAACTGAAAGAGATGGGGGAGATCTTGAATTTTTTGTGTCTGTATTTACTCGAGAGATGGATACAGAGTCTACAGAACTGAGGAAAAAGAGTAGTGAGGACGTATCCAGATTACAGAAGAGGAGGTGCTTGCTGTCTTGAGGCGAATTAGGGTGGATAAATCCCCAGGGCCTGACGAGATGTCCCCTTGGACCTTGTGGGAGGCTGGTGCAGAAATTGTAGGGGCCTTGGCAGAGATACTTAGAATGTTCTTAGCCACGGATGAGGTGCTGGAGGACTGGAGGATAGCTAATGTTGTTCTGTTGTTTAAGAAAGGCTCTAAGAATAAACCGGGAAATTATAGCCAGTAAGCCTGACGCCAGTCATGGGTAAATTACTGGAAGATATTCTGAGGGACAGGATATATAAGTATTTGGATAGACAGGGCCTGATTAGGGATAGTCAACATGGCTTTGTGCATTGCAGGTTATGTCTAACCAATCTTAGAGTTTTTCAAGAAGCTTACCAGGAAGGTTGATCGGGGAAGGCAGTGGACATTATCTACGTGGACTTTAGCAAGGCCTTTGACAAGGTCCCACGCGGGAGGCTGGTCCAAAAGGTTAAGCCGCTTGGCATTTAGGATGAAGTAGCCAATTGGATTCAATGTTGGCTTAGCGGGAGAAGCCAGAGAGTGGTAGTAGGTGGTTGTCGCTCTGATTGGAGGCCTGTGACTAGTGGTGTGCCGCAGGGATTGGTGCTGGGCCATTGTTGTTTATGATCTATATTAATGATTTAGATGATAATGTAAACTGGACCAGCAAATTTGAGGGTGACGTCAAGATTGGGAGTGTAGTGGACAGCGAGGAAGGCTATCAAAGCTTGCAAAGTGATCTGGACCAGCTGGGGAAATTGGGCTGAAAAATGGCAGATGGCATTTAATGCAGACAAGTGTGAGGTGTTGCAGTTTGGGAGGACAAACCAGAGTCAGATTTGTACAGTGAATGGTAGGGCACTGAGGTGTGCAGTAGAACAAAGGGACTTGGGAATACAGACCCATAATTCCCTGACAGTGGCATCACAGGTAGGTAGGGTCGTAAAGAGAGCTTTTGGCACTTTGGCCTTCATAAATCAGACAGTAAGTACAGGAGTTGGGATGTTATGCTGAAGTTATATAATAAATTGGTGAGGCCAAACCTAGAGTATTGTGTGCAGTTCTGATCACCTGCCTACGGGAAAGATATCAATAAGCTTGAAATAGTGCAGAGAAAATTTACACAGATGTTGCCAAGACGTGAGGACCTGAGTTATAGGGAAAGGTTGAATAGGTTAGGACTTTATTCCCTGGAGTGCAGGAGAATGAGGGGAGATCTTACAGAGGTATGCAAAATTATGAGGGGTATAGATAGGGTGAATGCATGCAGGCTTTTTCCCTTCAGGTTGGGTGAGATGAGAACTACAGGTCATAGGTTTAGGGTGAAAGGTGAATTATTTAAGGAAAATCTGAGAGGAAACTACTTCACTCAGAGGGTGGTGTGAGTGTGGATTGAGCTGCCAGCAGAAGTAGTGGATATGGGTTCTATTGTAATACTTGAGAGAAGTTTGGATTGGTGTATGGATGAGAGAGGTATGGAGGGCTATGGTCCAGGTGCAGGTAGATGGGACTTGGCAGAAAACCAGGCCAGCTTGGACTAGATGGGCTGAAGGGCCTGCTTCTGTGCTGTAGTGCTCTATGATTCTAGCAAAGACAGAAAACACTTCCAAATTTGTGCAGAAACAAACTGCTGGAGGAACTCTGGTCAGGGAGTATCTGTGGATGCAAAGGAATGGTTGGTATTTCAGGTCAGGACACTGAATCAGAACTTCCAAACTTACTATCCTTTGCAAATAGAATTTTCTGCCCATCGCAATTGTCAGATTTTTTTTGTTAATTTGAATCGGTTCCCACTGATAAAAGAAAATGTACGTTGATTATAAGGGCCTATTTCCCATTTGGAACATGGCTGAAATATTAACCTATGTTTTCTCTTAAGTTAAGTTGTTCTCCCTTTTTGGATTTTGTGCAGATATCAGAAGTTAGAAGAACATTAACACCTTCCAATTCACCAGTATCATCACCAAGTAAAAGTGGCGATCGGTTTATTCCATCAAGAGCAGCAGCTAACTGGAGTATAAACTTCCACAGAATAAATGTATGTTATTTTCAAAATCATTTCCTTTTGCAGACATTTTGGGGGTAAACATAGTCATTAAGAGCTAGATTGAAATAATCTTAGATTTTGTTTTCCTGATCTTCATTGGCTATGCAGTCTTTTGCAATGTCTTTCATGAGTCCTTTTCTTTTTTGATTATATGCGAATCCTGATAAAATAACTTACTTGAATCTGTCTGGTCACTGCTGTTCTTCCACCAACATTTTGTGAAATAACAAATACTTAATCCTTTAGCTTTCTACTCTTGCATTCCTGGGTTTTTAAACAAACTGTCGGTTTAAATGTCATTTATTTGCAAGAATGGTATCCATATTGCGTAGCCTTGGCTTGCCTTTTTGAACACGATTGGCTTTCTAGTTAAATTTGGTGGGAATTGCCATCATTACTTAAATTGATCTTCCTCTCCATCTTACTTTTCCCAGGCATTGTAAAGGAAATGGGTATGAAATTGAACTGCAGAATTGTGTGTTCCTTGGAAGAAAGTATCTTCAGTGTGGTATAATTTCCCATGAATTTTTCTCCTCTTGCCTGCAACCCTCCAGATGTGTAAAATTTGATATCTTACTGCAATCATTGAGTTTGGCCTGGTCCCCAATTTGGATTTTAGAAATTTATATAGTAAGAATTGTTTCAAATGAAGAGTCATTTTTATAAGGACAGATCGTCCACATTAATCTATAACTTTCCCACAATGGAACGTGCCTCTGTAAACTCTGGTGATCCTTCATTTGTGCTGGACGGATGCATAAGGATTTCCATAACTTGCATGCCACATCATAACATTGCTGAATGATGAGTTCTGGGAATTTCACCCAGGCGGATAGCTCAAAGTACTGAATGCCTGTTATAGTTACAGAAGGAAGTTCAGCATTCTACATCTGGAGCCATCAGGTGTTTAAAATGCAATTTTTTAATTTAAAGAAGAGGACAAATAGACAATAGTAGTGGAATGATTGAGGGAAATTTCCATAAATATCAGCAAAAAAACTCAGGCCATTTTTAAGTTTCAGTAAATGTTGCTGCTTACAAAAAGAAATTGCTGCTCAAAAGCACTGTTGTGGTATTGTTCCTCCCAAATTGCATTATCTTGGGCTGTAAAGAACATGGCCAAATGTAGTTGGTGTGCACAAATGTAAGGAGATACAGGTAGGCAAGATGGTTTTGGTGATGTTAAGAAAGCTTATTTATGTGCATTTTCCCAATGTTAGTGTGTCTGAGTTTTCTTTTTTCCCATTTGTTCATTTTTTACGACCTGGGCATCACTGGTGAAGCCAGCGTTTGTTGTCTGTGGGAAGTTGGTAGTGAACCGCCACCTTGAACTGCTGCAGTCATAATGGAACTTTGCTATAATTGCTCTTTGTTTCACTGGGATCTTTTAAGTCCAGCGTATTTTCTGTGTTCACCATAGTAATTTATAGTCATGGTGTAGTTAATAAATGCACAATGTATTTTTATTTGCTGCCTTTGGGCACAAGCTATAATTAAATGGACCAGAGGATAATTGTGTGGTGTGACAAGGTGCTGGTTGTGCATTGTGACACTTTTATTTCTGAGATTGATTGCATTTCTAGCAAAGTATGATGTTAGAAGCAGTATTTATATATAAATGAACTCTTTAAAAATATAAAATCCAGTCATCTCAATGGAAATCATGCTATTAGTCATTAATTAATAAATGCGCCAGTATTTTTAGGAGTTCATTACTGATTAATCTTCCCTCACTACAGACCCAGTGTTAGGAAATAGGAGAAGTATACATGGTACTTGATTGGCATTGACTGAGTGGACCAGGAGGCCTGTTTCTATACTGTATGACTCTGATGCTAGAGGATAAAATAATGTCACTTGTTTTCAACATAATACTCTCTGAACATTTTCCATTTGCTAAGACCTTTTTCTTTTGTAGTAGCAAAACTGTTTTGCAAGGCATAAAAATTATTGGATACATAGGTAGCAAAACGCCACTTTTCTCTGATTTATGATTGTTTTCTTTTCTTCAGTGCTGTGTGTCTCATTCTTTCCTCTAGAAAGGTATCCTGGAACATTGAAACTGAAAGCTCCAGTCATGGGGCTACTATGAAAATTGGCTTCAGAATACTTGCCAACTATACCTTAACCCACTTCATAAAAATGTAGCCCGGATATGAGGGTCCTCATTCTATTTTAATGGAAATACCAGGTTCTTTTACCTAATGAAATAAGTGGAAGCCATTGTCTTAATCAATTAACAAGGTCTGAGTTTAATACAGAAAAAGGAATTTTTTTATTTTAATGGACAATAAAAGTAAGTGACTACACACAGCACATGTGGTTTGGCAGTAGTAAAACTATTTTGTTCATTCTGACCTACCTAGAAGCAGTGAACAATTTTGTGTTGTACATTAAATGATATCACCAGACAAATAGCCAGAAAAGCAATGAGCAGTCTGTAGCAAAAAAAAAGGTTCACGCTGATCTACAAGCATTTATTAGACATTACCATTCATAAATAGATCTGGGGGCCATTTCTAGGATGATGCTGTTTAAAGATCTGAGCACTGAATATACATGTATATAACTGAAAATGTATTCTGTTTCTTGCCTCTGTTTTAGGAAAATGAAAAGTCACCCAGCCAAAACAGAAAAGCAAAAGACGTAACTTCTGACACTGGCAAAGGTTTAGTACATACATTTTCAGTTATTTTAATTTTTGTCGTTCTTGAAATTCAATGAACTATGGTTTTGTAGTAGTTACATATTTGGAACAGGCATGTTTTCAGATTGTATACAGACTTAACAAAAAAAGCATAAGAGGTAAAAGAGTGCAGGGGTATTAATTTGTTTTGCCAAAAGGGGAAATTAAGACAAATATTGGCACAAAAAAATTCTGCATGAAATTGTGTGCATGTACCTCTGCAACCTGAGGAAATTTCGTACCCACACTCAAGCAGACGTGGAAGCCCTAAAGTTTCTTGCAGCTGATCATAACTGTCGTTCTAATTATGCTCCTCCAGCACTGGAATGAAAACTGCCTTCATTTTCCTAGTGGTTATGTTAAGAAATTTACCTGTTGAACCTGCGCCAGATTGGGCCTGTTGCTGGTTCAGTGACACATTAATTTCAATGGGGAGGTATGGCTGGGAGAGGGACAGACAATTCTGTCTGTCTTAAGTAATTCTTTAATAGTTTGTTTTTGAATACTGTAGGGGAATTCATATGCATTTTTACTCTTTTGAGGAGTGGTTCAATGAGTGATTGTGGTTTAACTGCACAGTTTTCTCATCTTGTTAAAGTAAGACCACATCTAGAGTACTACAAACAGTTTTGATTCCTAATTAAGGAAAGATATTGTTACAGTGGAGGCATTTCGGGAAAGGGTTACCAGGATGATTCTGCGTATGACTGAATTGTGCTATTACGTGAAGCTTAACAGGTTGGGACTCCACTGAGTTTAGAATGAGAGATGATCTTATTGAAACACACAAGGTTCCTGTTGGGGGGTGGACAGAGTAAATGCTGAGGGGATGTTTCCTTTCTTGAACTGAAGGGCATGATCTTTGAATTAGGGAGATGAGGAAGAACTCCTAGGGAGTTGTGAGTTTGTGAAATTCCTACTTTGGGGAGCTATGGGGGTGAGGCAGAGCCTTTGTGCATATTTAAGGCTGAGATGGATAGATTTCTAATAAGTAAGTGAATCAAAGGCTATGGGAAAGTGTAACTTGAAGAATGTTGGATTAGCCACAATGCCATTGAATGGCAGAGCAGTCTTGAGGGGCTCAATGGCCTACTCCTGTTCCTACTTAAGGTCTATGGTCTTGTATTCAATAAGGGGTCAGCTGTTCAAGTCAGGGATGAGAAGAAATTTCTTCACTTAAAAGGTAGTAAATTCTCTACACTTTAAGGTGTGCAAGTTCTGTACATTCAAAACGATGATGGATAAATTTTTGGACATTAAGGGAATTGAGGGATATGTGATTGGTATGGAAAAATGATAGCAAGGTAAAAGTCCGCCTTGATCAACCTTATTGTATGGCAGAGCAGGTGTAAGGGGACAAATGGTCTACCCTGCTATTTCTTATGTTCTTGCATTAATGAGTCATGAGCCTCCTGTTAGTAGGCACCAGAATAATCTGACAAAAGCATAGTATATCTAATGAGGGTTCCAACACTTGTAAGTAGTGTTCCAGTTTTTGGCAACCAAGCCCTAAATACCATTCTAGTACAGAGTTACCTGTCTCTAGGAACCCATCTGTAGCTGAAAGGTAGATTGTGTTTTTCAGTGCTATATACATTTTCATTGGGCAGCTTCTCGTGTAACCTTCACTGCAGAATAACAAAGATTTGAATTCCACTGCAAGAGAAAGCACAAAGTTGCCCGTGCATTCTATAGCGTAATTCCAAAGGTTAGCAAAAGAGTTCAGAGTTTTGGGTTTCCTAGCTCCTGTGGGATGGGGGGGATATGCGGGAGGAAGGGGTTAGGTAGTGTGAGGGTGGTTTGATGGACGGCACAACATGGTGGGCCGAAGGGCCTGTTTTGTGCTGTATGGTTCTATGGTTCTTTAGTCCTTGCACTGTTGCTATACTAAGTATATTTCATCCAGTGTCAGTAATTTGTTCCGCTGCTGCGTTATCCTCTGGTGTGTTTTCTCTGCTTTTATAATAGTTGTTTCTGAATCTTACATGTGCCAATGTTTCCTTCAACCATACATTTCTGCTACTTCTACTTCTTCGTGTTACAACAGCAACACACACTATCAAAAAAGACTTATGCAAACTGTTACGTTGTATGTCCTCAGTACACTCACTGACTTAGTTTGACGAGTTAATCTAATTTAAATAAAAGCTAACAATTATTTTAACTATTCACACAACTATAGGAAGATTATACTTGGGGCCTCAGTAACTAGAATGTGTAATCAATAGCAAATGTTAAAATAAAGGATACAGCTTTATGACTGTTTGACCACCATAGCTTACTGTGTTCAATTAAAATAACTTGATGACTAGAAATGAAGAAATCTTGAAATCTTCTGATAATCATTAAATTTGGTTTGAAAGTTCATGAACTCTTAAGAGAAATGTATGGGTGTCCTGCCTTTATGGGCAAGGATCCAGGATGTACAGCATTTCAAAACGGTATGGTCAGCTGCCTGGCTCTCATGATACAAACATTAATTCATCAGTTCATTAAGCAGCGCTAATTAATGTTTCACTTACGTGATCCAGTTATCCACAGATAATTCCTGGAAGTAAATTTCCTATTTAAATTGTCTTGTGTTTGGAAAATAGTAATTGAAGCTTTACTGGAGGGCCCTTTGGATGTAACTTTAATTTTCCCATGTTTCATTCAGTTGTTACTCATTATTTCAACTCTCATGATTTGATAACACAATCCGCTGAGATGCCCACCAGCAATGAACAAATAAGCTGTAACAAATAACGTTACTGCAGTGCAACACAACATTACCCTCATTTTGAGTTCATAATATAGTATTTAATATTGGTAACCCATGCAGCTTTTTCATATCCTTTACCTTCTTCATCCTACAAAATGCTGCAGGATAAAAGTTTTGCAAGTGATGTGATAAACTTTTTAGCAAAGTGCAGTAAGTAAAAATTCTGTATTCGCATTGAGCTATCCTTTAAATTTAAAATTTCCTCTGAACATGTTTTGTTTACAGATGGACTTGCTTATTCTGCATTACTTAGAAATGAATTGCTTGGAGCAGGGATTGAAAAGGTTCAGGACCCTCAAACTGAAGATAGGAGATTACAGCCTTCAACCCCTGAAAAGAAAAGTTTATTTAAGGTATGATCTGCTTACCCCACAAAACATAGTCTATTCACTTTCACGTATACTTGAAGGTAATTTCATGGCCACAAAAGGAATTTTTGGAAAAAATACTGACAGCACGTTAAGATTTTGAAGCAGAATAAGGGACATTTTCACAGACAGTGGTACCAGGTGAATGAACAACATTTTTACAGAGTAAGTGGGAACAAAATTATTGACAAAGTACATGAAGACCTGATAAGATTTATCTGCTCAATTTTAAAGGTTCTAACATTACTGAGCCTATTTTAGCCTGAGTTTAGCATTAATTAGTGGTAGAGGAATAGCTTAGAGGAATTGATGTTGGATAGAGTCTGATCTTGCGTTTTGGCCTCATGGGAAAGAAACAAGTGATGGCTGCTGTCAGCCCGAATAGATTTGTAAGAGTTGGGTTAACATTCTATCCCAGCCTTATCCTCTGATCCCATGAGGCCTCTCTGTTCTTTTTTTCTCTCATTTATGTGCTGACCCTTGATAAAACCTTTGAAAGTGAAGTGAATCTGCTTCCATTATACTTCTAGCCAGGGAATTCCAGATTATAACTGCCACATCTAAGGTTCTTTAGATTAATTTTTTTAACATTGTACATCTCATCTCTCCAAGTAACCATTAAATTGCTTTTGTGTACTCCCTTGGAATTATTTTAAAAGAATTAAACCGAGTTTCCATGCAAAATTCAAATGCATTATTTTATTGTCTTTAACCAGAATTATCTTCTGATTATTTATTTTCTAGTATTCTCTTAGCACAAAGCGTGCAAGTCCTGATGACGGGAATGACATTTCTCCTTATTCCTTATCTCCTGTTAGCAATAAAAGGTAACCTAGATTATGCTATTTTGTAATGAGAGCTCTGACATTGCATTAACTCTGTATTTAAATAATCTATGTATTGAAAGTTCTCTATCTCTAAAACATTTTAAAGGCTTTAGTAGAAAGTTTGCAAAAATCCTTCATTTTCTGTTTGAGCAACTGAACAGTAGCAGGCTAGACTTTTTTGTAGATGCCTTTATTTTAATCTCATTTGGAATTGGTAAGCTCTGTTCAACTAATAGCCAAATATGAAAAAATCAGTGAATTAACCACAAACTGAATCTGAACAACTGCATTTGTGCTTTGTACTGTTCTTTATTGTTCTCGTCCTCTTGTTTCTCCTTCAGTCTGGGATTTGGAATGGTCTATTCCTTTGGATGACATCAGCAAGCAATCCTTTAGTTTTGTGATCTTTCATAACGAATACTTGAAATCTACCTGACTGAGCTTAGATTTTGAAACCACTTGGTATCTTCCATCTTAAGGGGTGAATATGATGATTAAATGTGATGATAATAAACTGAACCTGGCATAATGCTCCAGAATTCATTCCTTGTTTGAATGATGTATCAATAGTTTTGGGCTAATTTTCCAATGCAAAGATTCAGAAAGTCATGCCTTAATTTAGTTGTGCCATTGTTGGCAACATGATATGATTTCCTAATACATTTACACTGCTCTGTAGGCATAAAAACAGTGCAGAATTGATCATCATCGCCATGCAATGGAGATCATGACTTTCCTGGATTTGCACCAGTGGCCACAATCATTTAGACTGAAAATTAACAGAGAAGTGGGGGAAATATTGGTCCAAACTTTGCCCTGAGAACATATTCTCATTATACTCTTCTACAAGACATCATTCCTCTTAATGGAAATACCAAGTGGTTTTAAAATCTAGGTTTTAATTTGGTAGATTTTCAGGATTCATTTTTTAAATTACTAAATTAATGAATTGTTCAAGTTATTGTCTCTTTCATCAGAGAAATTTATCTGGTTTAAAATTCCAGAAACTATATGTAGCACAGGGCATGGGCATGAACGTGAACCATTATAAGATTTAATAAAAATAACTATTGCTAGTCTTTTGACATTAATTTTTATATTTCTTAAACAGCCAAAAATTGTTGCGGTCACCAAGAAAACCTACTCGAAAAATCTCAAAGATTCCATTTAAAGTTCTTGATGCACCAGAACTTCAGGATGACTTTTACTTAAATCTTGTAGACTGGTCTTCCCTAAATGTATTAAGTGTTGGACTTGGTACCTGTGTGTACCTTTGGAGTGCCTGTACGAGCCAGGTGAGCCTACAGATTCCTTTTTTACCTTGTTCCTTTTTCAATGTTCCTCTGCAACTCTTACTTCTAGCACAATCACCATTTGGGTGTTATGTGGTTTGGTTTAGAAAGCTGGGGATTCTCAACCAGTCGGGTAGCAGATACACATTTAACATTTCAAGTCAATGATGTTTTGTCAGAACTGAACAAGTGTGTTTAAAGTTGCATGGGAGTGGGTAGAGACCATAAAAGAAATGTCTGTGATCGGGTGGAAGACCAAGGTCCTTGTGCTTCTTATGGTAGAAAAGGCCATTTAGCCCATCAGTCTTTGCCAGCTCTCAGACCTATCCCATTCCCCTATTTTTTACCTATAACCTTCACGCTCTCCCTCCCCCCTGGCGCGTTCTCTCTCTCTCTCTCTCTCTCTCTCTCTCTCTCTCTCTCTCTCTCACTCTCTCACTCTCTCTCTCTCTTCTCCCATGCCATCAACTCCACCCTACTTCACCCACCAGCAACCTATGCTTGGTAATTTACAGTAGCCAGTTAACCTTCCAACCAGCATGTCTTTGAGATGTGGGTGAAAACCAGGGCACTCGGGGAAAACTCACTGAGTCACTGGGAGAATGTGCAAAATCCACACAGCACCAGTGATCAGTCTTGAAGCTTTGTTGCTTGTTCTGAGAGGTGGCAGCACTATCTGTTACCCCATTGTGCAGTCTGGCACAACTGCTTTTCATACCACCTAAATCAGAACATTGAATGCTAATTAACCATAGCTGAGCTGTCTGAATGCGTGTCAATAGAGGAAGATATACAAGGAAGTTGCAAAGAAATGGAATCAATAAGGAGATGCTAGGGCATTGAAATGCAGAAACAGCGGCTGCTATAAATATAAAATTATAAAATGCAGGAAATATCTCAACAATTATATCACTAAGTGTGGAATTGTAATTTAAAGCTAACTAGCAAGGACCAAGTTCACTTTTATAAATGTCTGACGACCTCGAGACTATGTGCCATCCAGTGTACTCTGCAATAATCGTTAATGTTCCTAGTTGATTTGAGCTGAATCAAATTGGCTGCAATCTTTTTTGTCTTACAGATACACTGTTTATTGTGTATTTTAAATCCAATTTAAATATCCAGCCTCTTGTGTAATAGTCATTATCCAAGAAGATGTATCAACAATAATTGAATAAGCAAACATTGTTCACTTTTAGCAGTCAAATAACTAGATTAGCAACTATTGCTCAATATTCTAACAAAAAGAGTGAGAGGATGGAACCAAAGTTAGATTATTGGGGAATTCTACAGATAGTCTGGATGGGCAGAAGAAAAAGTATTACCAGAGAAGCTCGTGCAACAAATGAAGTGAATTAATTGGGTACAGCCCGCTCAGCCAAACAGAGTTTGATGTGCTTGATTGCATAATAAAAGGAAAATGCAACATAGGTACTTTCTTGGCATGTTGACAATGACTTGGTTGATTAGTACCACCTTTCATTCTCATTAAAAAAATATTAAATTTTATCACTCTAATCCGAGTAATTGATAGCTTATGCAAGGTCCAATTGTCAGAATAACATCAGGTCATAATTAGCGATCATTCAACAAATTAAAATGCAGAATTTTACAGAATCTAATTTATAGTTTGTACATAAATTGATATAAACCTAATCAGAAGTAAAACTAAGTTTAGTTCAGAACTCCAGCCTCTCATAATTTGGGGAACAAATGTAAGCCCAAATTTCTAGAAAATTTAAATAAAAATTATTCCACCCACACAGTTAACTGGGTACAACTGCATTCAAGGAAGCTTTGCACTGCTCACATTCAGATTGGACAATCTGGATTCATCCACCATTTTAATATTGGTACCAAATCAAAGCACATGCTTTTGAAAGAGGCAGAGCTCTTAAAATCTAAACATTAATGAGAGGATAAAAAGAAGCACATACTATTTGATCTACTAAATTAATGTTATTGTGAAATGCATTATTTTAAAAAGTTTAATTTGTTTTGAGTATTAGAAAGTCAGAATAATTAGGGGCAGGCACAGTAGTATAGTGGTTAACGTAACGCTATTACAGTACTGGCGAACCCGAGTTCAATTCTGCCCACTGTCTGTAAGGAGTTTGTACGTTCTCCCCGTGTCTGCGTATGTTTCCACCGGGTTGCTCTGGTTCCTCCCACATTCCAAAGGCGTATGGGTTTAGGAAGTTGTGGACATGCTGTGTTGGCACCGGAAGCATGGCACACTTGCAGGCTGCCCCAGAACACTCTACACAAAAGCTGCATTTCACTGTGTGTTTCGATGTACACGTGACTAATAAAAATATCTTATAAAGTAGCAGTGAACTTTAGAAAAAATTGTGAATTCTTTTTTCAATTTTGGTTTTTAATGCAAATTTCAGAAAATGTTGATGACTTAGGGAAACATGATAGTACATTTTTTAAAAATTGTTTGCTCAAATTATAGACTGACTTTTTGCCTTCTAGGTGAACCAGACTGTGTGACCTTTCTATAGATGGAGATTCTGTGACATCAGTTGGCTGGTCAGAGAGAGTAAATATCACTTTTTTAATTTTAAAATATAACTAACTACTAGTTTTATTTAAAGTGATCTTTCATGTAACTTTTCATACTAATCACTTAATTTGTGAAAACGTGCATCAAAGTAAGATCTTTTTCCTTTTATTCTATGCACTTTAAAATGTATTGTATTGCCATACAACTGGTATGTTTTGTAATATACATAAAGAAAAGATAATAAAAGGGAAATGTGTCAGCCTTAGTAACATCTTATGTGAATTAAAGTTTAAAAAGTTCAATGTCACTTCGGGATCATGTAAACTGGAGGGGAACATTTTTGCTGAGATTGGCAGAAGGAAACTGAATTTGGAAAATGGAGGTGATTTTTTAAAAAATAATTATTACTTATGTTCCAGAACACGGTAGATCGTAAGATCTTGAAACATCCTTGGTGCAATGCAGGCTGAATCCTTGGTTACTGTTCAGTGTAGTGGTTTGTTGTTCTGGGGTCAGGTTTGCAACACCTTAATTATTTTGCACATGTGCAGTATTGGAACATGTCACCATTATAGGCATTCAGACATTATCTGAATATAACCTGAGTTGCTATTTGTAGTACAGCGGGTGCATCTCAGTTTCAAATATTTGATGCATTCAATTTTTTTAAACTAAAATACTGAGACTTTATCTGTCTCAATAACATTTTAAAGTAAACTTAAATTTCACACCAGAAATTTTGATCATTCCTCTATTTAGAGAATCAATCTTCTGCAAAGACAAAATAATATAATATACTGATATAATATTCTGTCATTGAGATGGCAATAACTTTTCCAGTTTCAAGTAAAACTGAAGAGGCTTTTAGAATCTTAATTATTTATTTAGGGAAACTTGGTAGCTGTTGGAACGCACAAAGGATACGTTCAAATTTGGGATGCAGCTGCAGGGAAGAAATTATCCACACTTGAAGGTCACTCTGCTAGAGTGGGTAAGTTGTTGCATTTATGTTTATCAAAAACTTCAGTGACAAATCCTATGCTTGGTCAGGAGCATATTTAAACAATTCTCAAATCTGCAACAGTATTTTGGAAGGCAAACCAGTTCACCTAACAAATAATCACAATGAAGGTGGGAAATAAACTTTTGAGCTATTTATTTCAATTGGAATCTAATTTATATTTTCATAATCCTCTGAAGGTCTTGTCAATGGCTAAATATGACCCAGTTTTAAAATTGAACCATAATAATTTTCATTGCTTACCATTAGGAATTATCAAAAATTGGTTATGCATTATACAATCCTCGTTTCCCTTTTTCACTGACTATATTATATGTGCTTTCCTCATAAACTATATTTTTACACTCATTCTGTGACTGCATTTTGCACAATAATTCCTTTATTCTGTGAGTTTTGTCTAAGTAAATGTTTACAAGCTGCACTAGGATGAATAATGAGGGGATTAGTTTATGGTGATGATGTTTGAGGATGGAAGCTGGGAAACTCTATGGTCACAACATGCGTACTTAATATTCAGTTAAACAGCTAGAGCTATTTTTGGTTTAATATGCTGTAACTAAATAGTGCACCTTCAGTGCTACACCAAGGCAAAATTCCAATTCAGACTCATTCTTTTTTCCTTTGCCTTTCTCCTAATCCAAGTTCCAAACAGAAAGGGAATTTCCACAGGTGGTCTGAATTTTGTTATGTTTGAGTAAATCACCCTTCTGTGCACCACAAGGAGGATAGTTTGCCCTAACCTGATACTTCCGTGAGTTTAAAATCCCTCCCATTTAAATATTAATAATGCAAAATTCAACATTTTCAGCCTCCGAAAGGTATTCTGTTCTCTCTTTCCTTAACTTCTCAATGCTGGTCTACAGCTAAGTGAGACTATTGGCCTTTTGTTTAAACTCGAAGCCCCCTTTTAATCACCGAAGATTGATAATGCCCCTGCATTGTCCTGCCTGCCAAAACCCTCATGCTAGCCATTATCATCTCTAGATTACTTCAATGTTCTTAATAACTGTCTAACATACACGCTGCATAAACTCTAAGCTTGTCTCATAATCCTGTTTTGTACCTAATTAAAATTGGCTTTCATCCAGATTCTCACTGACCTATGTTTTCTCCAGTGCCTCAGAATAATTTTTGGCCATACTTCTGATCTCATTTTCTCCATAACCGCCACCATTCTTGCTTTCCCTCAACTTATTGTTGCTCTGGCTTTCTTTGTATTTTCACACTGCATTTGGCACGTGTGTCCATCTGCGTAGATACCACTCTTTTGAATTCCATTCCCAAACCACACTTTAATGCCCCACATGCAAGAGATGTTGAGTTTTTTGCTCTCTGATGTACTTTTGGATGAAATAGCAATTAGAATGATTGCATCAGTTTTCCAAGGAAATGAGCATTTACATTTGTGAATAAGAACAAGTAATGGTATTGACTTTTGAAGTTAATATTATGGGAGCTTGTTTGTATTTAGTGATGTCCATAAGTCAGGTGTTGGTACCCTGGAGTTGGCCTGTAGATGAATCACCTGCAGTTGTGTATGAGCTTGGTTCTAATCATCTTTGAGCATTGGTACCTCTGTGAAATAAGCTCAAATTCTTAAAAAGATTTGGGTAGTTACCAGGTCCCCTCGACTCGTAAATATTCACCAAAAATGAAACCTAAATGTAAAAAGTTGTTTGCTGCCACAAATTATTCATTGCTGTTCACAAGTAGATGTGGCAGGACTTCAGATACGAGTTTGAAATGAATGGCAGCAGAGCAATTTAAATTAATAAATGTTTAATAAAAATCTATTGGGGTGAAACTGTTGATCTCATCTGGTTCACTGATGACATTTTGGTGAAATCTATCCTTGGCTCTATATGCTTGTATATGATCTCGGAGCCACAGCATTTCTGATTCTTGATTACTCTAGAATAGTTGGATCAAAACCTGTAGCAAAAGTAATAAAACTAGATGGATACGTGGCATCGTCCTCATTAGTGGATTTGTACATGTCAAAGGCATGCCCAGCCATGTAAAGGTCACCTTGACGATTGAGGAATGTGCCAAATTAGGAGCTGTCCCACAGACTAGTTACTCAGCAGCCTGGTTTGCTCATACTAACAGATTTGTACCTTTCACCCAATATCTCAGACTCTTCCATCGCCATCCTTGGGTGTATCTTGTCCAGCTAGCAGAGGTGTTGGCACAGTAGTAAACAGTCGAGAAGGAGTGGCCCTCAAGTCCTCCAACATTTGCAGTGGGCCAAGTGTAAGGAAACCTCCAGCTCTTTATCACCTACTGTCCTCACTCAGCTGATGAATTCGTGGTACTTCAAGTCGAACACCACTTGGAAAGCAAGGGCACGGAATCAATTCTGGGAACTTCAGTGTCTGTCACTCAGTGTGGCTTGACTATACTGCTGCTGCAGCACGTAATGGAGGCGATCAAATTCGGCAATATGTCAAATGTGCCATCGGAAGCAGCAGAATTATATTCCACCACCAACAGTCACCTCATGGGCTGGCATATGTTCGTCATTGTCATAAAGCCAAGACCAGACCTGGTTGATTAAGGAGATCATGCAGAGAGCTACACTGGATGCTACACTATAGAACTATATCCATGCTAAATAGTGGGAGTGTTAGACCAAAAGGATCCTAACACCAACAGATTGTATCAGGGTTCCCCAGTGCTGCCACATCAAGTAAATTGGTGATAAGCCCCAATTAAGTAACTAGTGAACAACGATCCTACAAATATTCCCATTCTCATTGATGGTACAGTCCAGCATGAGTGGCAAAGGTAAAGCTGAAATTGCTGGAATCATCTTCCACCAGGACTGTGAAGTGGGCACTTCACCGTGGCATCCTCTTGAGATCCCCACCATCAAAGATGATGATCTTCAACTAACTGGATTTGTACCACATGATATCAAGAAACAACAGTGCATACTGCATATAGCAGTAGTTACAGCTTTTGTCATAATCAGATCCTATTGCTATCCAAATTAGTTCCGAAGGTATATGCTTCAAGACTCTCCACAGCTCCAATCAGCCTGTTTCTTCACAGTTACCATATTGACACCTAATAACCAGATATATTGCTTCCAAATAAAACTGGACAAGATCTGGATGCTGTTCAGTGTTGGGCTAGTAAATGGTGCATAACATGCCCCACAAATGTAAAGTATCTCCTACCTGAGGAAGTCTAACCACCCATTCTAGACATTGCCATCATCAAATTCATCACCAAGACTAGTCACCATTGATCAGAAACTTGCTCTTGTACCCACAGGTCCAATCAGACATTGGGTATTCTGTGATGAATGAATGACTTCCACATCCCAAAGCCTTTCCGCCATCTACAGGTTATCTCCTGAACCTTCAAAGCTTGTCTGTCATTTACGAGGAATTTCCTGACTCCTCTATCTACCCTCTGCAAGGCACAACTTAAGAGTATGGTGGAATACACTCTATTAGGTTAGGCAAGCTCTAACAATGTCGAGCATCTTGGTACCATCCAAGAAAAAGCCCAATTAATTGACAGCCTCATTTCACTACCTTAAACATTCACTCCTATCAATGGTGTACAAATACAAGATGCACAACAACTTGCCAAGGCTTATTCAACAACACCTGTCCAAACCTGCAACCTCTGTCACAGAAATGGCATGTGCATGAAAAAGCAATCCTGCAAATTCCCTTCCCAGTTGCATGTTATCCTGACCTTTTGAAGTTAATTACTTAATTGAAACAAGGTCAAAATCCAAGAGCATCTATGTGTAACTGCTCTAGGAACATCTTCACCTGCATCGCATTGGTTCAAGGGGTGGCTCACCACCATCTTTTTAAGGATAATTAGAATGGGCAATAAATGTCGGTTTTACCAGGATGTCCACATCTGTGAATGATGTAATAAAAACGTTAAACCTACAAGTTTGATTTGAAGCTTTATTAAAGTATTCATGAAACATTCGCCCCTTCGGTTGGAAAAACATCTAATGCAAAAGTGGGCATGTGAAGAAATTACAGACGTTAGGCTGTATATGATATATAGAATGAAATAACTTCTTTGCTTGAGTCTCATCAGACTAATTTCTTTCCAGTGAAATTGAAGCAACTTTATGTTGCTACTTGGTGTCAATAGCTGCACACATTTTCAGCACCACTGGTAATTTATATTTCAAGTTGATTGTGTTCTAGGGGCCTTGGCATGGAATGCAGATCAGCTGTCATCAGGAAGTAGGGATCGTCTTATTCTCCAGAGAGATATTCGCACCCCACCATTGCAATCTGAGCGGCGGCTTCAGGGTCACAGGCAGGAAGTTTGTGGTTTGAAGTGGTCGACGGATCACCAGCTTCTGGCTTCTGGAGGAAATGACAACAAGGTAATAATATTCGTAATGTAAAATATACGGCAATAAACCAATTTTAGCTGAGCTAAGTTGGGTTGGCTATAGAAATCTTGGTTGGCCCAGCATCTGTATGTTGGGAAGGTCGAAATGGGCTGCGTACTGTCGATCCCCATCCAGTAATTGATGCAAAAGGGTACATTTGAACAGAACCAGCCTTGTCTGTGATCCTTTCACTGATAAATAGCCTACTGCATTCAATTCTGCAAAATGCTTGTGAGTAATATGCAGAGATGAAACATGGTGAAATAGCCATTAGATTTTGAAGCAAAACTGCCACAAGGGACATTATAGAGTGTTGACTGTGGACTTATTAGCTGTTGAACTGCACGTTTCGGCTGTGTGTTTCTCACATGTACACCTGGTTTTAAGCAGCATTGGTGAGACGTGTACTCTAACTGTCTGCGTGATCATGTTTGGGTATAGTTAGTGGGACCTGAGCAAGCTCAGGAGAAAGACATAATAACTTCGAAAAATTTCTCTGCTTTGTACATAAGGTTTCAGAATGCTATTGGTTCATGCCATTTCTGCTAAATCTCTTGTGCTCCCAAAGAAATAACAGTCAATTTGTGTAATTGACTTTGGAAGATGTGTTTTACCACCACAAAATGAGTTTCATTTTATATTGCAAAATATAATTATTGCATCTTTTTTTAAAAACATATTTGGTTAGCTTCTGGTATGGAATAACTCCAGTTCAGGTCCAGTGCAGCAGTATACAGAGCATCTTGCAGCTGTGAAAGCCATTGCCTGGTCTCCCCATCAACATGGCCTCCTTGCATCAGGTGGTGGAACTGCAGACCGATGCATTCGATTCTGGAATACACTTACCTCTCAGCCTTTGCAGTGCATAGATACAGGTTCGCAGGTGTGCAACCTTGCCTGGTCCAAACATGCAAATGAACTAGTAAGTACAAAATAATTCACTTGGAACTTTATGCTTCTGGTATTGGTAGAAGTGAAGCTATTAGACTGCTACAAAATACCAATTTTTTTTAGAAAGAAAACTGTCTGGCCTGTGTCTGAAAGCCCCACACCAGTGTGTAGCCCCACACCAGTGTGTAGACCACTTGGTTTGTCAAAGCTCAAGATAGCGATTGATGTTGGGGAAGTGTATCTTCATAAAAAAATTACTTTTGATTAGATTTCAGAATCAGGTTTATTATCACTGATATGTATGTCGTGAAATTTGTTTTGCGGCAGCCATTAAATATTTAATGTATTTGTAAAATTTCACTTAATTATTACTTCATATTGCTTAAAAAATGTTGGGTTTTGACTGATTTAAAAATCATATGCCTTTAGAGTTGGCCAGTCATTGAATGAGACTTCTTGAAGAACAATTAACTGGGGGAGGGGGTGGAAAAAGTCTTATTTACTGAGAACACAAAGTTTTGTGGATCTTATTATACTGAGGAGAGGATGTTTTAGAACCAGCTAGTAAATATACTGTAGAATTCTCATGTAGTTTTGCAGCTATTGTGTATTTCTGTAATATTGATTGAACCACAATTGATACTTTTATTGAAATGTTTTACCATTAAATTATTTTTGCATATTTTTTTTAGTAAAGCAATTCTTTTAATACCCTTAGGTGAGTACTCATGGATATTCACAAAATCAAATCCTGGTGTGGAAGTATCCATCATTGACACAAGTAGCCAAATTGACTGGGCATTCATACAGAGTGCTATACTTGGTGGGTTACTTAATTATTTTTACATAACACAAGAACTGAAATATTCCTTGCTCTATAAAAAAAAAACTACGTGCATCCAGCCCTGAAAAGCTACAAAGCTGGTTGTACTTAATGAATAAATGATACTAGTCTTTGTTTTGCTCATGTTAAATTATGCATCAGCAGCCTTGATAATATATATTTTTAATATGTTCATTATGGGCAATGATTGATGGAAGATCAGTTTCTAATCTTGTACATCCTGGATATTAACTTGAGGGTGGAGATCCACACCTGCCAGTTTAATGTACAACAATCAGTTTAACATTGGATTTGGATTCTAGAACATCAATAAAACAATCCTACAACTAAATGCATACCATATAATATGATTATCATGTTGTGTTTTGTAATGGGAAATGGTCACAAAGAAACTGGCTCTGTTTATGACACAAGTTTACCATTTTAACATGAACTTATGAAATTTATTCTGTTGTGTACTGAAAATCACAAACGTGCACTTTTTACACACTTATACTGCAACATAAATTTAACCAACATTGGGATGATCTTTAGACATTTTTATCACCTCTTGAGCAATGCAAAGCTATAATCCTGTAAGTAATATCTCATTGGCATTAGTCACTGATCAGTTGATCAGTGTGATGAGTAGACATGCTAAACTCATGGAAGAGCTGGAGAAAAAAAGAATTAACCACAGATTAAGGAAAGCCTGAACACACATTACTTTCCCAGTAAGATCAGTGCAGCTAACAAGTTGTAGCATCTTGAGAACTAAGCAGCACTTTGCACATTTCCATTTGCCAAGCCCCTCAGCAACAACTTCTCCACTTTCTAGCAGCCTAGTTGGAATGCATCTCCACTCTATGCAGTGTGTCACATCCACACAAAGGATCAACGAAGCTTGATCAACCAGATCAAGAAGGCCAACCAAAGATTATACTTGTACTAAACATCACACACACTGCATACTGCACGTGCACAGAAGATAATTGCTGGATGCACTGCAGCCAACAAGACACTCTTCCAGTGCCTAACCTGGCCAAACCTTCCCATTCAACTATTTTTAGATGATGTCTGGAAGGCCATCAAGCAATGCCTAGTCTTGCAGTTCGTAAGGTACCAACTTAGTATTTACTAGAACTGTGCTAGGATTAGAGTTTTCTGCAAAAATACAATCTAGCAAGTTGGGTGTAATTCAATTCCTCTACACAGGGTCAGTCAGTCTGCCTCCAGCTGACCTACATTGCAGTACAAAAGTTTGGATGTACCTGCATTTTTCTAACAAATACCATGCAATCAAATTGGACAGTACTCTCAAAATTTGTAAATGTGTAGAGGAAATAAATTTTTAAAAAAAAATGTGAATATAGACTTCCAAAGGGAGAGAGAAGTGGATTCTTTTGCCCATCTCTCCAGCAATATAAGGTTTGTGAGTCTCCCATCAATGCTCTCCAGTTGGGAAAGATGGACAAAGAAAAGCAGTTGATAAAGCAGGTTTTGTAGAAACCAATGTAACTGATTTCTTGTAATTAAAAAAGGAATGAATTGTTATGCATATATTAAATTCTACATTCTCTTTTTAATCTGTAGGCAATGTCCCCCAGATGGAGAAGCCATAGTCACTGGTGCTGGAGATGAAACAACTCCGATTCTGAGAATGTTTTTAGTAAAACTCGTTCACTAAGGTATGTGCTGTTATGGATAGCTGTGGTGATATTGGGCCAGTTCATGCCAAAGACAAGGTGGGAGTTCAATAGAAAAATTACCAGCTTACTGTAGTGGTGACTGCCAGTGGGTTCTGGACTCTGCACCTGCTTACTATTGTACCGAAGTGTGGAACCTGCTGGAAGTTGGATGTAGAACATCTGATTTCACACTGTTGCTAAACTTGGCACTGACTTCTGGTTCATTTGAATGGAGTTGCCATCCTTTACTATAACTCCCGACTATTCAGCAGGTGATGTTTGCTGAGCCCCCTCTCTGCTCACCAGGACTCTAGTTTCCTGTGTCTAATGAGGTCAACTCTTGTTGATTACATTGGTAGTTCCTTATTCACCATTTAAGCTAGTGAATACATACCTCTTTCAGTCACCATGTTATTTCTGATGGTACGTAAGCCAAACTGAATTCAATTCAGCCACATTGTAGTTGGGCGCTTCTCAAGTGGACAGGAAAATGGAGTCTTAATGATAAATGACAATGGCTTAGTGAATAAGTACGAGCCTTGTCTAGCATCAGTGAATTGAACTTATTTACTATATTGGTTGGAAAATGCTTTGCATGCTAATGGTAATAGTTCTCAAAATTAATTGTATATATTTAATGATAGTGTGCTTGTGTAATGATGTAAGAAAATGAATTCAAACGCTGCTAATGACTGATTTACAAAAGAACTATATTATCTTGGGCTTACAGAATATTAGACTAGTTCAGCATGAATAAATGAACTCTGGGGGAAGGGGATTGTTTTCAGTAACATGGCAACCATTTTTTTGTCTTGGTTTACAGGAATCTATATCTGTGCTAAATCTTTTACGAGGATACGATGAGAATTGAGGAAATAATGTTAAATAGGGGAAATGGCAACAATCCCATAAATATACAAGGAATTATTTCATCATGCTGGTACTGATTTTTTTTCATGGGATGGATCTTAGAGGACATTTTGAAGGATCTTGCTGCTCATATCCAAACAGCTCGAATTTTTAAAAATGTGTTTGCAATTATGTTTGTTGTACAAAGAACTGTTGAAAAGACTGCCAAAGGTCTTGAATTAGGTCTAGTTAAGTGTTATATTCTAATTTTCTTTGTACAGTTTATATAAAGAGCCAGCTACTTTTCACTGTCAGATAAGAAAGTGATATTGATACACATTTATTTAGTGCTAACTGTAAATATTTTTGATGTAGGAGAATGTATATTGAATATAACGTTCTGTAGAAATGCAGTGAGAATGCTAAACAAAGCTTGATTATGGTGATAAGCATAATGCTTAAATCTGAATATTAGGCTTTCCAGTGTGCCTACAGTATATATATATATTATAGTAACTATTACAAAGATTTTCAAAATATTAAGCAGGAAGATTACTTCTATTAGTATTTTGTTATTAAAAATTCTGGCTACTATAAATTAACATCATGTTGAACTGCACAAAATAGTAATCATATTTAAATTATGAATTGGCTGAAATTCTAATCCTGTTATAAGCATCCATTGAAGCATAAACCCTAAAACTTCTGGGTAGATTAAAAGGTCTTGCTGCTTATAATGTTGAAAATCCTTTTGTCTCAAGGTTGTACAAATATGGATGGAAAGCACTTGAATTTTTTTTAAACCTTCTCAGTGGCGACCATTACCAAACTGTTGATGTTTGTACACTCCTGTTATTTTATACCATCTGTGATCTTTTATTCTGCTGTAAAACTGCTTTCATTATTCTGTATTTGTAAGTGAATGAACCTTCTGGCTCTCAATGGAACTGAGTAAAGCTGTTGAAACTCTTAAAATTGGTGTTACACAATATGACTGTACATTGTAATATCTGCAGCATGACATGACAAGGTCTTCATGTTTACTAGTGTATGTGTCTGACACATTCCAGAACTGGAATTACAGCAAGTTAATAGAAATAGGAAAAATTGCAAAAAATGTGTTATAATGTTGTGGATTGCTTTCATTGAATGTTCATATTGCTTCATTCATTCACTGATTTTTTTATATAACAATAATTGGGGATTATTGTGTATTTGAGAACCAGAAATTTGGATGGAGCCTGTGAAAATTGGGAAATGGAAACTAAGTCAACCATATCAACCCTCTAATCAGCTGTCAACCAGCCCACTTTCCAGACCATTCCCCACATCTCCTGATTCTCTCAGTCTAGAATATGCTCAATACTTGTGTAATGCATGTAAAAAGGAAGGCAACTCAATATTCAAATGATTGAGTATCCCCAACCAGTGTTAGGTGAAGAATGTACAAAATAATCACAACTTTCATGAAATTCCTTCTCCTCTGACCATTGTCCTACTTCTAGGCAGTCCAGCAAGAGAATATGGACCCTATTCTTTCAAGCTTCTCAATCTTTTTGTTACAGTGCAATTATCTCCAATTCTTCTGAACTCCAGCGAGTATAGGCCCATTTTTCTTCAGTATCTCCTCATAGAGTGATTCTCAGCACTGGGAATGTTTCCAGTGAACCTATGCCTCTTCTCAAAGGCAAATACAGCCTTCCGTAGCTACAAAGACTGGAACTGCTCACAGTACTTCAGTTGTTATTGTATCAAGAAACCTATAAAATTGCCCTATAGTTGCAGTAAAGGCCAACGTGCTATTTGCCTTTTGATATCTTGCTGTATCTGCATGTTAACTTTATGCTTCATGTACAAGGAAACACAAAAACCCTCCACACACCAACAGTCTCCCGCTGTTTTTTAATGCTTTTCCCAGTCTTCCTACCAAAATCAGTAACTTCAAATTTCCAGATATATTCCATCTCTGATCTTCATTCACATATTCATTCTCACTGCTGCGATGCAGTGAGTGTGCAAAAAAGACTCAAAAAAAAAAACACTGATGATCAGCAGGTTCCAGAGCAAAGCAAATTATTCTCCCACAACCAGGGGAGGAAGGTCAAAATGAAATGATTAAAAAAAACCTTGAACAGATTGAACTCAGCCCCTTCATTTAAATTCAATCTAATATGTGATGCTAGTCATTGTGATTAAATCCAGAAGGTAAAAATCTACTGAGAAGTCATACCAAAGATATTGTGTTTCATGTGGTCATGACCGCACAAGCTAACAATGGCAATAATTTAGAACATTTCTGGAAATTTGTAGATTGATGAAAATGCTTGGACTTGAATATTCATTTGTTTAACCAGTGTGGGAGGAGCAGTAATTATATCTAATGTTGGATCCTTGGAGTAGTCGCTGCACAGTATTCCTTTCCTGCTGTTGTCATTTGTTTGAGCACGACAAATTTCAATACTACCTAGTGATTGTGTAGTGATTTTAATTTTGCAGGTGAATGGCTTTTAATTTTAAATTTTTTTCTCATTTTATAAATTGCAGAAACTCTTACTGAGACTGATGAGAAATGCTGTTTAAAATGTGATTACATAACATGGGTGATGATGTTCAGCTCTCATATTGCAGGTTTTCATTGCATGGCAATAACACAGATCATTTGTCTTTAAACTGAAATACTGGGTTTCCAAAGATGTATAAGATTGCTGTAGATGTTTTGTCTATAATGAAAGCTGTTCAGGTGCTATTTATAAAGGATATGATAATGCTATTCTTACTAATTAACTAGAATTCCATTATCTGCCTGCTTAATAGTTGGCAGTTAAAATCTTGGAGATGATCCAAGTTTACAACTATATATGCAAATAATGTATTCACTTTTGAGGTCTTAGAAAAATTCATTAATGCGTAACAGAGCAGCATATTGTTATGACAGTATTTCATTGTAATAAAAACTATACAGCTATTGAAAACAAAACCTGAGAAGTATTAACACAAGGAAGATCTTGCATTGTTTTATTTTAATGAATTGTTCTGAATCATAACTAAACGTTTGAAGGGTAAAAGAAATGAGTTCACTAAATGTATGGTTTGGCCTACTTAAATTCTTTTTTAAAACTAGTATTATTGTAATAATGAAGTGGAGTTTGGTACAATGCAATATTATTTTAACTCTTAGGAAACTCATGGACATCAAGAGGAAAATATAGGCAAATCTATGTATTATACATACTTGAAAGACCATAAGTATTATGTTCTACTCTGAGAAACATTTAGCTACTTCAAAGAGGAATGAAATAAGGCCACTTGGCTCGAACAGGTCATCTCAAATGCTTTCATTTTGATTTATAAGGTTATTTTCCCTATAACCTGATAGTTGATTCTAAGGTATAATAGTATGTTCCTACTTTTTTACCTGGTAGCCAGGTGGTCTGATTATGATGGAATAAAAAAGGACACCAATATCTATGGCCTATTTAAGTATAATCAATTTGAAATGTTGGTAAAATCTAGAACGTGTAACTTTAACACCAGTGAGTAAAAAATTATTAGTTACTACTTGTGCCAGAAATTGAAATGACATTGTCAGAATATCAATCAACTTTAATTGAATTATAATGAAGCCTGTCCTTTAGAATAATCCTGTAGTTTGAATTAAGCAGTTTTAATTTATTGGCATGAGAGAACTGTCCAATGACAAGAGAATGGGTAACTTAAGGCTACAGTCTCTGAAGTTTGGTAGAGTTTAGAAGACACAAACCACACTGCACTTTCTAATGTGCCCCCACATTATCGCATTTTGGGTAATGGAAATTCAGCCTTATGGAATTCACAAATCACTACCAAACATTTAAGATATGGAATAAAAATTGCACTAGGGAATTTATGTGTGTGTTTAAAAAAAAACCTTAAATACGCAAAATGTGAAAGAAACAACAAATTGTTCATTTTTGTCAAGGGTTTGCATTATGGAAAATCGTGATATGAATGATTTTCTAGCAATGCAACCCCTCCAAAGTGCAGGGGTGTACTTTAGTATGCATTAATGAGGAAGTACATTCAAGACTTAGGGCATCACCATAAGAGCTAAACTATCCCACTAAACTGATTTGTATTTAGGTGCTGTGTTTAAATCTGATTATTGCTTGCAGATATCACAAAGCAACATTCAGAAAACCATTCTGGGTGGGCATGTACAAAGCTTTATAGGTTGAAACCAGCAACCCTGCAAAACAACTAATCAAATGTGCGGACCAATTTTGTTCTGTTCTAGAGAACTTCTGTACCCAGAACTGATTTTTATTTTAGTGAATTAAATTTTCTCATTTCTCAATTTTAACCTTTAAAATTGGTGACTTTCCTACCCCAACTGTTTGATGGGGTCAACCAATGACAAAATAAGCAAAGTGGAATCTTAAAAAGTTTCACTAGGAAACAACTACCATGAGTACATAACTGACACCACCAGGTGGAGCTGAATAAGGCAAATTGTTGCTTCATTCTTCCTAATATTTTTGAAATGGGGATTTCCAAATCACTTGCAGATAACAAGTGCCTGCTATGTTCTAGTGTGCAAGTGGTTGTGTTTCAATTATACAAAACTGCGGTGTGAACTCCCAAAGTGGTACTTGAATTTGCTTCCTAATGACTGGATTTGAGACGGCTTGGTGCAGATCTGGTTGGTGGTGGGCTGCATCATTCTGCACCCAGCCCTCTGCCTGCCTGGACTCACTGGCTGTGGTTGTGCCAGGACAGACTTGGACCTCACCAGTGTCAAAGTCTTTTGAACTATTATAATGTCTCATGGGCAGAGATGTTTAAAAGTCATTACATTTTTAATATTTAAAGGTAATATTGCAAAGCTAGATAGTAGTGTGAATTGAAGGTACTTCAGAGGTTTTGGGGACTAGAGAAGGGCTGAATGGGGAAGGAACTGACAGGTAGTATTATAATGAACACATGAAGTAGATGCAAGAGTAGGCCACTCAGCCCCACACACCTACTCTGCCATTTAATATGATCATGGTTAATCTGATTGCTACATTAACCCCACATTCCTGCTTACCCCCAGTAATCTTACACTCCCTTGAATATCAATAATCTGTCTACCTGTGCCTTAAAAAAATATTCAAAAGATTTCCTTCCTTGGGTAGAGCCTCAGAAAAATGTTTGCTTCACCTCCATCTTAAGTAGGGAGGCCTCTTATTTTTAAAGGTTTTATTCCTGAATTGTCTGATAAGAGGAAGTATCATCTCCCTAACCACCCTGTCAATTCTCTTGGGATCTTGTATTCCATCATGGGGGCTCATGTTCTTCTGAACTGCAGCAGATGTTTCCCTAGCCTGTCCAATCTTTCCTCAGGCAAACTCGCCTGTTCCTGATATAGTCTAGTGAACCTCTGAACTGCTTCCAACAAATGAATGTCCTTAAATAAGGAGACCAGTACTGTACATTATACTCCATTTACCACACCTATTTAACTAAGAGTCTCATTCAGGACTGAGATGAGAAGAAATGTCTTCATCCAGAGGATGGTAAATCCTTAGTATATCAGGAGCAGTAGGCCAATTGACCATTCAAACCTGTTCTATGAGTTGATGCCTAAACCAATCTTGACCTTAAGCACCACTTTCTTTCTCTCTAATCCTTACAGGCACCCCCCCCCCCAAAAAAAAACTTTCTACCTTGAATACGTTCAAAGACATTGCCTCCACAGTTCTCTGGAGTAAAGAATTCGAAGAGTTGAATCTGAGAAATTCCTCATTTCTGTCTTAATGGGCAATCCCTTATTCTAAAACTAGAATAAGGGCTCCTAGTTTTGGAAACCACCTGTAGGTTCTTGGCATCCACACAATGAATCCCCTTCTGATCTTGTCTGTTTCAGTAAGATCACTTCTCATTCTTATAAACTCCAATGGGGTAGTGATTCAACTGCCCTTCATTCATCAAACCCCTCATCCCAACCTAAAGAACCTATTCTGCCTTACCTCAGACTTGAGTATATCCTTAAATATGGAAGGCAAAACTGTAACGTATTATTCAAGGTGAGACCTGCAAAGTGGCATCAGAACTTTTACTTTTACTCCATACCCCTTGCAATGAAGGCAAACGTTCGATCAGCCTTCCTCGTTACTTGCTGCAACTGCATGCCAACACTGTTTCATGCACTAAGACTCAGATCCCTTTGGTACTGCAAAATGTTGTAGTCTCCATTTATATATTATTTTCCTTCCAAAGTGCGTAATTTCCCACATTATGGTCTATCTATCACCTTGGTTACTCACTTAAGCTATCTCAATCCCTTTGCAGGCTCTGTGTCTTCACACATAGCTAACCCACCTACCTTTGTACCATATGCAAATTTAGCTACAGTATAGTTGGTCATTTCATCCAAATCAAAAAAGTTGAGGCCCAAACATTGATCACTGTGGTACCCCATAAATTTCAGATTGGCAATCTAAAAATGACCCATTTATCATAACTCTTGTTTTCTGTTAGTTAGCCAATTCCCCATCCATCCCTGCACTCAAAACCTTTTATGTGGCATCTAATCAAGTGCCTTCTGGAAACACAATAAACAACACATCTCTTTGTTCCCCTTTGTCCACCCTTTTGTTTGCAATCCCAACTCCAGCAAACATTCCCTTTCATAAAAACCATGTCGACTGCATGATTGTCTTATGATTTTCTAAATGTCCTGTTATCTCCTTTGAGAAAATGCTGAATCCATTACAATGACATGTCTTAAGCTAACTGGCCTACAGTTCTGTATTTCTCTCTCCCTCCTTTATGAATAGTAGCATTACATTGGCAGTTTTCCAATCCTCTGGGGCCTCTCCAGGATCCAGGGACTTCTGACAGTCAGGGCTTTAAATCAAATTGGGGGGGGAGGTGGGGGGCAAGGCTCCAAAAAAAAGGTTTAATGAATCAAGAAGACATGAGAGAGCTATGGTACAGGATGGGGGGGAGGGAAAAGAGATGCAAGAGTTGATGAGCAATCTATGTAAACACAAGATTGCAATACAGAGCAAATCCAGAGTAATTATAAAGAAACTGAAAAATCAAAGCTTAAAGGTCTTTCTTTGAATGGACGTACCATTTGCAATGAGATGAGTTGATAGCACAGATAACAACATGTGAGTGAGAACTAATAGCTTCTATGGTTGCAGGGTGACTACAACTGGACGTTCAATATTTCAGGTTATACCGTGTTCCAAAGGAAAGGGCCAAAAGGGAAAGGAGGTGGGGGTTGTGATGTTATTCAAGGAAGGTGTCAGAGCAGTGATGTAGAGGCCATGGATAGTAATGTAAGATTGGTTTGGGTTGAAATCATGAATAACTGGGGAAAGAAGATACTGGTGGGAGCAGTCTATAGGCCCCCAAAATGTGACCTCTTGATAGCGTGGAGCATAAATGAGGAAATATCTAGGACCTTGCACCTTATTGCACTGCACTTTCTCTGTAGCTGTGACACTTTACTGTTATTGTTTTTACCTGTACTACATCAATGCACTCTGTACTAACTCAATGTATCTGCACTGTGTAATGAATTGACCTGTACGAACGGTTTTGTAAGACAAGCTTTTCACTGTACCTCAGTACAAGTGACAATAATAAACAAATACCAATACCAATTTTCAAGGGAGATTTTAATCTACATATGATTGGATGACCAAACCAGGCAAGGGTATTGTGGAAGAATTTATGTAGTGCGTCAGAGATTGCTTTGTACAACAGTCTGTTATGGAAGCTACCCAGAAAAGGACAACTTTAGATTTCATCAGTTAATAAGAGATCTTGTGGTTGAAGTTCCCCGAGGAGTTGGTGACCACAATGTAGTAGAATTCCAAATGCAGTTTGAGGGTTGAACACCAAAGGACCGAAACTATCATCTCCAACTTAATAAGGGCAATTGTAATGGTATGAAGGGTGGCGTTGTCTAAGGTGGACTGTGAAATTGAGCTTAGCACAGGTCAGAGAATGAACAGTGGCAGATATTCAAACAGCTGGTTCATAACACTCAGCAGGAATTTACCCCAATTAGAAAGGGATTCCATGAGAAAATGGGCACAATCTGTGGTTACCAAGGGAGGTCAAGGATAATGTTAAGTTGAAAAGTAGTGCACACAAAGTGGCAAGGGCTGATGGTAGAAGATCGGGAAAGTTTTAGAATTCAGCAGCGAAAGACTAAAAAGCTCATCAGAAGGGAGAAAAGTGATTTTGAGAGAAAACATGTAATATCAAAACAGTTTTTATGGATAAATAAATAGGAATAAGGTCAAGGTGGGTATGGGAACCTCCAGAGAACGAAGCTGGTGAATTAATAACAGGAAACAAAGAAATGACAGATAAGTTAAATCAATTTATTGCATCACTCTTCACGGTGGAACACACTGCAAATATCCCCAAGATAACAGATGAGTTACTTTCAAATAACAGGGAGGAACTTGTAAAAATCCCAATCACAAGGGATTCAGTGTTAGAGAAACACGTGGGGTTAAAGGCAGACATGTCACTGAACATAATGGCCTGCACTCGAGGGTTTTGTTTTAAAGGAAGTGGCTGCAGAGATCATGAACCCATTGGTGGAAAGTTTTTCAAAACTCGCTAAATTCCAGGAGAGTACCAGAAGATAGGAAAATAGCCAAAGTGACTCCTTTGTTCTAAAAGTAAAACAGAAGGCAGGGAATTATGGGCCAGTTAGTCTAATATCTATTGTTGTCAAGATGCTGGAGTCAATAATCAAATAGGAAATAACTAATCATTTAGGAAAGGTAAACCAAGTCAACATAGTTTTATGAAAGGTAAATCACGTCTGACAAAATTGCTCAAATTCTTTGAGGATGTGACAGAGATGACTGAGGTGGACCTGCAGATGTAGTGTTTTTGGATTCCAAAAGGCTTCTGACAAGGTGCTACGTACGAAGTTGATGCATAAAATAGGAACCCAATATATTGGAGGAAGTGTGTTAGCATGGATTGAAAACTGTCTGTCACATTGAAAACAGTCAGAATAAAAAGGTCCTTTCAGGTTAGAGGGATGTAACTAGTGGAGTACCCAGAGATCGATTCTTGGCCCTCAGTTGTTTGCTATTTACACCAATGACCTGGAGGAAGGAATGAAATGCAAGGTTTCCAAGTTTGATGATGATATGAAAATGGGGGAAGGGCACATTATGATGAGGCTTGTAATGGGATGTAGATAGATTGGGTGATTGGACAAAAACCTGGCAGCTGGAGTTTAAAGTGGGGAACTGTGAGGTAAGAAGAATCAAAGGCAGATTATTATATAATGGAGAGAGACTATATAATGAGTGATGTTCACAGGGATCTAGTACATGAATCACAAAAAGTTAGAGGCAGGTCCAACAAGTAGTTAAGAAAGCAAATGGCATGTTGATATTTATAGCAAAGGAGTTTAAGAATAGGGAGGTTTTATTGCAGTTGTACAGGCTGTTTGTGAGGCCACACCTGGAATACTGTGCAGTTTTGGTCCCCTTACTTAAAAAGGGTTATGTAGCATTGGAAGCAATCCAAAGGGGATTCACCAGGATCATTCCTAGGATGAAAGGTTGCCCAGTTAAGAGAGACCAGACAGTTTGGGTCTATATTCCTTGGGGGTTTAGAATGAGGCGTGACTTTATTAAAACATATAGGGTCCTAAGGTAGCTTGACAGGGTAGATGTTGAGATGTTTCCACTAGTGCGGGAGTCTTGAACAAGGGGACAAAACTACAAGGGGCCGGTCAATTAAGACTGAGGTGTAGAAATTTCTTAGAGGGTGATGTATCTCCGGAATTCTCTGCTCCTGAGGGTGGTGGAGGCCAGGTCATTAGATGTATTTAAGGTGGAAATAGATAAATATTCGAAAGATCGAGGAACTGAGGGTGCTGGGGAACTGGCACAGAACTTGAGGCCAGGGAGGATCAGTCATAATTATATTAAATGGTGCAGCAGATTTGATGGCATGGTGGCCTATTATTATCTTCTTTGTCTATAATCTATCAAAAACATAATGCATTTATTATCGATAGGATACAAGCATCAGATCCAGGGCTCGTGTCTGCTTTTAGTCTCGTTACTTTTTAGTGATAGACATTGCTTCACTTGATTATCTGTTATTATTTGGATGATTTTCCTGTCCTCCAACTTGGAGACTCAGCCAAAGTAATAATACAGAATCTCTGCCATTTCTCTATGTCCAGGATTAATTCCCCTGTCTCACCCTCTTAAGGAACCAACATTTATTTAGCTACTTTTTTTTCTCCCCAGGAGATGGAGGCTCAATCACTGAGTACATTGAAAACAGATCAATAAACCTTTGGACATTAAGCAGATGAAGGGAAATGGGTTGGTGCAGGAGAGTGCCGCTGAGGTAAAACAGCTATGAACTAATTGAATCACAGAATAGCCATCAGAGGGTGAATGGTCTGCTCCCATTTCTAATTATGTTCTTAAAAAGAAAACATTCAATTGAACATGGTTGCCATTTGCATGCTATCCATGGTTGAAAGAAGAGTTGTGAAGTGTACCTGGCCTCTTTTTTGTGCTTCACTGCTGGGTGAGTCCAGAATCAAGTAAGAGATCAAACGTCCCAACATACAACCTCCGGCTCATCTCAGAATTCTGCATTTGACCAGAACAATTTGCTCAATTCAAGCAATGTTCACAGAAGGTTTTTGTGCTGTGCAAGGATATTGAATACTGAGCATAATGTTGAAGATGAGAAGAAACTTAAACCAATCAGATTGCATAAAACACCTGCAAAATTCAGTAAATAGATCTTGATTATGATGAATATTTCAGTTGTAAAACATTTTAAAATTATAACTCTCACATTTGCAATGTTTTGATTCAATATGTTCTGAATCATTTAAGATTGAACATTTTGTTCAAAGAAACTGAACTTCAGTAAATTTACTTTTTTTTGCACAATTTAAGGAAATGTTTAGTATGTTATATTCTATAGTGAATCCTGGTACATCAAAAGTATCTGTGAACATTTTTAGCTTGGTTTAGTTGATTGACTGCAGGTTTTCAAACATGATATAGACTTGAACACACAATTTGGGTTGACATTGAGTGCAGTACTTGAGAAGGATGTGATGTGATAGGTAATCTATAGTTGAAAATTGGGTCCTTCAAATGTTAAACCAAGGTCTCGCTAGCCATCTGAGATTGATGTAATTCAACAAAACACATGGATCTCTGTAGAACTGACCACCACTAATTCATCACCAATGATAAGTTTCATGTTGAGCAGCTCAGCATCTCACAAGAAAGAACACAATTAGAACAGAAAAAACAAAGTCCACTGTAGTGCAAAGTGGTCATAGTGTTGCTATGGTGAGGTAGTGATTAGGGTTGTGCAGGTTGGTTCAAGGGGTGGCACAGTAGTGCAGCGGTTAGCTATTACAGCACCAGCGATCGGGGTTCAATTCCTGCCGCTGTCTGTAAGGAGTCTGTATGTTCTCTCCGTGTCTGCATGGGTTTCCTCCGGGTGCTCTGGTTTCCTCCCACATTCCAAAGACGTACGGGTTAGTAGGTTAACATGGGTGTAACTGGGCAGAGCGGACTCGTTGGGCTGGAAAGGCCCATTA
Source organism: Pristis pectinata (assembly GCF_009764475.1). NCBI lineage: Eukaryota > Metazoa > Chordata > Chondrichthyes > Rhinopristiformes > Pristidae > Pristis > Pristis pectinata. The sequence continues at coordinate 31,733,598 of NC_067428.1, read as the reverse complement.
CCATGCTGTACAAATAAAGATTTTAAAAAGTTTTAAAGAACCAAATGGTTGAAAGGGAGCAGCTGTTCTTGAACCTGGTGGTGTGGGACTTCAGGCTTCTGTACCTCCTGCCCAATGGTAGCTGCGAGAAGACGGCACGGCCCAGATGGTGGGGATCTTTGTTGATGGATTTTGCCTTCTTGAGGCAGCACCTCCTGTAGATACTACTGATGGTGGGGAGGGATGTGCCCGTGATGTATTGGGCAGAGTCCACTACTCTCTGCATCATTCAGTCTTAAGCCTCCACCCTATCAGAGACATCCCCTTTGTCTTTTCTCCTTCTCAGCAATTTATCAACATGCTAGTTTTCTAACCTCTCCTAATTCTGTAGGAAGTCCTCCCTAATACCTATCATTCTTGTTAGACCCTGAACTAATTCAGATAGGCTATAACCAGCCAAGACTCAGAGTTGCACAACTTGGAACACTTTTTTAAAAGTTTATTGAAATAAAGTAATGATACCAGTAATGTAAACACTACAAATAATATACAAAGAAAAAGAAACTTCAAAGACTTGTGAATTAGGATTACATGACAAAGAATTATTACTAAGTGTAAAAGTACCATGCAGTGGTGCAGCTTTTGTACAATCTTCCACAGCTTTTACCTCTTAACTAACCATAACTTCAACTCCCGTATTATCAGCTGTAAATCTGATTCTAGGCACATCTCAGCTTGGTGTCAATTGGACCTGTCTGTAATTTCCTTGCAAGTTGCCCAGTTTTACCCAAAAAACCTCTTTTATAATATAAAAGAGTCACACCTGTGACAACTGATTGCCACAGCTCCTTCCTTTTCTCAATTGTCATTTCTGTGCCCATTTTATTCCTCACAAGACCATGCATCCCAACCATTTTTCACTTAAGATTGTTGTGGCTGGGAAGAACTCTCAGACTGTGGAGAAAACAGATAATATAAGTGCTGTCCTTGAGCTCGTCTTGTTTGTGAAAGATGATTTTCCCTGCAATTTTCTTCAACTCTCAACCTGTATTCTTTTTTAAAAAGTTGTTCTAAAAAGGTCCCGTGGTCTCTCATAGTGTGGAATTTTGGTTAATCAGGAGTTAAATACACACCATTTTTTGATGGTACTGCCTACAGTTCTAATGAGAGATCACTAACTGAAAACACTAACTCTTTCTGTCTTCACAGATGCAACTTCCCTGAATATTTCAAGCACTTTCTGTTTTTATTTGGTAGTTGTAACCACTTCCCATGCCTAACTGAATTTTGTCACCTTGTTTATGACCTGTACAATACTCCTAATTTCCCAAAGGTGGATGAATTAACACTGATAAAGATCAATTATAATTCCTGGGTCTTTTTCAGCGTTTTAGTGAATTTCAATTTATTGGCAAGTAACATGAAAAATACACGAGATTTAAGTAATAGTTTTGCCTCATAACTTCTCTAAAACTGAAGTGTGATTGAATAACTGTTTTTAGTTTTTAAGATGAAAACCAAATGACGTCGGTGACAGCAAAAATAAACCTCTTAGAGAATTGAAACAAAATTATTTTCCCATGAGGTTGGAATATACAATTCAGGGCTGTTCTGGGACAATGTCAGTGATGCCAATTACTTATGTGACAAATGAGTCTAGTGCAAGTGCACCCAATAATTGGTTATCAGTGATCCTGTAAAAGGTAATTGGAAATGTAAGGGTTAATGGTGTGAAGCTGTTATTGCTTCAACCATGGTGTGACTATAGTTATGACTGCAAGATGTGCAGGTGCTGGTGAGAAACAAAGAAGTGCTTAAGGCATATCTTGTTTTACTAAAAGCTTGCTGTAAGCAACTGCCCTAGTATGTGCAATGTCCCACAGAGGCTTCCCACTGTTTAAGTATAAAAGGAGGGACACTAACATGTAACTCTGAGTGGGGATCAGTACAGAGCTCGGGTTACACTGTTTACTCTTTCTCTGTATCCCTCACTCCCGCTGACGTTATAATAATAAAGCATTAATTGTATGCTCGTTGGTTCTGCGGTTGTCTGCTTTATTACAGCGCGGGTCGACTGTCGCAGTCCCTGATACTTACGCCAGTGTTACCTGTTGTATAGCTGTCCGATCACAATGGTGCGAATGTAGATTTGACACTGACTTAAAAAGCTTTACTGTGCTATACCACGTGGTAGATTCAAGCTCTCCGTTTCCTCGGGAATACGCAGGGAAAATGCTTCACTGGGCAGAAATCTCTACCACAAACTCACCGAATCAGTAATTCTGGATTCAAAGAGAAACTGTTGCTTGAAAAATAGAAATATTGGGAGACTAAGTAGGGCAGTACAAATATTATAGGATGCACGATAGGTGCACAATTTGCAATACAAATCAATGCATCTAACAGGTGTATTTTTCCACAAGGTGAGCAGTCCTGCAGGTGCACTATTCCCATGTTCTTTCACAACTTTACCTTGAACTTCTGGGAAGGGCTCTCCTGCTGCATTTCCCTGCCCTTGCACCTTGCTGACCAGTGCACTGTTGTTGCAAATTGCTGCCCCCTGGGGAGTTCCTGCAATGGGCGATGCTTGGCTGCTCTGCCCCGGGGCGATGTCCCTGGCGGTCGCCCACCTGCCGACGTCCGGCGGCGGGACGGTCTGGCGGAGGGGGTGGAACTACCATTCCCGGCGTGCCCGGCGGCCGGCGCGCGTGCGCAGTGGGGCGCCAGTCGGAGCGGGAGCGGGAGCCGGCGGTGAGTGACCGGGGCCGAGCCGGGAGCCGGGAGCCGGGAGCCGGAGGCCGGAGGCGGAGGCGGGGACCGGGGACCGGGAGCCGGAGGCGGGGACCGGGGACCGGGGCCGAGGGTCGGGGTTCGGGGGCCGAGCCCAATCAGTGAGGCAGCGGGAGGATTCCCAGAGACAGAGGGAGGTGCGCGGGTGTGGCGGCTCCAGCGGGCGGGGCAGCGCCGGGCGGGGCGGGAGGCCCCGGGACCCCTCAGCGGGAGGAGGCGGGGAGGGAGATCTCCTCCCCTCCCCCATCCCCTCCCCTCCCCCCTCCCCTCCCCTCCCCTCCCCCCTCCCCTCCCCTCCCCTCCCCCCTCCCCTCCCCTCTCCTCCCCACACCTCCCTCCCCCCCCTCCCCTCCCCCCCCTCCCCTCCCCCCCTCCCCCCTCCCCTCCCCCCCCTCCCCCCTCCCCTCCCCCCCCTCCCCCCCTCCCCCCTCCCCTCCCCCCCTCCCCCCCTCCCCTCCCCCCTCCCCCCTCCCCTCCCCCCCCCTCCCCCCTCCCCTCCCCCCCCTCCCCCCCTCCCCTCCCCCTCTCCCCCCCCTCCCCCTCTCCCCCCCCTCCCTCCCCCCCTCCCCCCCCTCCCCCCCCTCCCCCCCTCCCTCCCCCCCCTCCCCCCCTCCCTCCCCCCCCTCCCTCCCCCCCTCCCCCCCTCCCCCCCCCCCTCCCCCCCCTCCCTCCCCCCCCCCCCCCCCCCTCCCCCCCCTCCCCCCCCTCCCTCCCCCCCTCCCCCCCCCTCCCCCCCCTCCCTCCCCCTCTCCCCCTCTCCCCCCTCCCCTCTCCCCCTCTCCCCCTCTCCCCCCCTCCCCCTCTCCCCCCCTCCCCCTCTCCCCCCCTCCCCTCTCCCCCCCTCCCCTCTCCCCCCCTCCCCTCTCCCCCCCTCCCCTCTCCCCCCCCTCCCTCCCTCTCCCCCCCCTCCCTCCTCTCCCCCCCTCCCTCCCTCTCCCCCCCTCCCTCCCTCTCCCCCCCTCCCTCCCTCTCCCTCCCTCCCTCTCCCTCCCTCCCCCTCCCTCCCTCCCTCCCCCTCCCTCCCTCCCCCTCTCCCCCCCTCCCTCCCCCTCTCCCCCCCTCCCTCCCCCTCTCCCCCCCTCCCTCCCTCCCTCCCCCCCCCCTCCCCCCCTCCCCCCCTCCCTCCCTCCCCTCCCTCCCTCCCCCTCCCCCCCTCCCTCCCTCCCCCTCCCCCCCTCCCTCCCTCCCCCCCTCCCCCCTCCTCCCTCCCCCCTCCCTCCCTCCCCCTCCCCCCCTCCCTCCCTCCCCCCTCCCCCTCCCCCCCTCCCCCTCCCCCCCCCCCCCTCCCCCCCCTCCCCCCCTCCCCCCTCCCCCCCTCCCCCCTCCCCCCCTCCCCCCTCCCTCCCCCCTCCCCCCTCCCTCCCTCCCCCCTCCCCCCTCCCTCCCCTCCCTCCCCCCTCCCTCCCTCCCCCCCTCCCTCCCCTCCCCCTCCCTCCCCTCCCTCCCTCCCCTCCCCTCCCCTCCCCCCCTCCCCCCCCTCCCCTCCCTCCCCTCCCCCCTCCCCTCCCTCCCCCCTCCCCTCCCTCCCCCCTCCCCTCCCCTCCCCCCTCCCCTCCCCCCCCTCCCCCCCCTCCCCTCCCTCCCTCCCTCCCTCCCTCCCTCCCTCCCTCCCCCCCTCCCTCCCCCCCTCCCCCCCTCCCTCCCCCCTCCCTCCCCCCCTCCCTTCCCCCCCTCCCCCCCTCCCTCCCCCCTCCCTCCCCCCTCCCTCCCCCCCTCCCTTCCCCCCCCTCCCCCCCTCCCTTCCCCCCCCTCCCCCCCTCCCTTCCCCCCCCTCCCCCCCTCCCTTCCCCCCCCTCCCCCCTCCCTTCCCCCCTCCCCCCTCCCTTCCCCCCCCTCCCTTCCCCCCCCTCCCTTCCCCCCCTCCCTTCCCCCCCTCCCTTCCCCCCCTCCCTCCCTTCCCCCCTTCCCCCCTCCCTCCCTTCCCCCCCTCCCTCCCTCCCTCCCTTCCCCCCTCCCTCCCTTCCCCCCCTCCCTCCCTCCCTTCCCCCCCTCCCTCCCTCCCTTCCCCCCCTCCCTCCCTCCCTCCCTTCCCCCCCTCCCTCCCTCCCTCCCTTCCCCCCCTCCCTCCCTCCCTCCCCCCCTCCCTCCCCCCCCCTCCCTCCCCCCCTCCCTCCCCCCCTCCCTCCCCCCCCTCCCTCCCTCCCTCCCTTCCCCCCCTCCCCCCCCCTCCCCCTCCCCCCCCCTCCCCCTCCCCCCCCTCCCCCTCCCCCCCCCTCCCCCTCCCCCCCCCTCCCCCTCCCCCCCCCTCCCCCTCCCCCCTCCCCCTCCCCCTCCCCCCTCACTCTCCCCCCTCCCCCCTCCCTCTCCCCCCTCCCCCTCCCTCCCTCTCCCCCCTCCCCCCTCCTTCCTTCCCTCTCCCCCCACCCCCCTCCCTCCCTCTCCCCCCACCGCTGACCCCCCTCCCTCCCTCTCCCCCCACCGCTGACCCCCCCTCCCTCCCTCTCCCTCCCTCCCTCCCTCCCTCCCTCCCTCTCCCCCCCCTCCCTCCCTCCCTCTCCCCCCCCTCCATCCTCCCTCCCTCTCCCCCCCCTCCATCCTCCCTCCCTCTCCCCCCCTCCTCCCTCCCTCCCTCTCCCCCCCCTCCTCCCCCCCTCCCTCTCCCCCCCCTCCTCCCCCCCTCCCTCTCCCCCCCCTCCTCCCCCCCCTCCCTCTCCCCCCCCTCCTCCCCCCCATCCCACCCCCCCCCCCCCCCCCCATCAACGTTTCAGGTCTGCAACCCTTCATCAGAACGGCTGCAGGGTGACTCATTTCTGAGGTGGCTACTGAGGCCAATTTGGGATTCCCAGGCTCTTTCACAGATAGGGTAGGAGGTGGAGGACAGTTGTGAGGTGCTCAGTAAGATGGAGCTAAGGGGGAAGAGCAGGCTGAAAGGGCCAAATGGCTCAGACCTGCATCTATTTCTGATGTTGTCCCCCAGGCCAACGTGGCCTCAGTAACGAGGGATATTGACAAACCACCTCATTTTATGATCATCTGTAGGCATTGCAATTTGTGATGGATGAGAGGCCTTTTTAAAACCCAAACATTATTTATTGTTTGTTTCCAATCATGAGAGATTGCCAGTGATTATTAGTTGCACAAATCACAAATGACAGTACAAGGATCAGTGTCCCAGTTCTGTTTATAATTAGACCTTTCAGCTCTGAGGCACAAGTATAGCTGCAAAAAAAATCTATTAATTATATGGTGGCATGACTTTAGTTTATCTTAATGAGTTGACAATATAAGAAAAAAACACCAAAAACACTATAATTTGCTGGTATGAAAATTTAGAAAGAAGAAATAGGTCTAAATTTATGTTCAACTACAAAAGGAAAAAAAATATGTAAATAAGGTTAATTCTGGTTTATAAAATTCTAATGTATATGAAAAATCTGTAGTGAACTAATCACAAACATCTAAAAGTGATTTTCTGATTTAAGAGCAAGTTTGCAATACAGATTGATGGTGAAAAATGTTTAAAAATCTGTTCATGTCTAAAGAAGGCTTTCAATTCACAACAAACAGTGGAAGCTGCAGTCATTAAATGAAACTTGCTGATGTGAAAACGAGTGGGAGTATAAACTGTTGGTGAGAAAAGTGATTGGTCCTATTACGTGAACTTTAGTGAGAGAAACCATGTTGTCTGATTGCCTTTTCTCTGTATTTTTATGTTTTAAAAATAACCAATATTTAATGCTTAATTATAAAATAGCATTTCTATTTTAATCTTCATTAAAGTATGTTAGAAATAGTGGAAACCCAAAGAGATGGAGGCATTCACGTCTGTAAAATGCCATAAATGGGGAAATAATTACAATAAGCCAATGGATTTTATATCTGGAAGATTGGAATACAGGAGATGGGAATTGTGTTGCAGATATATACACAAAGCCCTTGAAAGCCCTGGAGTCTTTTCCCCTAGGTGGAAGTGTGACAAAAATTTATCAGAATGATACCGAGATTCCAGGGGTTAAGTTGGAGGAAAATTCTATGCGAGCTCTGATAGTATTGCCTGCAATTTAAACGATTAAGGATCTGACTGAAAATTTCAGGGTATTGAGGAAATCCTGATAAATTAGAGAGGCAAACTAGTTATGTTGGTTGGGGACTCTTGACCAGTGAATAGTCCAAAAATTTCCAGAGGGATGTTACAAAAGCTTCAATGTGCAACTGGTGGTGTAGACATCTCTTTCACAAATCTTAATTGATAGGTTAGTTTTAATGTTGTAACTTCTAACAATTTGTAAACCAGAGATATTAAAGTATTAAATATCTCTGGAGCAAACAGGAATTGGATCTCATTGAATGGCAAAGCAGGCTAAAGGGTTAAATCGACTGTGGGTCTGGAGTCACATAGACCAGACAGGGTAAGGATGGCAGATATTTTCCCCCTAAAAACATTCATGAATTTGTTTTACATTTTTGTATACCATTCAGATTACAGTGTATAATATGACAGGTGAATATGAAGGGAATGGAGGGATATGGATCATACACAGGAGGAGGACATTTCATATAAATTGGCATCAAGATTGGCACAACATTGTGGGCCGAATGGCCTGTCCAGTGCTGCACTGTTCTATGTAATATAAATGGGATGCACACATGCCTCCAGAAGCCATGAAAAGAGGACTCTTAAAACAACTATCAATTTGTCACTTTATTTCAGGTTGGTCGTGCAAGTGTCTCTGCATGGCCACGTCTGTCCCATAGTGTGAACTTGATGGGTTAGGCACAATTGAAGCCCACTTTGTTGTACACCTGCTTCTATTGGAATAAATAGAACAATAGGAAATAATGACCATTATCTTCTATAAAAGAGGGATGGGTTGTAGCCATTGTCTGATTATAACTGAGCAAGTTGATCTGAGGAAACCTTGAATGTTCAGAGGGTGGAATCTCTTTTGTTGCTGAAGATCTCAGTTGATCTGTATTGCCCACAGAGGAATATGCACTCTGCTCCTTGAGGAATCCTCCAGTCTTTGAGAACCACGTGCTCAATCTGTCTGACGCTTTCTTGGAAAATGGAGAAATGTAGTCAGTATTCTTTTTAGATAGAGAACAGTTATTTCCCTTATGCAACAATAAACTGAGAGATGCTGCAAATATCTGAAACTACAGTCGGTAAGGAGCCTGATTCCTGCAAGTCAGTGGTTCAGTTGACCTTAACGACTAGTGACAATGTTGTCCTTGCATTCTGTAAGTATGAGACAGTAGTCAAATTGAAGGGAGATAAACAGATAATTAGATTTGTTAACTATTTTTGAACACTGACATTACATTTCATCCTTAGCTTTACTCTCTGGTGTCACACAAGCATAGTTTATACATTTTATACTTGGAAGTGACTGTGTTCACACAGGGATTGCCCAGTGTATCCAAATGCTATGATGTACGTAAGGAGTTATTGACTACCTTTGTGACCTATTTGCTGCAATGTTACAGGAACGTTTATCGATTTGAAGATAAATTCTGTTTATATGCTCATGCTGGAACCCAAGTTCATTTTTCTCAGTATTGGTTTGTTTAGACTGTTGAGTGTCCACATCCTTCTAACCCGTGACCGGCAGGACAAATTAAGAGTAGCATAGAGTTGAAACAAAATATTGACATCTGTCCACCTTATCTTCCTCCGATTGTTCAGTAAACAAGAGACGGCTATACTGATCGGGCCTTGTGTATATCACACATGATCTGTTGATATCAAGCAGATTCACAGCACCCCTCCTAATATGCTAGTTATTTATTAAAACTGATATTTAGTACATAAACAGAGCTTTGGATTGTTATCCCCAACTCTGTTGTATGATGCATCCCATTTTATCCAGACATCTGTAGTTTGGGTTCTATTTTTCATTAATCCATTTTCTCTGCAGCTTACCTTCCATTCCATTAATATCTGGTGTGGATCCGAACCTCTTTGTTCATCTTGTGTGGTTGTCTTTTCCAAATGATTTTTTGGTCCATTGTTCACACTTGATTACTACAGTTAATTAAGGCTCTGCAATTCATTATCAACTCTCAGGCCATTAGTGTCGTTGTACAAAGCAGTTCATTTACCAGATGCCTCCTATTCTCACATGAGAACTTCTGAGTTTTGACAAAGGGTCTTTGAAATGAAACATTGCCTCTGTTTCTCTTCCCACAGATGTGGCCTGGCCTGCTGAGTATTGTTTTTGCTTTAGATTTCCACCATTTATATGATTTTGATTTTTGCCTCCTATTTTATTGTTTAAGATGAGAATCAACTTTATAGAGTCTTTATCCACTAAAATCCTTTCCTTCATCCAGTTGGCATGTACAAAAGCACTCTTTCCTTTTAATTCATTCAGTACATTTTTAACTAATCTGCTGGACTTGGCCAGACAGTTTAGTAGTAGCTTTCACTCCTTCAGTTCTTGAGCCAGCTGCTGATTTTATACATACTGTCCAAGTATTTATTTAATCTACAACAGTATTAGACTCCACACAGCTTAATTTAATGCAAAGCACATTGCGACATCCTTGGGTCGTGTAAAGACCTTTATAAATTATTCCTTTCTGTTGCCTAACTCTGGTTTAAACTTAGCATGGCAGTTTGAACTTAAACATCAAATTTAAGTATTACATCATTGATGGAGAAGAACAATTTCTGTTATAGTGCTGGATCTACTTTCTATCGTGACATTGGTTTGCTGAGAGGTATAACCCAAGTATATATTCATTTTGCCTACTCTACCCATTTTTAAATGCTGACCATATCGGTGTTTAAGCTTGTATTCAAGTTTGTAAAGTAGTTGTATATCTTGCGTGCAGTCATGTTCATTTCTCCCCTACCTTAAATTTTCTTAAAATATCTTCTTCCTGCAATTGCCTCCATCTTTAACCACTGGTTGCTATGTTACAACCACAAAAAAATACAAAAAGCTTCAGTTTTTTTTATATAGTATCTTTATTGGCTGATGGTCGACAGAAGTGCAACCAATGTAATTATATGAGGGTTGAAACTGGCTGTGTTGTGTATGAACTGAAATAGGAAGGGCGGGGAATCCCTAGATCATTTGTTAATGACAGGAAGTTTTTCAGTATTTTGAAGAAAACCCCAATATACCAGCGCCCAGACACCACTTTATTAATTTCCAAGCATTATTTCTTTAATATACACAGATTTGAAATATCATTCCACCCATCGCAGAGAGTCAATGTCGCCAACATGCAAAGTTTTTTGCGTCACCTGTGGTTTAATGGGCGCGGTTTGCATTTGTTCAACCATCAGAGTCTGCTTTAAGGTGACATGTTATTGGGTATCCACCATCTTAGTGTGTAATGTGTTGTATCCTGCAACTGAACAGCAGAGTGCACAAGGCACATCAGCAATGGTTGGATGTATTTATAGCCCAGGTGGCTGACAAGTTTGGCAGTTGGAGCATTGCAGTTTTTGAGTTTCTCAGCTGGATTCAGTAAATGATTTTGCTAGGTTAGTGATTGGTTAAAAGATGATTTCCAAGTAAGTGGTTGAAGCGGTTGCCTGCGAATTCACAAAAGATACTAGAATTGTGTAAGTGAAAAACTTACTGCTCGGTCTTGGTTGTAGACACTATTTCAAGCAATATTTACTGTAAGTTGCACGTCATTAGTGTGGTTTCTCGAGTGCAGTTTCTGTGATCGGGTCCTGGCCAGCTGACTTTTACAGATCGAAAAGGAACTGTGCTAGAAGTGTTGCCTGAGGGGGGGCATTGACTTTATCTCCTCAAGCAGGTCCAGGCAACCAGCTGAGGTTCCAGAACCCAGAGCAACGTGCGTCCAAGCTACTGGTTCTTTTTTTTGCAAGATGACCAAGATGAAATGGTTACTAGCTTAAGCTTTTAGTAATTCCTTGGGGGAACTCAACTCCAGAAGTATTCACTGAATCTGAATTGCCAGTTATTTGAATGAATTTCTTGTTAGTAGTTGGGTATTTCACAAAATTAAATACAAAATAAAACAGGAAGTGACTCTCCTGGGAAGTTCCCAAGGTATTAAATTGTTGGATTTCCCCATGCCTTTATTCACCATGGTACATTCCGATGTAATTACGTGAGAAGATCTGAACATTATAAGTAAAGGAACCAGAAGAAACATACCTTTATTCAAGCCGGTTATGTAGTGTATGGACTGTTTGCTAGGTCTTTGTTCAGTTATTTTTATTTTCAAACTATGTGTAAAATCTTCAGGAAGGCAGTGAGCACAGATGATTTATTTTCATGTTAAAACCCATACTTTGAATCCATCGATGGTGAAAGAGATTTATTTACGTAGAAAGGTAGGTGAATGCATCATTTCGAAGGTAGGGGAAACTTGTGGCGTCCAAAAACCTTGCTGCATGTTTAGTGTTGGCTAATAAACTAGGTGTTTCAGTAAACAAAATGTTCTCTTCCAGAGGCAAGATAAGGGGAGTTTTAAAAAAAATCACTGAAAAGTTTGGAGTGGAATTCGGCTTTCAAATTTCATAATTCTCGTCACTCTCTAAGATTTGCTTTTAATTTTTTGAAGATTGACTTGAAGGTTAATACAGTGAAAATGAAAGAACCAAAATGCATGCAAATTGCTGCTTAATGAATCACATTCAGAAGACTCCCTTACATAAAAGAACATTGCAGGGAATCTGCACAGGAAAGGCCTCTAACGTAATTGCTTCTGCATGTTTGGATGTCCGTCATTAATATATAACTAATGTATGTTATTGCTCTGTACTTAGAAGGTATATTGAGGTTGTATAGTAAGATAACATTGTGAAATAATGAGGATATTCATATCAACAAATTTTAGGTTCTTGTAATTTGAGCAATTATGTAATTGCACACACCTCCATTTGGCCATATCTGTTCAATCAGTGTCTACTTGTGTATTGTGTTCCCAGTGGATCAAACACTAACCAAGAACATCCAAAGTTTGATGGATGTAGGGTTATCTTAGTCTGGGCAGTTGATTGTACATTGTGCATCAGGGAAGAAGATGAAATAGCATTCTGGGTTCCCTTTTGAATCACTCTTTAATTTTGGATCATTTTTAGCATCTGTATTTAGCATCATCTGTTTTATGTCCAATTTGCAACACACCTGTATATTATATATACATGTATATTATGTTATGTATACTGTCAATTACTATTGTCACAGATTCTACCCCAACTTCAAGAGCAGATTGATACAATTGGAGAGGGTGGGGAAAGGATAGCTTATTTGAATCAGGTTTAAAATGCTTGTAGTAATTGGCACAGGTCAGAGAGAAGTTGGAGTAGAATTGTAGGTAGTCCATGACATAATTTTTATTGAAGATTTAAAATAAATCTGTTGGTCCATGAGAAGTTTCCCTTTAATATTGCCTCCAAGAAAACTCTTGCATTTTTTCTATTTTAGTCTTAACATTTTGAACCATCCTTTTATTTTTGAGATTCTTTGTACTTTATCATTTAAATCTGGCAAAGATGGGGAATTAAAATCTTTTTAGTACTGTGTTACTGGCTTATTTTGTATTTCAGTAAAAGAAAATATTTTATTCACATGAAGAAACATGCTGTCCATAATTTCTTTAATAAGAAGGAACTGTCATGTTAGAGCATGAAGCTGTTGGAATGAAGTACCGTGCCTGCATGTGTAAACAAGATTACCTAAACGTAGCAATTCTCGGAAAGAAAATCAAGGAAGTATTTAACCCACTTATTCCTTATCAAAGAGGCTTAATGTCCAAATAGCACAAGAAACTATCCCACCTCAGGGATATGACCTGAAATATTACCTTTTTTTTATTATTTCAAAACTTTATGACAAATAACTTTAAAAGGTCTCTGATGCATGAAGCAAAGTATCTGTTTTCTGACTAAAGTGACTAAACCAATAACTTCTTCAGCACCAAACTGTGGGTTACAGGATTGGTCTAATTGTATGCCCAAGGCTGCACACAGTACTCGTACTATAGCCAAATCAATGCCTTGACTTGCTTGTGGAATTCTGTATGCCTCACTAATCAAAGGAAGCCGGAGGGAGATAAACTAGTGAAATAATAAAGTTCATTGCAGTATTGTACTTGTACAAGTTAGTGACTTGAGGAAGTACAATGAATAGCGATCTATGTATTTTCATTTGGGAGCAATTCTGTTACTAATTGTTACATGAAAGATAACTTTACGTAATTTTGAATTTTTTTCTTGAAGTCTATTGACCAGAACAGGTGTAATTTGCAAATAACAATGTAGGAATGCAATGTAGTCAAAGTACAATATGTTTTAAGTTTTGTTTTCTATATTTTTCACAGAACTGAAGAATTGTTGAGTGAAAGGAACTTTTTGAGGTGTGCAAGCAAAGTAACTTGCCTCTAGCTCCATCCTTTACCTTGGAGGATTATCAGTCCTCCTCCTTGCAGACCATCACCAAGAGTTTAATATGGCTGTGGCCTTGAAACAAGTGTTCAATAAGGACAAGACTTTTCGTCCCAAACGCAAGTTTGAACCAGGTACACAGAGATTTGAATTGCATAAGAGGGCACAAGCATCGCTGAATGCAGGTCTGGATTTGAAAGTTGCAGTTCAACTCCCTTCAAACGAGGACCTCAATGACTGGGTAGCTGTCCATGTGGTGGATTTCTTCAACCGTATTAATCTAATTTATGGAACTGTATCTGAGTTCTGCACTGATACCACGTGCCCTGTAATGTCTGGAGGACCTCGGTATGAATACAGATGGCAAGATGAAAATAAGTACAGGAAGCCTACAGCACTCTCAGCACCACAATACATGAGTCTCCTTATGGACTGGATTGAAACCCAAGTGAACAATGAGAACGTATTTCCAACCAATGTTGGTGAGTTGGAAAACCAAGTCCTGTCTCTTGGTTTTGATGTATGATCTTTGTTTTCTCTGAGAAAATGTCATAGTCATTGAAAGATACAGCAACAGGCCCTTCAGCCGAACATCAACCACCCAGTTACACCAATCGACTTTAATCCCATTTTTTGTTCTCCCCACATTCTCATCAACTCCCCTCGGATTCTACCACTCCCTATACACTGGCGGTGATCTGAAGTGGCCAATTAACCCACCAACCCGCAGATCTTTGGGATGTGGGAGGAAACCAGAGCACCCAGAGGAAGCCACAGGAAAAACATGCAAACTCCACACAGATAGTGCCCTAGGTCAGGATCGAACCCGGGTCACTGGCGCTGTGAGGCGGCAGCTTCACTGGCTGCGTCACTGTGCTGCCCAATGTCATTTACATCCAGTTAAATAACAGAAACAGAAAAAATATTTGCAGACTTTCTGAATGACCGAAGAGCTGCCAATAATCTCCAAGACTTCATGCAAATTGGTGACTTTATTCAAATATAAATTGACACTCAGGTAAAGGGGAGAGCATCTGCATTACCAAGTATGCACTTGCTAAGTGAATTGACCCAGTAGTTTGCACTTTCCAGATCTATTCCATCATTACTCTGTAAACTCTCAAATCTATTGAATACTGACAGGCCTGGAAAGAGTGTACATGGAGAGGATGTTTCCTTCATTAGGAGAGTCTAGGTTCCAAGGGCACGGCCTCAGAATGGAGGAACATCCCTCTAAAACTGAGATGAGGAGGAATTTCTTCAGCCGGAGGGTGGTGAATCTGTGGAATTCATTGCCACAGAGGGTTGTGGAAGCCAAGTCGTTTGGTGTACATAAGACCGAGATTGATATGTTCTCGATTGGTAAAGGGGTTAAGAGTTACAGGAAGAAGGCAGGACAATGGGGTTGAAAAAAATCAGCCATGATTGAATGGCGGAGCGGACTCGATGGGCTGAATGACTTAATTCTGCTGCTATATCTTGTGGTCTAAACTTAACAACTTCTGGCATCCACACTGAAAATTAAATTTAGGTGTCCAGAAGTTGCTTTCAGTGATACCCTGCTCTACCACAGTCTGCGCACTTAGTCTTCACATACATGGTCAGTCATCATGACTTCAAATGATAACACACTATTTTGTTAAAATCATTGATGTGCTGGGACTCGCTAAAAGAATTACAACTGAGTTTTTAGTACCATAATAAGACACAATCACTGCTACCTAAAATCTAACTTTATGTGTGGACTCCCAAGTCCTTCAAGAATAGAAGTTGATTATTTAAAAAGTCAGGTAAAAAAAAATAGGATTATATGAGGAGACACGAGAGACTGCAGAAGCTGGAATGTGGAGCATCAAACAGTCTGCTGGAGGAACTCAGCGGGTCGAGCAGCATCTGTGGGAGGAAAAGAATTGTTGATGTTTCAGGTCAAAACCCTGCATCGGGACCAGCTGCTGCTCGATCCACTGAGTTCCTCCAGCAGATTGTTTGTTGCAATAGGATTGGGCAGCCCTGGCGTTGCCCTTTCAGAGAGATTCCCTTTCTCTTGTTCATCTCTTTGCCACTTTCTCTGCAACTGTTCAACAGTGACTGCAGTTCAAAAATGCACTTCATTGGTGATGACCTGAAGTTGAGAAAGATGTTATATAAATGCAATTCTTTGCCAAAGGATGGAAAATCATCTGATGACAGCACGTTTTAAATTTCAGTGCTATTGGCTGATCCGCCATTATTTCAATCTTGAGCTGAGTTATTCCAATCCAAGTTTAATGATTGGCTGTTCTGTGTGAGTGGACATTCATGTCTGTCCTATTATTTGGTTGGAATATAATCTGTTAACAATACAAAGACTATAAGCTTAATTTCTGAGCTCAAATCAAATGCTGAGAGTGCACAGCAATTCTATTGTGAACTCTCACCATGGGAACAGAAGTAGACCATTCAGCTCCCTCAGGTATTAAAACATGGCTGATCTGTGTCTTTATTCTAAGTAGAGGCAGGTACATTTATGACATTTAAAAGGCATTTGGACAGTTGCATTGCTAGGAAAGGTTTAGAGGGATATGGGCTGAACGCAGGCAAATGGGACCAGCTCATTTAAGCAACTTAGTCAGCGTGGACAAGTTGGGCCGAAGGGCCTGTTTCCATGCTGTATAGCCCTTAAAATCATTGTCCGTGAATTTAAAAAAATCATTCAGTTTTAACATTCTCAGTGACTACACTCAATTGATTTCTTTTGTCATTCACAGTTATTCCCACCTACCTGCTATGTGTTGCCTTCACATTTTACTTCAATCGTTGTTTACCTTTGGAGGTGATAAACTTCCAGGAGTTTCAGATATAAAGGAAAGCTTCTGTCTATACTGCATAGAAATATTGAACGGTTGTCAGCATTCAGACCTGAAGGATGATTAAACTGTGTGTTTTTCATTTCTCATCAGGAACCCCATTTCCTAAGAACTTCCAGCAAGTTTGCAAGAAGATCCTCTCTCGTCTTTTCCGTGTTTTTGTCCATGTATACATCCACCACTTTGATCGAATCGGCTTTATGGGAGCAGAAGCGCACGTTAATACTTGTTACAAACATTTTTACTACTTTGTTAAAGAGTTCAATCTTATAGACGACAAAGAATTAGTACCCCTGGTATGTAATTTTATATATTTACAATAAGGGGTGCTTGGAAGATTTTAATTTCTTTAATGGTTGGTCTGTTAATTACTCTACAGAATTTAAATGCATCACAATAATAACCTGGTGGGGTGGGGGGAAAGTGGAGGCTAATACAGTGGCTGTGTGCTTGGAGGCTGAAGTTGAATGATTGATCTCTACGTACAGTAAAACTCTGATACTCCACGATCCCATTGTTCTGAAATCCTGATGGTTTGCTAGCTGGCTCAGCAGAGCTCCATTCCCACCCTCCCTCTAAACACACTGGGGCCCCATTCCCACCCTCCCTCTAAACACGGTAGCATAGCAATTAGCGTAATGCTATTACAGTGCCAGCGACCTGGGTTCAATTCCCGCTGCTGCCTGTAAGGAGTTTGTACGTTCTCCCCGTGCCTGCGTGGGTTTCCTCCGGGTGCTCCGGTTTCCTCCCACATTCCAAAGATGTACGGGTTAGGAGCTGTGGGCATGCTGTGTTAGCGCTGGAAGAGTGGCGACACTTGCAGGCTGCCCCCAGCACATTCTCAGTAATGCAAAAAGACGTATTTCACTGTGTGTTTCGATGTACATGTGACTAATAAATAAGTAAATAAATATCTAAATACACTGGGGCCCCATTCACACCCTCCCTCTAAACACACTGGCACATTTTCCCGTGCTCTCTTAAAACATCCCTGGCTCACTGGAACATTTGTTAAACAACTGTGTAACATCTAAATGAAGGGTGTATTAAGAAGGGTAATATCCAATTGTCTGAAAAATCTGCTAGTCCAGCATCACCAAAGTCGCCGGATTATCAGAGTTCTACTGCGTTTATAAATCTTGGAAGTGTTGTTTTGACCTATTACACATGCAGAAGTTTAATGAGAACCTTTTCAGACAAGCAGGTGTGGAAACTGCAACATGCAGAGTTTGATTTTTCCTTAGCTGGGTCTCATCAGTGAGCCTGGCCCATTACTGAGGGTGCAGGACCATGGAGGGGATTAATATCGCACTGGATTACTGAATCTGCCTCAAGGGCTTGACTTTGTCCCAATGCTGGCTTTTTACCTTGGAGCCCCTGCTTCACCCAGGGTACAGATTCACCATTTGATTATTGGATCACTTTGAACTCTTCCTGAGTGGAAATAAGGAGCTACAGAGGTTTGCAAAACGTAGTGCAAAATGTGTTGGTGTGTGTCATCATGCTGAATGTAATCCAGGTGTAGAACACACGACATTCATGGTTCCACCAGCTGGGAGCACAAGTTCCTCAACAGCTACCTGTCTCTCTGCTGGTAAACATATTCTGCACTTCAGTCCTGATTGCTGGAAACCTCTAACTTTGTTTCAAGTATTAAGTTTATGAATTCAGGTGCACTCTGTGCATTTTTGTGACAATCTTGCTTTGTTCTAGAATAATAACAAGACCAGACCTAGTTGTTAAATCACTTGTACCTGTATTTATATGACCAGGTATTATTGTTGCTGTGATAACATTTGAGAACAGTCAGTAATAGGGTGTGATTAACAGGATAACAACATTAATGGGATAATCCATTAGCCGAACTACCATGGTCAAAGTCGAGTTTATTGTCATGTTGCACAAGTACGTGTGTGCACAGGTGCAATGAAAAATTTGCAGCAGCATCACAGGCACATAGCATCAGATAAGCAGCATTCACAAGAAAATAAATAAACATAATATTTAGACAATTTTTACAAGAAAAAAATGCAATTAGAACAAAAGTCTGTTTTAATGCAAAGTGATCAGAGTGGTCATAGTGTTGCTAAACTGTAGTGATTAGGGTTTTGCCAGTTGGTTCAAGAACCGAATGGTTGAAGGGAAGTAGCTGTTCTTGAACCTGTGGGTGTGGAACTTCAGGCTTCTGTACCTCTTGCCTGATGGTAGCTGCGAAATGCTGGCACGGCCCGGATGGTGGGGATCTTTGATGATGGATGTTGCCTTCTTGAGGCAGCGCCTCCTGTAGATACTACCGATGGTGGGGAGAGATGTGCCCGTGATGTATTGGGCTGAGCATTTCAGATAAACACTCATGTTCACAGGAGTTTGCTGATTCACGGATAGCTTATAATGCTAAGAGGTTTATTTAACTTCAGTATAAAGCTGCCTCCTCTCACTAACTGGGCAATGAAGTGTTGTATTTTTGGAAGACCGATCAGGGTAAAACATTCACAGTGAACAGTTGGACCCTGGGGAGACTCACACAACAGAGGACATACATAAAACAGAAGACATACAATAAATGCAGACAAAAAAATTGTGCATGTACAAATAATGCAAAAAACGGTATATACAGAATACAAATTTAGTGCAGAGTTAGCACAAAACCAAGTTGGACAAAGAAAATCCAGAACTCAGTGTGTTGCACTAATTGTATAAACATGTTCAGCAGCAGCCAGAGTTCTTGTACGCCGTTGTGCAAACCAGGGCTTTTGACACGGCATTTGATCTCTTCCTTGCTTTTCGACTCTTTTTCCTGAAAGGCTGCAGCGTTTACCTCAGCATTTCATGCCCCAGCAACAGTCTGCGTGACTATTTTCAGACCACTTACACCTAATACAGTTCCTTTCCATTTCTTCAACAGAAGGAGATGACCATGAGAATGTGCCATTGAAAACCGTCAACTGATCGATTACAGAAGAGGCTGTTCCAGATACATTGTTGTTGAAATGGATTATTTTAGCAGAAAAAACTTGAAAGGAAGATGTTGGTCCTATTTCAAATGATCATTGATGTTGAAATGTGAAAGATTAAAACACCTGATGTGGAATTTTCTGTTGCCGTAGGCAACTACAATGATTAAAGAAAATTCTATTGGGTACTGAGGCATCTAGCTGGGACAGTTAATTGCTTATGTTTCATTACCACTGCAAATGACATGATTCTGTAGCTGGAATGGTGCAAAAAATGAAGAGAGCATTTTTATGATAAATATTCTGCTTGATATAAAATTCGTGGATATTTTATGCATTTTATTGTATGTGAAGCGCTTTTGAATGTTTCTGATAAATTTGATAAAGCACTATAAAAGACAAAATGATGCAAGTACTTTCCATGGTCAGAAAAATGAACAGTTCATCTATTATGTTTACTTGCATGGTAATTCTAGCTGACATTACAGGGTTTGGCTGGTGCCAAAATCCTCTAAAACAGTTTGCAACATTCCTCACATATTTAATTCAGTTGTTTTTCTTTGACAGGAATACCAAACATTCTTTTCAAAATATATTTCCTGTAATGGTACAGTCTCACAGTGCTCTATATGGCACAAGTTCTCCGAAAATAAATTTCATCCTGAATGGTACATAGAATATTTGCATATTTGGTTGTTCCAACTGAAAGAAAACAGTTTTCTGACTTTTTTTAAATATTTAAAGAAGAACGATATACTTTTTTACTATATTTCTTTAAGATTTTAGAGTAAATGAATGCTATAATACAGTATAGTTTTGCAGTTCCAGGGGGCATCTGTGGTGAAAGTAAGTTCTTTAAATTTATATCACACTTTTCTTTGTTATATCATGTGCTTTGATTCCTAACTTTGTTATTTTTGCTTTTGATTCTGTGATGAGAATTTCTGCTTATAAGATTAAAGTATAATGTTATTAAAACATCTTAACTTCTGTTTTCTCATTTTTGCAGCTTCACATTCATTTAAAAGTTACTTATCACAGTGATTATAGTTCTTATAGAACATAGAACACTACAGCACAGTACAGGCCATTCAGCCCACAATGTTGTGCTGGCATTTTATCCTGCTCTAAGATCTATCTAACCCTTCCCACATAGCCCCCTATTTCTCTATCATTCGTGTGTCTATCTGAGAGTCTCTTAAATGTCCCTAATGTATCTGCCCCCACAACCTCTGCGGGCAGTGCGTTCCACGCACCCATCACTCTCTGTGTAAAAAAAAACCTTACCCCTAACATCCCCCTTATACCTTCCTCCAATCACCTTAAAATTATGTCACCTTGTGTTAGCCGTTGTTGCACTGGGAAAAAGTGTTAACTTGGAAAAATGTGTTTCTTGTGCAGGGTTGCACCTAACACCCAATATTTATTGAAAATGGACTTGGATAGAGAAAGTCACTGAGGTCTGCTACAGTTTCCAGGATTTCACCAAATTGTACGCTGGTGCTAATTGTCAGAACCACTCTGTACTGAGCTGTAACATCAATAGATCTGCTGCACATTCTTTTCTCTGTGTATTCCTTAACCAAGAATACTTAGTTCACCGGACTGATGAGCGGATTTTCAAGGAAATACTTTCATCAGACAGAATGAAGGCCTGAAGCAATTAACATCCACGCAGCAGACCATTATTTTAAATATAATGGCAGAGCTGCTGGTGTTCAAAGAGCACTAGAAGCAGCTTGCTGGTGTAGAGTGATGGAGACATGCAGTGCTCCTTCGCAGAATGAGTGGGAGCGATAAGGTGTTGATTGGCATAGGTTGATTCCTGTATGGTCCACAGGAGCACTGATGCAGCCTGTTGAGTTATGGAGGTTGTGTAACACACGGGCAACCCATTGGTAGATCACACTTGGAGAAGAGTTGTGTTGATGTCATGGGAATCCTCAATTTCATGGGTTCACTGTCCCTTTTAAGGCTGCCATGAACAGATCATGCCAAGAGCAGCAGTAGGACTGAAGACGTACTGGGGTTTTCATTGCTCTGTTCTCTCATAAACATTGAGTGCTGAAGATAAAAGTTTCTTGATCTCATTGTCTGCGTGAATGTTGGGTGAACAAATACACAAAACCTCAAGGGAAAAGCCATAAATGCAAGCAGAAAATAAAAACTTGTCAATGTTAGTGTACAAGCAGAGTCGATAACATCGCATGGACATAACATGCAAACAAGATCAGCATCAGTAACCAAAGCAGCATGAACAACTACACTCGTATCAGCCTAATGCGGTCCATTTCGACAGTGTCACTTCCTGTGTGCGGTCTGTCCTGATCGCTCTGTGACTTCACCACCTCCACCCCCACATCCACGTTCAAAAGAATGAGTGGCAAGTTGTTCAGAATTGTATTGGGAGTTTCTCCCTGCAGGTGGCACTCGATGCCTGCTGGAAGATGGAGGAGTTGCACAAAATGAAAGCCCTACAACTCATCTGATCTCTCTTGCCAGAATATTAACCTACCTTATTATATAAGTTTATTATATAACGTCTACAAGGTTACAAAAAATGGCTTTGTATTTGGACCTTATTTTTCAACTCCGGTCATTTTCAGTTGATGTCTCCCTTTAAGTTCACTAAATAACAAAGGGTGCTATCTGGAGAGGAGCACAGGGCTAGTCATGGAGAGATGCAGCATGGAAACAGGCTCATTGAGTCCACGCCAACTATTAACCATCTGTTTTCTCTAATCCTACACTAATCCCATCTTTTACCCTTCCCACATTCTCTTCAACTTACCTCCAGATTCTACCACTGACCTGCACAGTCAGCACAATTTACAGCGGCCAATTCACCCACCAACCTGCATGTCTTTGGGATGTGGGCAAATGGGAGTACCTGGAGGAAACTCATGCAGTCACAGGGAGAACATGCAAACTCCACACGGACACGACACCAGCGATCAGGTTTGAACCCAGTTCTCTTGAGCTGTGAGGCAGCAGGTCTAACTGTACCATCGTGCCACTCTTTTTTAATTTTTTTATTATTAGCATGGGACAGGCTAACAGTCTACACCGACCATCAGCCACCCGTTTACACTAATCCTACATTACTCCCTTTTTTATTCTCCCCACATTCTCATCAATTCCCCTCAGATTCTTCCACTCACACACTAGGAGCAATTTACAGCGGCCAATTAACCTACCAACCTGCACATCTTTGGTAAATTTAATAAACTTTACAATGCAGCCTGCAGAAATGGTGATCAGACCTGGAAACTGGGCCTCATCTCGCTATGTTCCAATACTTGTCGACATCAGTATTGGACACCCTATTCTGCCATTTGATGCTATCACTGCAACATAGGCAGCCCCAGAGAAAACAACCCCCTCGCCTGACAGCCGTAGTAGCAGGTCACAGCTCCAATCCAATTGGTTGGGTAGCAGGAACAATGCTTTGGTGTGAGGCTTTTATTTGTAGCCTTGGCTCCTCATTGATGTTAGTTTTGAGTTTGACATTGGATGAAGATTGGTCAAGAATCCACAGGGGCAGGGCATCTAATGTCATCTGTCCCTGTGTTCCTGCCCAGTTTGCCCAAACAGTATGGAAGACACGAGCTAATAAGGGCACAGAATTGAAAATGGGGCATCTGTGGCAGCAAACAGGTTATCTTACAGTCTACGGCACCTTTTAGTCAACCTGCACTGCACTTTCTCTGTAGCTGTTACACTTTATCCTGCATTCTGTTATTGTTTTACCCTGTACTACCTCGATGCACTGAGTAATGAAATAATCTGAATGAATATTATGCAAGACAAGGTTTTCACTGTACCTCGGTACATGTGACAATCTCCTTAGTGAAGTGTAAGGAAATAAAAATCAAAATTACTGAGGGGGAGGGTGAATTAAAGACAGTAAACTCCAATAAGATATATTAAGGGGCAGGCAAATGGGATGACCTTAGATGGGCATCTTGGTCAGCATGGACAAGATGGGCTGAAGGGCCTGTTTGGCACTGTATGGCCCTATGACCCCAAGAGGCAGTGAAGGAAGAAAAAAAGGGAAAATAAGC
This sequence comes from Pristis pectinata, assembly GCF_009764475.1. Classification (NCBI taxonomy): domain Eukaryota; kingdom Metazoa; phylum Chordata; class Chondrichthyes; order Rhinopristiformes; family Pristidae; genus Pristis; species Pristis pectinata. The sequence continues at coordinate 31,710,647 of NC_067428.1, read as the reverse complement.
AAGTTGAATTTAAAATTTGATACTTTAAAAAATAATTCAAAAAATTGGAGGCACAAGACTCCCCCATCAAAATTTTCATCTTAGAGAGGCCTCTTGACGGTAATTTTCAACACACCTTTGAAAGGATAAGTGGGCTTGGTTTGATTTCTATCCACTGCCCCAACAGAGCAGATCAGCGGCACCACGGTGTTTGGCAACCAGCAAAGTTCCAAATATGCAGAGTAGATGGTGGAGAAACCCAACTCAGTAATTACCTGGGAATATTTAACTGTGCGGTCACTCCTCACCTACAGTTGCATAAAGAACAATGAAGTCCCAAAGTTTGTCAGGAAGGTCCGGGCTCAGGATTAAATACCGACTTTTTTCAGGGATGTGGGCACTACAGCACTCCTGGGTTCATTGTCCCTGAGCTGTGTCCTGGGCTGCTTCAGGGGTAGTTAACAGTTCACCAAATTTCTGAATCACATTTAGGATGTCAGATTTCGAACGCTGAAGGAATTCAGTGAACTGCACAGAGTTGCATGGAAATCCAGTGCATTCACAGTCACCATTACTGGCTTTTGAAAATATTTATTTTTAAACTAAATTTAAATTTTGTCCTTCAGGGGGATTTGAACGTTTTCCAGATCATTAGTCTCAGCCTCTGGGTCGATGGTCCAAGATCTCTCTTCATTTCCCCACCCTGAAACTGAGAGAACTTCAGAAGGCAGGATTTCACGTTCTTTGCCACAACTATCTCCTCTCAGACATGCATGACGAGTTACTTTGTTTTAAATAAACCTGAAAACATGATGCCAAGATTTGCACAGTAGACTTCATTTGCTGCCAATTTAACTAACCTTAAGCCACTGCTAAAAGTGCCAGTTGTAAACATTGCAGAGGGAAATAGGGCAACTTGAGAAACATCTTCTCAACCAATCAAATTGAAGGATTGAAAAATAAATAAACCAAGGACTAAGTAGGAAATGTAAATTAGAGTAAGTGAATTCAATGTCAAGTCAAAGAAATGCAGGTTGAAACTCTCTATTCTGACACCCTTGGAACCTGTCAGACTGTAGAAAATACCCCCTGATCATCAAAGTATGAGGGAGCACTGGAGTTGCCAGGCCACAGAATGCCAGACCAGAGAGTTTCAACCAGGAAAATAGGATAGAGGTGTTTAAAAGGCTCTTAGATCGGCACATGAATGTGCAGGGAATGGAGGGATGTGGACATTGTGTAGGCAGAGGGGATTAGTTTAGTTAAGCGTTTAAATTACTAGTTTAATTAAATTAGATTTACCAGGATGTTGCCTGGATTGGAGAGCATGTCTTATGAGGATAGATGAGTGAGCTAGGACTGTTCTTTTTGGAGAGAAGAAGGATGAGAGGTGACTTGATAGAGGTGTACAAGATGATAAGAGGCATAGATTGAGTGGACAGTCAGAGATTTTTTCCCGGGGCAAAAATGGCTCACACGAGGGGGCATAATTTTAAGGTGATTGGAGGAAGGTATAAGGGGGATGTCAGGGGTAAGTTTTTTACACGGTGAGTGGTGGGTGTGCGGAACACACTGCCTGCAGAGGTGGTGGGGGCAGATACATTTAAGAAACTCTTAGATATGCACATGAATGATAGAGAAATGGGGGGCTATGTGGGAGGGAAGGGTTCGATAGATCTTAGAGCAGGATAAAATATCGGCACAACATCGTGCTGTAGTGTTCTAATTAGTTAGGCACAACGTCATGGGAAAGGGCCTGTTCTGTGCAGTACTGTTCTATGTTAACCTGTAAACAGAGAGGGAAAGAGGGAATGAATTACAAGAAACAAAAGAAAAAGAAGAAACAACTAAAATGCAAAGGATTGAGGCTCCTCTTGTAATTGTTGGTTTTCAGTGTCAGAGAGAGCTGGTACATCACTGGGTTCAGGGATAACTAGGGCTAGTTAATAAACCCTGGCCTGCCGCTAATGCTCATGTCCTGTCAGTGTGTAAAAACTTTTCTAACAAACGTTGGTGTTCACTGTAAGTTACGTGTAAATGATACATTAAACAGGTACATGAAATGACTTGAGAATTGTATTTAAGTTTAAAATTAAATTTAAAATTCAAAATTTTTTTAAATTAAATTTTTAAAATTTAAATTTTTTTAAATTAAATTTAATTTTTTAAAAAAAAATTTTTACAGCGTGGTAACAGGCCCTTCTGGCCCAACAAGTCCGCACCGCCCATTTTAAACCCCAAATTAACCTACCCGTACGTCTTTAGAATGTGGGAGGAAACCAGAGCACCCGGAGGAAACCCACGCAGACACGGGGAGAACGTACAAACTCCTTATAGACAGTGGCCGGAATTGAACCCCGATCGCTGGCGCTGTAATAGCGTCACGCTAACTGCTACGCTACCGTGCCACCTTCAATCAGGTATGCTACCATACATGACTTCAATTCCTTTCTACGTCACAATCCTTGCGTGATTCAATTAATTTCAATGCAGTGCTAAAGAACCAGTTGATGATTTTGCAAATGCAAGGATAAGGCAACAGTTCTTGTATTTCTGTGACTAACCTCTCATCTCACCTGCACTGGCGTTTCTGTAACATTTGAACCTAAAAGCAAGGAACAATTTTAGCCTCACTGTTATTGTGATAGCACAACATATTGTAAAATAAATAATATGTCAGTTTTGCTAAGGCTACAATATCTGCATTCCCTTTAAGTGGACAGTCTGATAGACAGGCAGTGAACTTCTCTGTGGTGTAAATATTTGGTTTTCTTTGTGTTTGATGAGCCACATTCGCCTTGGGTATCAGGACTACAGCTGATAAATTGCCAGGTGTTAACAGCCAAACCAGTTTGTATCATTTGAAGTACATCCGGATCTGTGAGCTGTTTAATCTGCACTTATTTATGCAGACATTTCTGCAGTTATTATATCTACCATGCTATGGCAGCAGACTCCAAATAAGTCAAAAAGATGTTGGAAATGTAAGGTAATTTTTGCAAAATCTTTCTATTAAAGTGGAGAAGTGGGTCTACATATTCCCTGTGAGTCATTATGGCCACTTTCTTCTGCACACCCCACTCTCCTCGCCAGAGACATGGAACACTTGCAACAGCGGAGTGTTCCTCCTCCAAACTCTCCGTAAGGGTAACGTTGTCAGGAGGGCTACAGAGTCCAGGCCTGCTTTTCCCTGAGTGAGGAAAGGTAGGTACTCAGAAGTATTTATAAGATCCTGAGGTGTCCTGAAAAAAGTGAATGCACTGAGGATGTTTGAAATCAAAGTTCTGGAAACATCAGTGGGCCAGGTAGCAGCCGTGGAATTTCTGTTTCTCTTCCCACAGATGCTGCCTGACCTGCTGAGTATTTTCTGTTTTTATTTCAGATTTCCAGCAGCTGCAGGTTTTCTGATTTTCATTTAATGGAGACAATGTTTATTCTCAATGGTTGAATCTTTATGACTTTTCCTCAAAGCCCGATGGAAACAGAGGTAGCTACACTCCTGGTAGGCAAGGGGGTGTGTGGGGGGGGGGGGGGGGGCGGTGGGAGGCCGAAAGGTTTCTGTAAGCGACGGGTAGGCAGAGTTGAGGTTACAATCAGATTCACCAAGATCTTATCACATCATGAAGCAGGCTCAAGGGGCTGGGTCACCCACTCCTGTACTTGACCCTAGTCCAAACCGCTATCCACTTCACTCCAATCAACTCAGACCCTGACTCCAGAATCCCTCCACAACACCTCAATGTGTAAAGCCAAATCGCTATTCTTTCACTCTGCCGTTGTAATGCAAGTGTGTTCTTACAGTGAGGAAAAAATAAGAAAAACACTCCTAAAAAGTTTGTTTCTGATGAGCTTACATCTTTTAATTCATACAGTTCTACTCATCGATCTCCAGAACATGAGATCATGGTTACTTCTGTTATATGAGAACTATTCTAAACCAAACTAAAACAAGATGCTGGAGGAACTCAGCGGGTCAGGCAGCATCTATGGAGGGAAATGGACAGTCGACGTTTCATTTGGACTTTGTTTTCTCGTCTTGTTATTTGTTCCATATTCCTGCATCTTCAGTATCTCGTGTCTCCATTAAGTCAGAGCTAAGCACAGTTCAGACTAATAGTGTCTTTAATTGTATGTGTCCCTGTATAAAAGATAACTTTCAATCTGCTGGAGGAACTCAGCCGGTCGAACAACATCTGTGGGGGGGAAAGGAATTGCCAACGTTTCGTGTCGAAATCCTGCATCGGGACTGTTGCTCCAGATTCCAGCATCTATAACTCTTGTGTCTCTGAAACATAAAACTGTCATGTTGCCATTTTTTCTCTGTAGTACAGTTATTGTAGTGCTCCTGCCCTGGTCGTGCATCAGCATCCCTTCATTGTCACAGCTTCCAACTCGTGGACCTTCCTACCTGAAGCTGAAGAAACCTGCAAAGGTGATTAAGATCAGAATTGGAATCAGGGTTATTGTCACTGACATATGTCGTGAAATCTGTTGTTTTGCAGCAGCAGTACAGTGCAAGACATAACTGGATAGGAAAGGTTTTAGAGGGATATGGGCCAAACGCGGGCAACATGGGACTAGCTTAGATAGGCATCTTGGTCAACATGGACCAGTTGGTCTGAAGGGCCTGCTTCCATGCTGCATGACTCTATTGCTCTAAGTGCAGCACAGAAAGTGATATAGACTGTCGCAATATATAATTAGTGCGGATGAGTTTGGATCACTGGAGCCCTTCTGAAGTGGGCCAGTGGGTAGTTGATCAGGTGGTGCACTCCTGCCACTATGCAGGGGCTCTGTGAGCTACCAACCCATGACCTCAATGTTCTCAGTACCAACCTGAGTGCTCCTCCTCCACTTTGGTCAGAAATTCCCAGGAGTCAGTGGAGAAATTGCAGTTCTCCAAAGAAAATTTGAGCAGATCCTTGAACCTTTCTCTTCCTCTGCCCAGTAACCTCCTCCCATGACAGTGTTTGTTTTGGGAGTCTGGTGTTGGGCACACAAGTGACAGAGCCAGCACAATGTGACAACTGAAGGCCTCGGTGTGGGGGAGGGGACACGGATATTATCCATTCAGTGAACCTGGAGATAGCTCTGATGCCCTGAGATGCTTGCTCTTCTCCAGAAGCACACGTGAGAACGGGGATCACTGGTACCTGGTAGATTTGTGCCAGGTCTGAGGTTTTGATCTTTCAACTCTCTTTTCTTCAATCAACTGTGCAACAGATCACTACACATGACAGTTGTTTACAGTTACAGATTTGTCACACCCAGTTAAGTCGTCTGAAACATCAGCAGTTCAAACACACATGGGTCTGGTCTAGCAAGGCAACAAGGCAAGCATTCCGAACATTATGCTGAGATAATTATGAAGATAATTGGACCTGAAGGTACTGACAACCAGCCAGGAGAGCTAGAATGAAGCTATTCATTCAGTAAGTGGATGGGCAATATTAACTTTTGTTTAATCATTCACACACCACAGTTTCTCAATAAGTTGAGCTCCAATTCCAAACCAGCTCTCATGCGTTTCTCCTCTTTAGACATTAGAGCGGTGTCCATTCTCTTCACTATTGTCACCCTATGGCACCGTACATGTGAGTCTGTGACCCTTGCATTAAAGGAAAGCCCCTTCCTGCAGCAAGGTAGGCAGCTGATCAAAACTAACACAATCCACTTCTCCAAGTCTGGTGAGCAAGAGTCTTTATGTTTTGCACTGCTTGCCCATTAACATAAACACACCCAAGGAGCAAAGAACCGTGAAGATCCTTTATCAGAACTAGACAAACCAGGAAATCAAGCAAGCTTGAAATTGCAGGGAGTGGGGAAGGGTGGAGAGGACAATGGGCGGCACTCTGGCACAGCGGTTAGAACCGCTGCCTCACAGCTCCAGTGAGACGGGTTCGATCCTGACCTTGGTCCCGTCCATGTGGAGTTGGCACGTTCTCCCTGTGACTGCGTGGGTTTCCTCTGGGTGCTTCGGTTTTCTCCCACGTCCCAAAGGTGCGTGAGTGGGCAGGTTAAATGGCCGCTGTGAATTGTCCCTAATGTGTAGGTGAGTGATTTAATCTGTGGAGAAGAAATTGGGAAAATGGGGAAAATAAAATGGGATTAGTTAAGGGGGGGCTTGATGCTAGGAGCAGACCAGGTGGGTTGAAGGGCTTGTTTCCGTGCAGTATGACTTCATGAGTCTTGAGAAAAGTCAAAGTTGAGTTTATTGTCACATGCACAAGTCCATGTGTGCACAGGTGCAATGAAAAACTTACTTGCAGCAGCATCACAGGCACAGAGCATCAGATAAGCAGCATTCACAAGAAACACATAAATTAAATACAAATTATACACGATTTTTACAAGAAAGAACACAATTAGAACAAAATAAGGGTCTATTTTAGTGCAAAGTGATCAAAGTGGTCCCAGTGTTGCTGTACTGAGGCAGTGATTAGGGTTGTGCCGGTTGGTTCGAGAACCGAATGGTTGAAGGGAAGTAGCTGTTCTTGAACAAAGGGGATAGCTGATAGGATGGAAACCCAGGTTGTGCAGGTGACATAGTTGCCTTTGGTGATGTCTAAGAGAGGGAAATGAATGTTTGTTCCTCGCAGCCGAGCTGCCTGAAGAAGTCTAAATAGAGAGAGATGAGGGAGGGCTGTAAGGAGAAAGCAAATGTTATAACTGTGAGATAGAGAACACAGCAGTTACAGGAAACCTGAAATGAAAGAGAATGCTGGAGATCCCCAGAAGAACAGGCAACATCTGTGGAGACAGATAAAATGAGGTAATGTTACATCAGAATTGGTCAGCTCTGACACAAACAGGAAAGGCTGGTTATCTGAAGTAGTTGAACTCAGTACTGAGTCTCCAGACATTCTCTTTTATTTCAGATTTCCAGCATCTGCAGTCTTTTTACGAGCAATAATCTACCGGCTCCCCAGTGCAGGGCTGAAGAGGTGCTGCAGTGCAAAGCTGACTGATTCTCAGCTGAAATATTCGACCGATGCCGCATCTTCACTTCCCGGTGGACACAGCGCATCCCCGGCACCGTTGAAGGAACAGTCCTTCCAACTGCGTGACCAACAGCACAACATTGTTTTTTTCAGCTCAGTGCTGCTTGTGGGATGTTTCAGTGCTGTGCCGTCTGTGAAGCACTTTGGCTGAGATCACAACTGCAAGGACTTTCTGGTTCTGATACTCAACCTGTCTGAGTATCAGAACCGCTGAAGCCATACTCTCGGGCATACGCACACAATTGGTGATGAAGGTTCTTGAAGTTGAAGAGGAAAGACGGGAAGAAACAACCTGTCCCACCTTGCAGGGTGACCTTACACAGGAGTGTGAAGAGTTCAGTGGAGGGGAGAAGGTGGACCTGGAATACTACTTTAAATCACACAAGAAGGACAAAGAGATTCAGGTTCAAAACTCAAGACCAACATCAGTTTTAGAGATTGGTTTTCACACATACTGTTATCAATATAAGCAGTGAAGTCCCAATGAAATGTCGGAGATGAGGGCATCATTCAAGAAACAAATGGAGACTTCTGACTTGCGGATAGGTGAAGTGTAATGGACCAAGTGATCTTTAGCTAGATCCCGACATTATAAATGTGCATTTTCACCAGTTTGTTATTCCACTGCTGGGGTACAGGAAGCTGGTTTAAGAGTGGGAATGTTGACGGGAGAAGGGGATGTGGGGAAAACCATTCTGGAGGCTGGTACATGGACATTGGTCTCCACAGTGCTATGGAAGCAAAGGTAGAAGGCCTTTTACACGAATCAATCCATCTTTCACTTCTGGTAAACTATTACTGACCTCTCTAGAAGCAGAGACTTGTGCTGAACTACAGGTTCATGGAACAAGCAGGTCAGGACGATGTCGAGCCTTTTGAGAGCTGTTGGCATCACACTCATCCAGGCAAGCGGAGAGTGCTCCATCACACTCCCGACGTGTGCCCTGTAGATGGTGTCCGAGGGTGAGTCACTCGCTGCAGGATCCCCAGCCTCTGACCTGCTCTTGGACCACAATATTTAAGTGGCTGGTCCAGCTGAGCTTCTGGTCAATGGTAATCTCTCAGGATGTTGGTGGTGGCGTGTTTGGTGATGGTGATGCCAAGGCCAGGTGATTAGACTCCTTCTTGTTGGAGATGGTTATTGCCTGGTACCGAATGCCATTTGCCACTTATCAGCCCCTGCCTGAGCGTTGCCCAGTTCTCACTGCGCGCAGGCATGGGCTGCTTCAGTCGCTGAGGAGCTGCCAATGAAACTGAACGTTGTGCAATCATCAGTGAACATCCCCACTCTGACCTTAAGATGGAAGGAAGATCATTGAAGGAGCTGATGGTGGTTGGTTCCAGGGACACTGAGCTGGGGAGCTTCTTCAGGGATGTCCTGGGACTGGGGTGATTGACTGCCGACAACCACAACCATCTTCCTTTGTGTGACCTCTGACTCCAACCACTGGAATCTTTTCTCTTTGATGCCCATAGTCATCTCCTCTGCCACTGGATGAATCTGTCCCATTTACAGAATCCACCCACGGTTTGTCACACCGTCCAAACCCAACACCTCTACCACCAATAAGGGCAAGGATAGCAGGTACATGGGACCCGCTACCTGCAGGTTCTCCTCCATCCTGCGTATCATCACTGGGTCTAAATCAAGTCAAGTCATGTTTATTGGAGACACAAGTGATTCTGCAGATGCCGGAATTGGGAGCAATGCACACAAAGTGCTGGAGGGACTCAGCGGGTCGGGCAGCATCCACGGAAGGAAATAAACAGTCGACGTTTCGGGCCGAGACCCTTCATCAGGACTGGAAGGGAAGAGGGCAGAAGCCAGAATAAGAAGGTAGGGGGAGGGGGAGGAGCACACGCAGGCAGGGGACAGGTGAGTTCAGCTGAGTCCAGGTGAGGGGGGGAAAGTAGGTGGGTGGGGGAGGGAGGGGGAAGATGTAATAAGCTGGGAGGTGATGGGTGGAAGAGGCCAAGGGCTGAAGAAGAAGGAATCCGGGAGGAGAGGGCAGTGGACCATGGAATAAAGGATGAAGGAGGGGAGGAGAGGAGGTGGGCAGCTCATCAAGGTGAGGGAAGGGGGCCACAGGAATAAGGGAAGACAAAGGAGTTGGGGGGGGTGGGGAAAGAAAAAGAAGGGGTGGGGTTACCAAAAGTTAGAGAAATCGATGTCGAGGCCGTCAGGTTGGAGACTCAACAAGGCAGAATATGAGGTGTTGTTCCTCCAACCTGCGTCTGGCCATGTTTATTGTCATGTGCTCAAGTACGGTGAGGTACAGGTGCAATGAAAAAACTTGCTTGCAGCAGCATCACAGGCACTGTAGATACAGAAAACACACAGAATATGAATTATACATAAATTATACAAGACAGTGAAGAGAAAGAGAGAAAAAAATAGACTGCGAGAAAAAGACACAATTGTAGACATGTCCACGGCTGTGCAAGACGTGGTCTGTAGTGTTCTGTTGCTGAGGTTCAGTTAGCATTGAGCAGGTCGGTTCAAGAATCCAATGGTTCAAGGGAAGTAGCTGTTCCTGAACCTGGTGGTGTGGGACTTCAGGCTTCTGTGCCTCCTGCCCAACGGTAGCAGTGAGAAGAGGACATGGCCTAGGTGGTGGGGAATGGTGATCAATGCCACCTTCTTGAGGCAGCACCTCCTGTAGATGCTGTCAGTGGTGTGGAGAGCTGTGCCCGTGACGGACCGGGCTGTGTCCACTGCTCTCTGCAGCCTCTTGTGTTCCTCCCTCCACAAGGACATTGTGGGAACACCTTCACTAGAGTTGCATTGGTTCAAAAGGCACCTCACCAGCACCTTCCTAAAGTTTGGACAGTAAATGTTGGCCTTGCCAACGATGCCCATATTCTAAAAAATGAATAAATAGCTAAAAAGGGAAACATATTGATAGTCATGTTCAACCCTGAGTTGACCTTCCTACCTTATAACCGTGGCATTACCATTCAGTACAAGTTTGAGGCCATCCAAAGTTCTACTCTGTCTGTCTGTATGCACTACAAACTGCATTCATCTGTCTCCCCTTTGTTCATGACCTACAGTTAAGCAATGCTTCGATTTTGAAACCCCGGTCTTCTTGGTCTCACCCCGCTCCCTGCCTGCTTTCTGCTCCAGTTCTACAGTCCTCTGAGAAAGAGGAACAAAGGACCGCAGATGCTGGAATCTAGATGAAAAAAAACAACAAGATGCTGGAGGAACTCAGCAGGCCAGGCAGCATCCATGGAGAAAAGCAGGTGGTCAATATTTCGGGTCAGGACCCTTCTTCAGGACTGAAGATAGGAAACGGGGAAACCCAATATATAGAGAGGAAAAGCAGAGCAGTGATAGGTGGACAAAAGAGGGGAGGCAGGGCGAGCACGAGGTGGTGATAGGTAGATGCAGGTAAGAGATAGTGATGGGCAGGTGTGGGGGAGGAGGGGAGAGCAGATCCACCGGGGGATGGGTCAAAGGTAAGGAGACAGGCAACCCATGGGGGGGAGGGGAGGAGACGAGAAAGGAGCTGTGGGGCTACAGACATCTTCTGCCGTGTGGGAACTCGGTTCGTGGCTATATCTGAATGTTTGTGTTAAACGCCCCGTTTAACTACACGTTACCCTTGGGTGGTCCATGTTTTTATTTAAATATGTTGCTGGGCGGCTACATTTCAGACTTGCGAACAGTTCTCAGGAGCTGCGTGATAACCTGGGGAGGACCGCACACAGTTGGAAATTGCTAGTAAGACATCTGAAGGCACTTTGCAAGAGAATTATCAAACAAAATCTGCTCAAGATATTAAGGCCAATGAGTAAATTGTTGGTCAAAGGCAAAGATTTTAATGAGCATTTAAAGAAGGAAATAAAGATTGGAAACATTGGTTTCCTGACCTTAAGGTGTGTCAGCAGAAGGCTTGCTTGAATTTGACAGCTTCCCTGTAATAATATTTCTAATCACCAGATTAATTAAAACCTCTCATGTTGAGACGTTAAAGGCCTGTGAAGAAAACTTGGCAGAGGTCAGCCTTGGAAATAACTTTGTTCTTTTGTCAAACACTTAGCGAATGTCCTTTAAGTTTTACAGAATTGTGCAAGCAGTCCACTCACTGTGACACCAATTCTTCAGCGGGCCCACTCTCTTCCAAATCCTTTTCTAACTTTCCTTTCCAGTTAGATGACATTTTAAAATAGATTTTGTGGACAAGTTGAGGCCTGCAGATCTTTTTTATTTATTTGCGTCTTATTCTTGCCTGGCAAAATGTTGATTCGGGGTTACTGACCTATTTGCACATGGATCTTAAAGTGTGAACTGTAAACACCAAGAAAGGATCGGGCAGTGTTGTCACTTGGCAGATCTGCTGTTTGTCACCAGTAAGGCCACAACAGCCAGGACCTCCCGGTGGCCACCCACTTCAATTCCACATCCCACTCCCACACTGCCACATCTATCCACGGCCTCCTCTACTGCCACGTCGAGGCCAGACGCAGGTTGGAGGAGCAACACCTCATATTCCGCCTTGGGAGTCTCCAACCTGACAGCCTCAACATCGATTTCTGTAACTTTTGGTAACCCCACTCCTTCTTTTTCTCCCCCCCCCCACTTCTTTGTCTTCCCTCATTCCTGTGGCTCCCTTCCCTCACCTTGATGAGCTGCCCATCTCCTCTCCTCCCCTCCCCCATCCTTTATTCCATGGTCCTCTGCCCTCTCCGACCGGATTCCTTCTTCTTCAGCCCTCGGTCTCTTCTACCGATCACCTCTCAGCTTATTACATCTTCTCCCCCTCCCCCACCCACCTACCTCACCCCCTCTCACCTGGACTCACCTATCACCTGAACTCACCTGTCCCCTGCCTGCGTGTGCTCCTCCCCCTCCCCCCACCTTCTTATTCTGGCTTCTGCCCTCTTCCTTTCCAGTCCTGATGAAGGGTCTCGGCCCGAAACGTCGACTGTTTATTTCCCTCCGTGGATGCTGCCTGACCTGCTGAGTTCCTCCAGCACTTTTTGTGTTGCTCCAGATTCCAGCATCTGCAGAATCTCTTGTGTCTCTGATCTGGTTTATGGTGTTGCGATGTGTACAGAGATGGCTGATTAGGCCAATCTGGGCTCGGAAGTTACTTCCACACAGGAGACAGAGGTGTGGGGATGCAGGAGCTTGATTTTTGAGATTCTCTTTTCCTCTTTGTTTCCTCCATTCTAACTTCCTCACATGAGCGAGCACCGTTTTTACGTGGGTACACCATTTGGGACAATCCAGTGCTCATTGCTCCCAATGGAATGTGTCAATGTTGAAACCCATCAGGGATGTTCTAAGAGAGTCTTTGAACCTCCTTTTCTGTCCACCACCTGGTTGTTTGCCCTCAGTCAGCTCTCGATTAACTAGCTGGTAACTAGTCACATACCCACTGGTGAACTTTGCACTCAGCGTAAGCAATACCAAGGAGCTGAATGTGGACTTTAGGAAGGGGAAGTCAGGTGAACACACGCCAGTCCTTACTGAAGGGTCTGCAGTGGAAAGGGTGAGCAGCTTCAAGTTCCTGGGTGTCAACGTGTCGGAGGATCCATCCTGGGACCAGCACATAGATGCAACCATGAAGAAGGCGAGCCAGCAGTCCTACTTACTTAGAAGTTTAAGGAGATTTGGCAGGTCATCGAAGACTCTGACAAACTTCTACAGATGTCCAGTGGAAAGCATTCTGACTGGTTGCATCACAGCCTGGGATGGAAACTCCAATGTATAGGAATGCAAGAGGCTACAGAGAGTAGTGGGACTCAGCCAGTACCATCACGGGTACAGCTCTCCCCACCATCGAGGATGTCTATGAAAGGCGGTGCCTCAGGAAGGTGAAACCATCACTAAGGACCCCCCCATCCGGGCCATGTCCTCTTCTCGATGCTGCCATCAGGCAGGAGGTACAGGAGCCTGAAGACCCACACCTCAAGGTTCAACAACACCTTCTTCCCCACTTCCATCAGGATCTTGAACCCACCTGAAAAGCCATCATTCTTCCTTGGACTACATTTCCCACAATTTGCACTCATGTCGTTATGTTTATTTTTGTTTACTTTGTCCTGTAAGTTGTGTATAATTTAAATTTATGTTAATTCATGTTTGTCATGTTCGAAACGTACTGTGCTGCTGTTGCAAAAAGCTCATTTTCATGGCATTTATACCCTGGCTACGTACGCCCATGACAGTAAATTTGAACTAGAACCTCAACAGCTTTAATTTCTGGCAAAATATTAACTCTGTTTCTCTTTCCACAGACTCTGCCTGACCTGCTGAGCGTTTGCAGCAAGAATAATGTGAGATCGCTGTGGTTCCATGGATTGCCTAAAGAGGCAGGGAGCAGTTTACAGACAACACTAGTGGGCAGGGAGTTTTTCAGTGAGGAAGTGAAGAAGGTGAATAGGTTTCTGTAAATCCCTTAAGTTGAAACAAGTATTGTGGTGTAGGGAGGTGGCACAGACAACCAGCCGCAAATGATCTGACGTGAGTGCCGAAGATATCAATGTGTTAGCTCTTGTTCTGGAACATGTTGGAAATTTCAAGAACCTTCTGTTGCTCACTTCACTTTGTTAGTGTGTCATGACGGCTCCTTTCTCTCAGGCATGTCGGAATCTGCATTCTTTTCACTGTGATAAAACTCTCTACTTCCTTTTGTGAGTCAGAGGTCCATTAAGTATTAAAAGCTACAAATAAATAATGCCTGGTGAAGCTGTGTACTTTTTGTTTTTTAGAGATTAAAAATGAAATTACACAACAACAATTTTTTAAACAGCAAATGGTTTTGTTGCACTTTGGACTTAGTTTTTTCTTTCCTTCCTGTGTCCCAAGGCTCAGCCGTGTTCTGCACATCCATGACCAACCAGTTACATTCTTCTTGACCTGACAGTCAAGTCTGGGTTTATTCAACCACGGGACGTGGGCGTTGTTTGCAAGAGCAACATTTCAGGCACATCCCTACTTGCCCTTGAGGAGGTGGTTTGCATTACTGATAGCCCAGAGTGAGGTGCAACACTTACCGTGAGAATGATCTCACTCACGCGCGGTTTTCTTGACCTGGCCATTCTTCCTCAGGCTTAGAAGGTTGGGAGTGAAGCTTCACTGCAGGAATATGGTGATTGATTCAGTCCAAAGCCGAGGGAGGGTGGGTAGAAATCTTGTTGTTGGGTAAAATGTTATACTGAGGCTCCACCTGCCTGGTTGGTAGGTCGGGCCCATCTCCAAGTGATGCCTGGCACAGACTGAGGCAGACTGGCATATTACAAGGCCAGGACATGGTGTGGCTGCTGCATGCTCTCAGAGGAGATGGCCTCTCAGGGGAAGCCATGGATTCTTCAGCTTCCTCAGGGGGAAGAAAAAATGGAAGAGCTCAATCCTCAGCAAGACAGTCGGGCGTTTCGACAGCTGCAAACAAGACTCTGAGATCGTGCGTTGCCCGAGGCGAGAAGGATGTCAGAGAGTGGCTGCACAATATTCTTGACATGGAGGGTAAAATAGCCAGCAGTCAAGGTACATCTTGGTACCAACTACATGGGATAAAAAGAAGGGATAAGGTCCTTCAAGCCGAATATAGAGAGTTGGAAGATATATTAAAAACCAGGACCTCATATCTCAGGATTACTCCCAGTGCCATGGGTTAGGAGGATAAATATGAAGAAATATCAGGTGACCTGCCTTGGTCCAGCACACAGATGCAATCACAAAGAAGGTGTGCCAGCGTACTTTCTTAGGAGATTAAGGAGGTTCATCGTGTCACCAAACACTCTGACAAACTTCTGCAGATGTACTGTTTAAAGTATCCTGACTGGTTGTGTCTGGTACAGCAATTCAAATATGCAGGAATGTAAGAAGCTACAGAGAGTAGTGGACTCTGCCCAATACATCACAGGCACATCCCTCCCCACCATCGGGAGTATCTACAGGAGGTGCTGCCTCAAGAAGGCAACATCCATCATCAAAGATTCCCACCATCCGGGCCATACCATCTTCTTACAGCTACCATCGGGCAGGAGGTACAGAAGCCTGAAGTCCCACACCACCAGGTTCAAGAACAGCCACTTCCCTTCATCCACTCGGTTCTTGAACCAACCTGCACAACCCCAATCACTACGGTTTAGCAACACTATGACCACTTTGATCACTTTGCACTAAAATGGACCTTGTTTTTTTTTGTTCTAATTGTGCTCTTTCTTCTAAAAATTGTGCATAATTTATGCTTAATTTATGTGTCTCTTGTGAATGCTGCTTGCTTGATGCTCTGTGCCTGTGATGCTGCTGCAAGTAAGTTTTTCATTGCACCTGTGCACATATGGACTTGTGCATATGACAATAAACTCGACTTTGACTTTGAAGGTGTTGATATTGGTTTATTATTGTCACAGGTACTGAGTGAAAGGCTTTTGTTTGCGCGCCATCCACACAGATCAGGCCATACGTAAGTACATTGAGTTAGTAAAAAGAAAAACAGAATGTAGAATATAGTGTTTCAGATACAGAGAAAGTGGAGTGTGGGTAAACAAATAAAGTGCAAGGGCCACGACGAGGAAGACTGGGAGATCGAAAGGTCATCTTTAGCATGTGAGAGGTCCATTCAAGAGTCTGGTAACATCGGGATAGAAGCTGTCCTTGTTTCTGGTGGGAGGGTTGGTGCAGGAGGGTGAGATATAGATTTCTCAGGCATTGTGATTGGTTCTGGGGAAAGTGGGACCTGTACAAACTTGATGGGTTACACCTTGGAAGGATTGGGATGGATCTTCCCACAGAGGTGTTGCCCAAGAGAAGGATTAAACTAGTGTGGCAGGGCAGAGGGACCGGAGCAGAGAGCTAGCGGAGAGAGAAACAAAAGGTAGGAAGGTAAAAATGCAAAGGAGGAAGGCAAAGAAAGAAGTCAGTAGTGTAGCGGTTAGCGTAACGCTTTACAGCGCCAGCGACCTGGGTTTGATTCCCTCCGCTGTCTGTGAGGAGTTTGTACCTTCTCCCCATGTCCGTGTGGGTTTCCTCCGGGTGCTCCGGTTTCCTCCCACATTCCAAAGGCGTGCGGGTCAGGAAGTTGCGGGCGTGCTATGTTGGCGCCGGAAGGGTGACGGCACTTGCGGGCTGCCCCCAGAACACTCTGCGCGAAAGATGCATTTCACTGTGTGTTTCGATGTACATGTGACTAATAAAGAGATCTTCTCTTATCCAAGTGTGAGGAGCAAACAGGGGATCTGATGGAGGGGGGTTAATGTAAGGAAAGGTGGTTCCGAGACATGGCTACAAGGAGATCAGAGCTGAGAACTCAATGGTCAGAGATAATGGAGCTTTGAGAGGAACGAGTGGGAAGGAAAATGTGCTGGGGTTGCACTGTTATTGAGGTGAATTAAGTCCGGGTGTAAGAGAACTCAGAAAATGTAGAGTCTAATGACAGGAAGGTAAAAATAACAAGGCAAAGAGGAGAGCGCTGGGAGCGGTGTATGACCCTGAAACAGAAGCCACATTGTAGGAAAGTGTATAAATCAAGAAATAATGGAGGCATGCAAAAAGGATAGACCATTAATCATGGGTGACTTTAACCTTCTTGTAGAGTGGGTCAATCAAATTGGAAATGGTAGCCACGAGAATCAGTTCATCGAATGCATTGAGAATAGTTTCCTGAAGCAACGTGTGATGGAATGAACCAGGAACAGGCTGCTCTGAACATTAAGCAAACTGCTGGAGGAACTCAGCGGGTCAGGCAGCACCTGTGGAGGCAGAGGGACGGTTAATGTCTTGGGTCAAGACCCTGCATCAGGGTCCTTTCCCTCCACAGATGCTGCTCGAGCCGCCGAGTTCCTCCAGCGGATTGTTTCTCGCTCCAGGTTCCAGTACCTGATGCCTCTTGTGTCTCCACAGGTTGTCCTGAATCTGATTTTGTGTAATGAGACAGGATTAATGAAGGACCTCGGAGTTAATGATCCCCAAGGGAATAATAATTGCAGTATGATAGAATTTAGTATTCAGCTTCTCAGGGAGAAACTTAAGTAAAGGGAATTACAAAGAAATAAATTAGTTAAAGTACAAACAGATTATGGGGTAAGATTACCATCAAGCAGTGGGAGATGTTTAAGGAAATAATTTGTGACCCAGGTAAAAATCTATCCCAATGAGAAGAAATTCTAAGGAGGAATGAACCCATAACATATTGGCTCCATCACACGTTGCTGCAGGAAACTATTCTCAATGCATTCGATGAACTGATTCTCATGGTTACCATTTCCAATTTGATTGACCCACTTTACAAGGAGATTAAAGTCACCAATGATGAATGCTCTATTCTTTTTGCATGCCTTCATAATCTCTTGATTTATACACTTTCCTACAACGTGACTTCTGTTTCAGGGTCCATGCACCACTCACCAAGGAGGTTATGAAGAGTTTAAGTTGAAAGAGAAAACATGCAATGAGGCATAAATTAGTGAGAGATCTGAAGACTTGGATAAATTCAGAATCCAGCAAAGGGAGACACAAAAATCAAAGAGAAAAGAAACTGAGGATAGACGAGCAAGAAATATAAAAACTGACAATAAGAAGAGAGGTCCTTGGACAGAAAGGCTGGAGAAATAGCTATGGGGAACAAGGAAATAGCAGGGAATTGGACAGATAATTTGCATCAGCCTTTACCTGTATAAGATACTAAAGACATCCACAGAATCATTGAACTAAACCCCCTCTTACCCAGTTTTTTTCCTATCCCCCCCCAGCCTATTCTGTCTGCCCATCACCCACACACTTCACCCACGGGGTCTCCTTCCCCTCCCCCAGCAGGTTCCATCACCCCTCCTTTATCTAGTTCCACTTATCACCTTCCTCACTCATCAGGTTCCAACATCTACAGCCTCTTGTGTCTCCACTTATCCCATCCCAGCCTCTGTCTCTACCTCCACCCTCCTCTCCCCCACATGGATCCATCTACCCCCTTTTTTCTCTTAACTCTATCACCCACCAGCCAGTGTCTCCCAACGTCACCCCTCCCCCTCCCCCTCCCACCCCCGCCCCCCGACCTGGCTCCATCTGCACATCCTGACCTGGTTCTACCTGTCACCTGCCAGCCCCTGCCTCACCCCTCCCTCTCACCTCTTCATACCGGCTCTCTCCCCTCTCCACTCTCAGTCCTGAAGCGGGGTCTCGACCTGAAATGTCGACCGTTGCTTTGCTTCCACAGATGCTGCCCGACCCGCTGAGTTGTTCCTCCAGCTAGGGAACACCGGCTGTGAGGAGACAGCAGGAAAGTGAGCTTAAGGAAAGGCAGATCAGCCTTGAACTTATTAAATGGTGTAGCAGGCTCAAAGGCCCAAATAGATAAGATAATGAGATCTCTTTACTGGTCACATGTACATCGAAACACACAGTGAAATACATCTTTTGCGTAGAGTGTTCTGGGGACAGCCCGCAAGTGTCGCCATGCTTCCGGCGCCAACATAGCATGCCCACAACTTCCTAACCCGTACGTCTTTGGAATGTGGGAGGAAACCGGAGCACCCGGAGGAAACCCACGCAGACACGGGGAGAACGTACAAACTCCTTACAGACAGCGGCCGGAATTGAACCCAGGTCACCGGCGCTGTAATAGCGTTACGCTAACCGCTACACTACCATGCCTGCCCCGAGTAGGCTGTATAGCTTACTCCTATTCGTGCTTCTTATGATCATTCTTTTGGCCACAGTGTAAGGCTCCACCTACATTGAACACTGAGGGTGTGGAACCTGTGGAAAAAAACTCTTACCTTGTTTGTAGTGAAATGCAATTAAAGAAATAACTGTGTTAATAAACTTCATCCTGTAAATGGTTGAAATATCCAGTGTGCCAAGTATGGAACAGAATGGATATAATCTATAGTGAGCATGTAAATACACTGGATGATATATTTGCAAATTTTATGAACAAAGTGTATTATTGAAAAAACACATTATCACATTGTTGTTTGAGGTTCTTTTCCACATACAAATTAGCTTGTGTATTGGAAGTTCTTTTTTGTTCATTCACTGGACATTGGTGTCAATGACAACACAATATTTATTTTGCATCTTTAGTTGTCTCTTGGCTTGCTAGACCACTTCAGTTAAGAGTCAACTTTTATTTGGTCTGGAGTCACATATAGAATAAAGACGGCAGATTTCATTCCCCACAGATCATTAATAAGTGTGCAACAACACAATCCATTGACACTGCTGTGACTGAAGACTTGAAGGCCATATTCATTTCTTAATCTTGTTGCATGAGCTGCCACTCACTGTTGTATGAGTTGTGCGAGAGAAGGATGAAGGCTAATTTTAGTCTCTACTCTGCCCAGTAACAATGGAAGGAATTTAGGGGACAAGTCCGTCAAGCAAACCAGCCTCCCCTTCATTGCTTCCATCTACACTACCTGCTGCCTCAGGTAAGCAGGTAACATAATCAAAGACCCCTCCCACCCCGGTCATTCTCTCTTCTCCCCCCTCCCATCGGGCAGACAATACAAGAGCCTGAGAACACATACCACCAGGCTCAAGGACAGCTTCTATCCCGATGTTATCAGATTTTTGAATAGACCTCTCATATGCTTAAGATGAACTCTTGATCTCCCAATCTACCTTGTGATGGTCCTTGCATTTTATTTGTCTGCCTGCACTGCACTTCCTCTGTAACTGTAACATGATATCCTGCATTCTGTTTTGTTTTTGTACCTACATATGGCATGATCTGTCTGGATGGTACACAAACAAAACTTTGCTATATCTCGGTACATGTGACTATAATAAACCAATACCAATTGAGGCACTGTTAAATTTCTTGGTGAAATTTAGTCTTGTAGCACTGGTCTAAAATATATAAAAATGAATAAATTAATAATAAGCCTTCACTTACCTTTGGGTGTGCAGGGTAAAATGCCACCCATACCTCAGGATTCTCAGCCAATCACAAAGAATGCGCACTTCCTAACAGCATGACAAAAAGCAAAGTCAAAGCAAACTGACTTCCATGGTATCAAGCAACATCACAGGTAGATAATAAAAATGGATTTCCATTTAATTTGAATTGTGACACAACTGTTAACTGACACATTTACTCTAGCAATAGAACAGACCACTCCTTGAATAGAATTTCTCTCACACCCAAACACCCAATTACACCTCTATGTAAATACAATGAGACTGGTAACTTGTGAGCATGTGTCCCAGATGAGACATCACTTGATCAAACTTGCAGAAATACATCCAGTTACCAATTCAATCCTGCAACAGGTGAGTCAGACCTGGCTTGATTGCCGTTGCTGTCTTCTCAGTAGGAGCTACACCTACCAAGGACTGAAAAGGTTTATGAGAATAATCCCAGGGATGAAAGGGTTAATATGTGAAGAGCACTTGATGACTCTGGGTCTGTACTCACTGCAGTTTAGAAGGATGAGCGGGGATCTCATTGAAACCTACCGAATATTAAAAGGCCTGGATAGAGTGGATGTGGAGAGGATGTTTCCAGTAGCGGGAGAGTCTAGGACCAGAGGGCACAGCCTCAGAATAGAAGGACGTCCCTTTAGAACAGAGATGAGGGGGAATTTCTTTAGCCAGAGGGTGGTGAATCTGTGGAATTCATTGCCACAGATGGCTGTGGAGGCCAATTGGGTATATTTAAAGCGGAGGTTGATAGGTTCTTGATTAGTAAGGGCGTCAAAGGTTATTGGGAGAAGGCAGGGGAGTGGGGTTTAGAGGGAAAAATAAATCAGCCATGATCGAATGGTGGAGCAGACTTGATGAGAGAATGGCTTAATTCTGCTCCTATTTCTTATGGTCTTAAAATACAACCCAGTGTCCACAGTTCTGCAGAAACACCCAACACTTTCTGGTTAGGATACTGTGGGGGTAGGAGGCAGTAATGTTTAGTGGCCCTGGAGATAGAAATGCAAAGAAAAATTCCTTGATTTTTGTATAGATTCTAGGAGAACTTTATAATTTGTATGGAGAACAGAAGGCAGACTAGGTGATATCAATAGGTGATAGACTAGGCTCACGCCAGGGCTGCTATGACGTCTTCATGCAGAACTCTTTTCTAAAGTATAATAGATCACAAGAGACCTGTTCTCACACAGGTACTAGATTTCCTCTCTGCATTGACATGTTTTTGGATTTTGGATTGGGTGAGGTCAGGCCACTCTCCTTCCCAAATTCCCTATGAAATTAGAGGCAGCTGTATAATATGTGGTCAAGGACAGGCTAACATCCAAGAGGTGGACATAATCAACTTAGTGCATTTTAAGGCACTTGGACCTCAGACTGTTGGAACCAAGGTGGTGAAAGGCCACTGCAATCAACAAGTGTGAACAAAACACTAACGTTTAAATGGCCAGCTTCCTTGCTGAGACCTAGGGCACAGGTACATAGTTCTTTGAAAGTGGTGACACAGGTAGATAAGGTGGTAAAGGAGGTGTTTGGCACGCTGGCCTTCATCGGTCAGGATATTGAGTACAGGAGTTGGGACATCATGTTACAGTTATACAAGACGTTGGTGAGGTCACATTTGGAGTATTACACATAGTTCTAGTCGCCCTGCTATAGGATGTCAGTAAACTGGAAAGGGTGCAAAAAAGTTTTATGAGAATGTTACCGGGACTGGAGGGTTCCAGTTACAAGGAGAGACTGGACAGGCTGGGACTGTTTATCCTGGAGCGAAGGAGGCTGAGGGGTGACCTTATAGAGGTTCACAAAATCATGAGGGGCATAGATAGGGTGGATCGCCACAGTCTTTTCCCCAGGGTGGGGGAGTCGAAAGCTAAAGGTCATAGGTTTAAAGTGAGAGGAGAACGATTTAAAAGGGACCTGAGGGGAAATTTTTTCAAACAGAGGGTGGTAGGAATGTGGAACGAGCTGCCAGAGGAAGTGGTAGAGGTGGGTATAATTATGACATCTAAAAGGCATTTGGACAAGTTCATAGATAGGAAAGATTTAGAGGGAAATGGGCCAAACGCGGGCAAATGGGACTATCCCTGGGTCAAGGAAGGCATTTTGGTTGCCATGGA
The DNA here is from genome assembly GCF_009764475.1 of Pristis pectinata. Lineage (NCBI taxonomy): Eukaryota > Metazoa > Chordata > Chondrichthyes > Rhinopristiformes > Pristidae > Pristis > Pristis pectinata. The sequence continues at coordinate 31,688,670 of NC_067428.1, read as the reverse complement.
CAAGTTGGGCCGAAGGACCTGTTTTCTGTGCTGTATAGATCTACGACGCTATAACAATATCAGAGCACTTGGTTATAGTATTGAAATTATTAAATTAAATCAGACCGTTACAAAATAATGTAGGTGAACTGTGACAAAGATCTCCACTCACTCCGTGTACACATCTCAGATTCACAACTAATGTCTCGGGCATTTTCAAATGACCAGATCTCTTGGCCTGAAACACTTGAAGAGTGAAATTCAATGCAGAAGGAAATTGGCCGTTATATAAAACAGGCTGATTTCAAGTTTGTCCAGATGCTTGAAGCCAGTCCCATCAAATTCACCCACAAAGACTGTGCGGGTCAGACATGGATATAGTTTGTTGGAAATGGACAAAGGGGTCACAAACTATGAAACACCAACTGCAAATATTCTTTTTGACCATAGTGAATGGTATTTAAATCCTAACAGTAGATAGACACCCTGTACCGTAATACACCAGGAACACGACAACCACAGACCGTGATGGGATATTACATCAAAAGTAGGGAACCGATTAGCCCAGTGAGAATAGTTTGCTTTAGGTTCATAAAGTTGCCAGGGATGAAACTGGAAGTGTGATCTGTGGAAACGGAGTCTGTGATCTTCTGTAGGCTTAGCCAGAGAGCAGCCACTCCTGCAGTAGTGGTCAAACAGAGACAACTGGAGGACCAAGACTGGAAGGTGGTGAGGTGAAGCTGGTGTCATCGCTTGAATGTGGAAGGTGATGCTGGTTTTGGTTGATGTTGGAGAGAGGCAGCAGGTAGATGAGAGGTAGATCCTTGGGAGGAGCCATCAGCCATGGTGCCAGTGCAGAAGAAAGTCCATCGCCATCAAATGAATGGACCTCTTGTACATTAAAGATAACCTCACAATCTACCCCATCGTGGCCCTTGCACCTTATTATCTATTTGCACTGCACTTTCTCTGTAACTGTATTAGAACATAGAACATTACAGCACAGTACAGGCCCTTCAGCCCACAATGTTGTGCCGACATTTTATCCTGCGCTCTCTATCTAACCCTTCCCTCCCACATACTCCTCTATTTTTCTGTCATCCATGTGCCTATCTAAGAGTCTCTTAAACATCCTTAATGTATCTGCCTCTACCAGCACCGCCGGCAGTGCGTTCCACGCACCCACCACTCTCTATGTAAAAAACTTACCTTTGATCCCCCCTGTACTTTCCTCCAATCACCTTAAAATTATGCTTCCTCGTGTTAGCCATTTCCACCCTGGGAAAAAGTCTCTGACTGTGCACTCGATCTATGCCTCTTATCATCTTGTACACCTCTATCAGGTCACCTCTCATCCTCCTTCTCTCCAAAGAGAAAAGCCCTAACTCACTCAACCTATCCTCATAAGACATGATCTCCAATCTAGGCAGCATCCTGCTACACCTCCTCCACACCCTCTCTAAAGCTTCCTCATCCTTTCTATAGTGAGACGACCAGAACTGAACACAATATTCTAAGTGTGGTCTAACCAGGGTTTTATAGAGCTGTAACATTACCTTGCGGCTCTTGAACTCAATCCCCTGACTAATGAAGGCCAAAACACCATACGCCTTCTTAACAACTCTATCAACTTGTGTGACAGCTTTGAGGGATCTATGGACTTGGACCCCAAATCCCTCTGTTCCTCCACACCGCTAAGAATCCTGCCATTAACCCTGTATTCTGCCTTTAAGTTCAACCTTCTAAAGTGAATCATTTCACACTTATCCAGGTTGAACTCCAACTGCCACTTCTCAGCCCGGCTTTGCATCCTATCAATGTCCTGTTGTAACCCTCTTCTATACTATCCACAACACCACCAACCTTCATGTTGTCTGCAAACTTACTCACCCACCCATCCACTTCTTCATCCAAGTCATTTATAAAAATTACAGAGCAGGGGTCCCAGAACAGATCCCTGCAGAACACCACTGGCCACCGACCTCCAGGCAGAATACGCTCCACCTACCACCACCCTCTGCCTTCTATGGATGCTAATTCCGAATCCATGCAGCCAAGTTTCCCTGAATCCGATGCCTCTCGACCTTCTGAATGAGCCTTTCATGGGAAACCTTATCAAATACCTTACTAAACTCTATATACACTACATCCACTGCTCTACCCTCATCAGTGTGTTTTGTCACATCCTCAAAGAATTCAATCTGGTTCGTGAGGCATGACCTGCCCCTCACAAAGCTGTGCTGACTGTCCCTAATCAGCCTACACTTCTCCAAATGCTCATAAATCCTGTCCCTAAGAATCTTTTCCAATAATTTGCCCACCACTGAAGTAAGACTCACTGGTCTGCATTCTGTAATTGCTTTTCCCTTTGTACTACCTCAAAGTAGTTATGTTTTGAAATGATCTGTACGGATATCTTGTAAAACTAAGTTTTTCACTGTATCTCAGTACATGTGACAATAATAAACCAATACCAATTCTACAGCTAAAACTGCAATGGTAAGAACAAAACAGGGCAAGTGTTGGCCCACCCAAATGGACAATGGAGAACGGTAAGGCTTTGGACAAAGAAGATCAAGGCTGTGAAAGGCCTCAGACAACTTGAAAAGGACAAGGAGGGGTGGGAAGCTACCAAAATGTTCAACGATTTGGAGGGGAAAGGGGAATTGGTGATGGAGCATTGGTTTGTGAGGACAGAGGGGTCAAGTCTTGTTTTCTTAGAGAGGCGAGCACAGTAGATTTGGTGGGGGGGGGGGGGGCAGTAGTCTAGTGAAGCGAGCCATTGACCACATCAAAATGAAGGCATGTAAACTTTGGATTATAAATCTGCTTTAATTTCTCTGTTTATAAACTTCTCAATTTCCTTACATATGCAATGTTTGCACTGCAGGGTTAAATCAATATTTCATCATCCGTCTCGTCAATACTGGTCGTGTGCCAGGACACAGCAAGAGAAGTGAGTTAAATAGTCTTGTGTCCAACACATAATTATGAAATGCTTCCTATAATTTGGAACCTATCCAAGTATAGTTCATTATTAATTCATTCGTCATTATTTATTTTTGCCTTTTGAAGTTTATTTTAAAGCACTTGCAATGAGAGTAAATTAGTAAATAGCTGAATCAGTCAGAACTATAAACTGAAGGACAAGCAGCCAGATCAGTTATTCGATCTTGCTGGAGTATGGTGTCTCACAGTGTGTGCTGTGAATTAGGTTGGGTTTTCACCACACCCTTTATTCCATAACTATTTTTTTCACAGCCAGTTGCTGGAAGTATAAACTGAGAACGGTGTAGACAACGTTAACATTGAGGCTTCTGGGACTTTCCTAACATTGAGTCAATTGGTCAAAATCCTCAGCCAGTTAATGTTAAGCAAAAACAAGGAAACAAGTGAATGACTCACATTTGATGCAGAAAGAGTAAAGGGAGGGAAGGGAAATGTGGATTAAGGAAAAAAAGAATTAAGAAAAAAAGAAAGGGAAAAGTAAGAAAATGTTAAAAAGCATCTCCCGTAGCAACTTACTGTCTCCAGGTGAAACTCCACAATTGCAATTGCTATTTTTTAGGACCACAAAAGTCAAAAAGACCATATTGCCATGAACATGACATTGGCGCCAGAAATTAGCAACCCCAAATGGCTGTTGTGAAATTGATTTGGAGTATTGCATTCAACTCTGGTCACCCCATTATAAGAAGGATGTGGAGGCTTTGGAGAGGGTGCAGAAGAGGTTCACCAGGATGCTGCCTGGATTAGAGGGCATGTGCTATAAGGAGAGGTTGGACAAACTTGGGCTGTTTTCTCTGGAGCGGCGGAGGCTGAGGGGAGACCTGATAGAAGTTTATAGAATTATGAAAGAAATAGACAGTCAGTATCTTTTTCCCAGGGTCGAAATGTCAAATACTAGAGGGCATGCATTTAAGGTGAGAGGGTAAGAGTTCAAAGGAGACATGCAGGGCAAGTTTTTTACACAGAGAGTGGTGGGTGCCTGGAATGTGCTGCCAGGGCAGATACGATAGAGGCTCTTAGATCAGCACATGAATATGCAGAGAATGGAGTGATATGGATCATGTGCAGGCAAAAGGGATTGGGTGTCATTAACTTAATTAGTTCGGCACAACATCGTGGGCCGAAGGGCCTGTTCCTGTGCTGTAGTGTTTGATGTTTATTTGCATTTATTGTGCAGACACAGCAATTTCTTGACCCTTAGTGAATGGCAAGAGGGAAGTGAGTGGTGGAGATTTTGCCTTGAGGATTAACACTTGCACAGTAGCACACACTGACCCAGTAATTGGTTACAACTCACAACCCGTGACCCAGCTCCTCCATCTCACCAACAGCTGTTTTCCTCATATTCAGATAATGATATGTGTGGTGAAACTGATATTTTTCCAACAATTCAATATGTTGTTATTTAACACCTCTCTCTATTAGACTGCCTGTTACACCTTGCAGAGTGTGTCTCATTACACAGCTTTGGGTTGTGGAGGGAACGGTGCCTGGAAACATTGACCCATCCAGTTCAAGTTGAAACCCTTTGCTGTGGATGAAGGAAAATCCCACTGACAAGCAGACTCACGATAATCAGAACCATGAGCACACTTCTGCCGTACAAATTCCCCTTTTATCTCTTGGGAGGAATTTGTGGCTGATACACAGAAACAGAGTGCCTCGCATCGACTACCAGAGGTGCTTTGTGAGAGGTGAAGTTGCTGTAGGGTTTTCCAGGAAAGGGGAATGTTCTGAGAAACATTCAAGAGGGAAGAACAGGGTCCAACTTTGAGGCTTCGAGCGAGCTAGTGTAGTGCAGTAAGGCTTGGTTTAAATACACTGCTGGAAGAGGAGAAATCTAGAAGATTTAGAAGTTTCAAGACCAAATAGGAAAACAAGATTGGGAAATAAAAAAAACAGAATGCTGGACGAACTCAGCAGGTCAAGCAGCATCTGAGGAGGCAAAAAGAGTAAGTTGACATTTCAGGTCGAGGTCCTGCATCAGGACTGAGAGAGAAGAGGAGAGATTGCCGGAATATAGCAGTACAGGGGAGAGATGGGACAGAGGCTGGCAGGTGATATCTGGAAGCAGATGATGAGCAGTGGGAATCATGGACAGATAGAATCGGGTGGAGGCAAGGGATGGGAGGAATGAACAAATGTAGAAGAAAACGCGGTGGGCATGTGAGTGTATGTAGGAGGAGAGCACCATGGGTGGGAGTTACCTAAATTGGAAAATTCAAGGTTCATACCATTGGGTTGTAAGCTACCTCAGCGGAATATGAGATATTGTTCTTCCAATTTGGCCTCCCTGTTGTAACGGAGAAGGCCAAGAACAATCAGGTCGGCGTGGGAGAGGGAAGGACAGTTAAAATGACATGCCACCGGCCGCTCGAGATGGTCATTGCAGACAGAGCACAGGTGCTCTGCAAAACGGTTGCCTGGTCTACACTTTGTTTCTCCCATTGTAGAGGTGGCCTCCATTTAGATGTGTCTTCTTCGGAGTTCAGAAAAATCAGGAGAGATCTTGCTGAAAGTTCTTAAGAGGGCAAGACAGGATAGATGTGGAGATGTTTGCAAAAGTGGGAGAGTCTCAACCGAGGAGACGTAGTTGCAAGATATGGGTAGGTTGTTAAAAACGGAGGTGTGTAGGAATTTCTCTTGCAAAGGATGATGCATCTCCAGAATTCTCTACCCTGGACATTTGTGAAGGTTGGGTGCCTAGAAGTATTCAAAAAGGAAGTAGATAATTTTTTGAAAGATTGGAGAACTAGAGATAAGAGGGGTTAAGCAGATGTTCAGAGGGATATGGGCCAAACGTGGGCAAATGGTGAGCACCATGGTCAGCATGGAAGAGTTGGGCTGAAGGGCCTGTTTTCCTGCTGTATTACTCTATGACTCTGGGACTCTAATTGAGGCCTACAGGGAACTGGCACAGAAGAGGAAGTGAGGTCTGGAGTAGGCTTAAGGAGTCGGGAGCTTTCTCCTGCTCCTATTCATGTCTTCCTGCGTTAAAAAAAATCAGGAGCACAGATTAAGCAAAGTAGTGGTGAAGCAAAACCAGAGACTCACTGCAGGTGCTGGCTGATGAAGGGTCTCGACCCAAAACATCGACTATCCATTCCCACCATACATGCTCCCTGGCCCATTGAGTTTCTCCAGCTCCTTTGTGTGTTGTGAAGTAGAACCAGCTGATTTCAATGTGTACTTGGAAGATAAGGTTCTTCCAAATGTTAAATATAGATGTCCACTGGTTATATATGGAACAGACACAAATAAACAGAACATTAGAAAAGATTATTGATTAAATGCATTACTGAAGGTTTGATGCAGTCTTCTAACAAAGGTATTAAAATAATCAGATTAAAGAAACAGATTAAAGCTGCTATTAAAATACGAAATGGAGAGCCACAATAACATTGAGGAGAGTTTTTGCTGATAGTATCAGTGATGCTTACTAGATTTAGACCTCCAAAAAATTAAATTTGTAAATTGATAAATTGGTTTATTATTGTCACATGTACCGAGGTACAGTGAAAAACGTTGTTTTGCATGCCATCCATACAGATCATTTCATTACAACAGTGCATTGAGGTAGTACAAGGGAAAACAATAACAGAATGCAGAATAAAGTGTTACAGTTACAGAGAAAGTGCAGTGCAGGCAGACAATAAGGTGCAAGGTCATAACGAGGTAGATTGTGAGGTCAAGAGTCCATCTTATCGTACCAGGGAACTGTTCAATAGTCTTATAACAGCGGGATAGAAACTGTCCTTGAGCCTGGTGGTACGTGCTTTCAAGCTTTTGAATTTTCTGCCCGACGGGAGGAGGGAGAAGAGAGAATGTCCGGGGGGTGGGTGGGGTCTTTGATTATGTTGGCTGCTTTACTGAGGCAGTGAGAAGTGTAGACAGAGTCCATGGAGGGGAGGCTGGTTTCTGTGATGTGTTGAGCTGTATCCACAACTCCCTGCAGTTTCTTTTGGTCCTGGGCAGAGCAGTTGCCGTACCAAGCCATGACACATCTGGATAGGTTGCTGAATTAGAAGAAAATGCTAATGAATTAATGATGAATTAGAAGAAACTTACTTACTTGCTGAAGAGCCTGGAGGAACTCAGGTTGTATTCAACATCTATGCTATCAAAGGAAGTGGGTAAACATGTCGTCGATTCATCAGGAAAGCAGTGGTCGACTTTACCTTGCTGTCTGACTGCCTCAAACCACATTCTCTAGGTTGGTTGGTCACTGTCAACTCAAAAATGCTCTTTAGAGAAACATTTGGTAATCCCTGCTTGAGCAACAGGATAGGCAGCAACACCTCCGGCACGATTATTCTCAACACTGGTGCCCCACAAGGCTGCGTCCTCAGCCCTCTACTCTACTCCCTATACATTCATGACTGTGTGGCCAGATTCTGCTCTAACTCCATCTACAAGTTTGCAGATGATACCACCGTTGTAGACCGTATCTCAAACAGCGATGAGTCAGAGTACAGCAAGGAGATAGAGAGCTTAGTGACATGGTGTCATGACAACAACCTTTCCTTCAATGTCAACAAAAGAGCTGGTCATTGACTTCAGGAAAGGGGGTGGTGAACATGCACCTGTCTACATCAATGGTGCTGAGGTCGAGAGGGTTGAGAGCTTCAAGTTCCTAGGAGTGAACATCACCAATAGCCTGTCCTGGTCAAATCACGTAGACGCCAAGGCCAAGAAAGCTCACCAGCACCTCTACTTCCTCAGGAGGCTAAAGAAATTTAGCATGTCCCCTTTGACTCTCACCAACTTTTATCGATGCACCATAGAAAGCATCCTATCTGGATACATCCCGGCTTGGTACGGCAACTGCTCTGCCCAGGACCACAAGAAACTGCAGAGTCGTGGACACAGCCCAGGGCGTCACGGACACCAGCCTCCCCTCCATGGACTCTGTCTATACCTCTCGTTGCCTTGGTGAAGCAGCCAGCATAATCAGAGACCCCACCCACCCGGGTCACTCTCTCTTCTCTCCTCTCCCATCAGGCAGAAGATACAGGAGCCTGAGGGCATGTACCACCAGGCTCAAGGACAGCTTCTATCCCACAGTGATAAGACCATTGAAAGCTTCCCTTATATGATGAGATGGACTCTTGACCTCGCAATCTACCTTGTTATGACCTTGCATCTTATTGTCTACCTGCAATGCACTTCCCTGTAGTTGTGACACTTTACTCTGTATTCTGTTATTGTTTTTACCTGTACTGCCTCAATGCACTCTGTACTAACTCAATGTATCTGCACTGTGTAATGAATTGATCTGTATGAACTGTATGCAAGACAAGTTTTTCACTGTACTTTGGTACAAGTGACAATAATAAACCAATACTAATAAACCAATAACTTGAAGTGGGTAGGGATTTGAGATCAAAGGTCTTTGATCTTGTTTTAGTAACCTTTGTGCTCCGGAAACCCACAGCTCTGGAAGATAGTGCACATTGTTGACTTTGGAATTGTCATAGACATAGAACATAGAACAGTACACACAGGAACAGGCCCTTCGGCCCACGATGTTGTGCTGAACTAATTAAATTAATGACACCTAATCCCATCTGCCTGCACACGGTCCATATCCCTCCATTCCCTGCACACTCATGTGCTGAACTAAGAGCCTCTTAAATGCCTCTATTGTACTTACCCCCCCCCAACCACCCCCCCCCCCCCACCAGCCCTGGCAGCACATTCCAGGCACCCGCCACTCTCTGTGTAAAAAAACCTGCCCCATTTTTGATGTCGAGACCATTCATCATCCAACATCTGCAGTGTCTCTGGTTCTGCTTCACCACTACTTTGCTTAATCTGTGCTTCTGATTTTTTTTAACACAAGAGGACATGAATTGTGCCCCATCACCTTTGAACTTACCCCCCTCTCACCTCAAGTATATGCTCTCTCGTATTAGACTTTTCCCTAACCCTGGGAATAAGACACCAGCTGTTCACTCTATCTGCAGCTCTCATAATTTTATAAACTTCCATCAGGTCTCCCCTCAGCATCCGACCCTCCAGAGAAAACAACCTTAGTTTGTCTAAACTCTCCTCATAGCACATACCCTCCGATCCAGACAGCATCTCAGATTGACTGGGGCATATTTTTTAGCCAAAGCCCCACTGAAGATCAGACCTATCGCAAGGGGAATTTCTGCTTCTGCTGGTACTGAAATGTCATCTTTACTGTGGCTAGGGTGTAGGGCTGCTTAGGACTTCCCAAAAACTCCCTGTATTGAAAATAGTTCCAGGTCTTGGTTGAGCTCTCTGCCCGAGTGGGTTGAATGTCTGTAACGTTTTAGCACTACACTTTACTGTCTTCGACTCCCACCAAGTGCAGCTCTTAAGTTATGTTTTCTGGCTTTGATTTTCTGTTTCCTGTCCTGAGCCTGCTTCCCTTTTCTCAGGCATAACGGCAGATCTCGGGTCAGGAAGTACTTCTGGTTATTGGATTTCCCTGGTTATTGAGATAAGTACCTTTGGTTATTGGATTTCCCTGTACAAACCCATAGAGCCAGGAGCCACTGTCCAATTCTACCTCCCAGTTTGTCTGAATTTTCCACACTCCACTACTCAGCAGCACCTGAGCCAACTCATCCAAGTCCCTCCAAGCTTTAATTATTACTCCTCAGTCCTGTGCCTTTTCCTCGCTCTCCTGGTTGACTTTCTAGAGCGTTTGATACAGCATCTAGGAGTTAACAATGGTCAAGTGGATCCAGAGTTACACCCAGGCCTTACTGAGTGAAGACAACACATTTCCTTCCTGATAGGACACTGGGGTTTCTATGACAATCCCACAGCTCCTGGACAACTTTGAGCAACAGTGAGCTTCTTCAAATAACAGATGTCAATATCTCAAATAGCTTTAGTTAGATTTAACCCCAGGTTCTCTTGTTTATCGCTCCAGTAACATAAAGCATCACATTACTGTGGCCCTGTGGAGTTCATCCAATCATAGGACCAGTTTTGTGTTGATACTGAAGGCTCTTCACTCATCTTGGTTCAGAATGAGAACAGTGATCTGTACCACTTGGGCACACAATAGATTAACTCAAGAAGCTTCCAGAAAAGTGCAAAGAAGATTTGTGAGAATGTTGCCAGAATTCGAGGGAGTGAGTTACAGGGTGAGGTTGTGCAGGCTAGATCTCATTTTCTGGACTGTAGGAGATTGAGGTGTATTGAAGCAACTTATAGAGGTGTATAAAATCATGAGGGATATAGATAGAGTGAATGCACATAGTCTTTTTCCCAGGGTTGGGGAGTCAAGAACTAGAGGGCATAGGTTTAAGGTGAGAGGGGAGAAATTTAAAAGGGACCTGAGGGGCAACGCCTTCAAATCGAGGGTGGTCCGTATATGGAACGAGCTGCCAGAAGAAGTGGTTGAGGCAGGTACAATAACAACATTGAAAAGACATTTGGACAGGTCCATGGATCAGGAAGGCTTAGAAGGTTACGGGCCAAACTTGGGCAAATGGGACTAGCTTAGTTGGGCATCTTGGTCAGCATGGATGAGTTGGGCCAAAGGGCCTGTTTCCATGCTGTATTACTCTATGATTCTATTTCCTCTGAATAACTATCTCCGTTTCTCAGATACCGGTGCTACTGAAACAGAGACTTTATATATGTAAAGATAAAGGGCTGGTCATCAGGAGACAGAGGCAGGGAGTCAGAGTCCTACACACAGAGCATTGAGAGAGTGGGCAAGAAACCATCACCCAGAGACACAGGAGACTGCAGATGCTGGGATCTGGAGCAAAAAACAAACTGCTGGAGAAACTCAGCGGGTCGAGCGGCAAAGGGATGGTTGATATTTCAGGGCGAGACTCTGCGAAGCAAGCAGATCAAAAACCTGTACTGACTTCACTCTTGAAATGACACCTCATAGAGACAATTTAGCCCCTCCGTCTATGACAACCTAGGCTACACTATCCCCATTCATTTCCCCTTTCATTGCATGTTTTTAACTTTTCCTTTTGTATAATTATATTATAGACCTAATTAAATCATGTTATAGTCCTGCCGGTTGAACACTCAGTGATGTCTATGCAAACACTTCGAACGGTAACGGAGAAAGCGCTGCAGAAATTGAACAAGTAGGTTTACAGAAATGGACATTTGTTGAACAAGCCAAGAAGCACAGTTTGTAAATTATTATTCTGCTTAATGATTCTTCCCAGACTTTAGAGGTACAAAATATGTCTTGAACAAAATTAATCCAGATTACTGAAACAAAATATGCAGTCTTGAAAGAAAGGAAAAGTTTGCACTTAGATAGCGCCTTTCATAACATGCCGAAGTGCCATCAAAGAGCAGTTGCTTTTATAATATAGAACAGCAGTGAGCTAGCTTGTACACAGTGCAGTTACCAACTGGTACCTGTGAATGGGATTGGTTCAGGAGTAAATACTGGTCAAGACACCACATAGAAATCGCCCACCTTTCTTCAGACATTGCCACAGGATCTTTCACTTGCTCCTGAGAGGACAAATAGAACATGCAACATAGAACATTACAGCGCTTCGACCCACAATATAGTGCCGACATTTTATCCTGCTCTAAGATCTATCTAACCCTTCCCTCCCACATAGCCCTCCATTTCTCTATCATTCATGTGTCTATCCAAGAGTCTCTTAGATGTCCTTAATGTATCTGCCCCCACAACCTCTGCCGGCAGTGCGTTCCACGCACCCATCACTCTCTGTGTAAAAATTTTACCCCTGACATCCCCCTTATACCTTCCTCCAGTCACCTTAAAATTATCTCCCCTCATGTTAGCCATTGTCACCCTAAAAATAGGGCTTTGATTTTACAGCTCTCCCCACCTGTGACAAAGCAGCCTTCCCTCAGTACTGCAATGCAATGTCAACCCAGATTATGTGTATACATGCCTAGAGTGACACCTGAATCAATAAACTCAGAGGCAGGAGTATTATCGCTGAGCTATAATTGGCAACTTGTGTCCAATATTCTGCAGCCTGATCAACTAATATCAACAGTGTAAACTCAGTGTTAACCAGAATGCCGCTCCTGATGGAATTCTTCACTGCTTATTTGAACTGCAAGTCTTAAGACTTCCTAACTTGGCAGCATTCCTGCATTGCACTTAGATTCTACCATACTGTTCACATAGTCCAAAGGTTTCCTAAATTTAAAAATAAATAACTGTAGGTTGGAACAAGTCAGCAGCTACAACAAACAAAAGCTCTTAAAACACAGTTAACATGTGATCCTGTCATAAGGCAATAAACTCAAACATAACATGTAAGTTAATTGCAAAAGTAAATAACGAGCTCAACTCTCACCTTGGAACAATGATCTTACTTGTTCTCAGCTCAAAGGCAAAAGTCTGTTTGTCTCTATTCTGTTATCCAGCTGTGGAGCTGGTCTGTATAGACAGGATCAATCCCAATTTTCAGATCTGGTTTGGCCAACTCCTGATGTCAGCTCGGTTGATGACATGGGCCCGACTGTTGCCTAAGAAACTGGCTTGGAGAAAGGAAGATAAGGCTAGATTAGTCATTGTGCTTTGGCCCCTGCTGGGAAGTACATGGACGGTGGTAAACCCTGCTACAATGGTCAGCTGGAGTCCTGAGTGAGGCAGATGGTCTCATTGCTGAAAGCAATTCAGCAACAGTAAATTACACCCTTGGTTTAGCACGTGCCAACCTTCCAGCATAAATAGGGCTTTAAAGGGACCCATCTCTGCTCTGAACAATTGCTCCATTTTTCTCACTCATCGCAACCTTTCCTTTAACGCTGAACCAAAGCTTTAGAAGCTGCCGCCACACCAGATTTCACAAACTGCAGGCTGTGCTCTCTGGAAGAGCTTTTCCTGTGACATCAGCCTCTTCAAACCAGAGGAAGCTCCCACTGTAGAAAGCTGGGGCCTGTGATATGAAGAGGAGTATACAGTACCTACATCATGGCCTACATTAGCACTACACGTCCTCTGCAAAAATGCAACACTCATTTCCTTTGGTTTGGGTTGGTTTATTATTGCCACATGCACCGAGATACAGTGAAAAGCTTTTGTTTGCGTGCCATCCAGACAGATCAGGCGACACATAAGTACAACGAGGTAGTACAAAAAGGAAAACAAAAATAGAAGGCAGAATATAGTGTCACAGTTACAGAGAAAGAGCAGTGCAGGTAGACAAATAAAGTCTATGATGGGGGAGGGAGATTGAGAGATGAAGATTTCATCTTTATCGCATGTTCAGGAGTCTTATAACAGCAGGATAGAACCTGTCCTTCAGCCTGGTGATACGTGTTCTCAAGCTTTTGTATCTCCTGCCTAATGGGAGGGGGGAGAAGAGAGAACGACCGGGGTGGGAGGCACGCTTTCGCGAGGCAGTGGGAAGTGTAGACAGAGTCAAAGGTTGGTTTTCGTGATGGACTGGGCTGTGTTCACAACTCTCTGCAATTCCTTGCAGTCCTGGGCAGAGCAGTTGCCATAACAAGCTGTGATGGCCTTGGAAGAGTATAGCACCAAATGTTGTCCTTCAGATCTATCAGTTGTGTTGCCCCTCCCAGAGGAGGAAGACAGATGTCATTAAGGGAATGTAGGGCCTTCCACTTTGCACATCTAGGCATCCTTTAGGTAAGGTTATGTGACCATTCTATAATCGTTGGGTGAGAAAAAAGTGGACAACATTTCTGCATATTGCTTGTTCATTAAGGCTTGCAATGTCACTGTTTAGTACTTCTGTAAGATATTTACCAGGATAATTATTTACTCATCTTCTTTCAAGTTGTGGTGGTTTGGATCGACGTTAAGTTGCAGAGTTTTTAGAAACCAGCTTTGTATCAAAGAAAGATGGATTCTCCTTTTTACAAGACCGCAAGAAATCATGCTGTGGGGAAAATAAACAACATTTTTATTACAAAGAAGTTATCTTCCAATTGTTCAAAGGAGCATCCTTCTGTTTGGATTGATGTATTTTTCTTGATGTGGAATAGGGAATGGAATATTTTATGGAGGATTATGGATCAAGGGGATTTGAGGGGAATGTGGCGAGAGTAAAATGGGAATAATGTAAATGGGTACTTGATGATCAGCATAGACCCGGTGGGCTGAATGGCCTCCATCTGTGCTGTGTGACTCTCTGACTCTGGCTCCATACAACACTAGCAATGATCTCTGAAAGTCATCTCACTGAGAACTTCAAAAACAGCTTAAAACAGAAAGTACTGGACCCACTCAGCAGGTCAGGTAGCATCTGTGGAAAGGAAAGAGAAACATTTTTCAAAGAAAAAGGTCTTCAACCTGAATCATTAACTCATTTCTCTCTCCACAGGTGCTGCCTGACCTGCTGAGTGTTTCCAGCATTTTCTATTTTTACTTCAGATTTCCAGCATCTGCAGTTTTAGTTATTTTTGAAAACAATTTGCCATCTAAAAAATTATTTTCTACTAAAATGATGCTTTTACATGCACTCTGTACCAGCTCAATGTAACCGCACCATGTATAAATTGACCTGTACGATAGGTATGCAAGAGAAGTTTTTCACTGTACCTCGATACAAGTGACAATAATAAACCAATACCAATACAAGTACATGAATTTGCTTTGAAAACTTGATTACTTAAAGCTGTTTTCTCTCCCCTAGTGGTATACAGTTGAATTCTTTTTGCCAAAGTATGTGAACAATCTTCTTCAAGTTGTTATACAATGGTCTGGACATTTTACAGGACACATCTGGTCTTGAATCAGCCTTGCATCCAGCTGATGTTCAGGATGATGACATTTCCTGTGCGATGCATTGCAGGGGACTTATGGACCACATTGTCCTGGGAGCGGCCATCATTAAGCATTCCTGGGAAAGCCTGGACTTCACTTGGTAGCATTAGATTGGATGCCTATTGAGGTAAGTCAATGACTCTGGGCCCACGCACTGTACACTGTCACTCCTCCACAACAGCCCCTGATCTCTCCCCCTGCCCCACACTCTCAAGAACCTACTTTCACCTAAGGCCCACTACCCAGCCATTGCCCCCAGCCTGACCATCCACTGCTGCAGTCCATTCCCCACTATTCCCACGCTCCCCCCCTTATACATCCCCACTGAATTCCAGTACATCTTCCCCAGCCTGTCCCAGTTCCCAGTGTCCTTGTCCCAACAGGCATCCCGAATGTCCAACCCCTCTACCTCTTCCTTGAAGAGGCCAGAGCAGTTCCCACTCACCACCTACCCATTTCACCGGGCTAAAGGTGTTCTCACACTGAACAACCTTTCCATTAACTCCACTCACTCCCACCCGATCAAAGGTGTCGCTATGGGAACCCACATGAGCCCAAGCCACACCTGTCTCTTTGTGTGTTATACATCCTTGTTTCAATCCTATGCACAGGACTCTCCTCTCATTTATTTCAAGTACAGTGAAGGCTGTACTGATGCAATTCCCTGCTGCTGTAGAAAACTCCAGAGATTTATTCCCTTTGCTCCCAGGTTGCGCCCATTTCACCAGGTCCACTGACAACTCCTTCATAGAGTCATAGAGTCATACAGCACAGAAACAGGCCCTTCGGCCCATCTGGTCCATGCCGACCAAGATGCCCATTTAAACTAGTCCCATTTGCCCGTGTTTGGCCCATATCCCTCTAAACCTTTCCCATCCATGTACCTGTCCAAACATCTTTTAAATATTGTTCTTGTACCTGTCTCAACCACAATCCATATACGTGCTGCTCCCTGTGTGAAATAATTTCCCCCCAGGTTCCTATTAAATCTTGCCCCTCTCACCCTAAACCTATGCCTCTTAGTTCTTGAGTCCCCAACCCTGGGAAAAAGATTGTTGGGGAAATCAAGAACCAGATTCCTCCCCTTTTCCAATTTCTTTGTCTCCATTTTAATGGAAAGGTTAACGGCCAGTTTCCACGACAATCCCACAGGCTCCCATGTTTTTGTGGATTACACTCACTCCCACCCTACTTACTGTCATAACTCCATCCCAGCTCCATCACATCTGTTGTAACAATACCGCCCTCCAGACCGAGCACCAAAGGGCATTTCTGTATCTAAGCAGCCTCCGTGTGGTGCTGAATCATCACCTTCAGAGCTGTTTCTTTGGCAGGACATCAGGCAGCTCAACATGTGCATCTCTGCAAAAGGTGTCTTCCTCTGGTCGTGCGGAAGGCTCAGAATTCACAATATTTACATGCATTTTGCGACTGATGACTTTGGCCAAATAACTCCTTTTAAAATTTGCTTTAACCCCTATTTTCTCCAATCCAATCTGTTGATCTTGACTTGCATTGAACCCACCCCAGCCCTTAAAGTATTCCCTTTTGAAAAGAGTGAATAACAACCGGCTTCAGACCTGCTGACGCAGATTAACGAGAGGGCTGGTGCTGTTGATTCCACTCCTAGCTTGGTAATACAGCTCTGAAATTGAATCCTCTGCCTGCCTGTGGAACAGATCATAGTACACCAGAGTCATCTGCCACTTGAGTAATGTTATTGATTCTCCTGGTATCTGGAATCCTGAGCACTTAACCCGGTCACACTTACCTCCAATATTTACATGGGAGTGAATCTGTGGGTGGGGACACAAGAGACTGCAGATGCTGGAATCTGGAGCAACACACAATCTACTGGAGGAACTCAGCAGGTTGAGCAGCATCTGTGGAAGGGAAGGAATTGTCGACGTCTCGGGTTGAAGCCCTGCATCAGCACCTGCCGTACATTGTTTGTGAATCTGCAGGTGATGCCTGTTTTCTGAAGGGCTTCTTTTAACTCACCTTAAACACCTGAGTTCATGTTTGTTCCAATATTGCTAATTTGCTTTAGAAATCAGTATGAGCTGGTTCATGACACACAGAGCACAGCAAGCAGTTAGGAAGACAAATTGTAGATTAGCCTTCATTGTAAGGGGTTGGAATACAAAGGTAAGCAAGTCTTGCTGAAATTGATGAGACCTCATTCAGAGAATTTTTCCAATTTTTGTCCAGTATTAGCTGTTCAAGGAGTCTCAGAAACAAACAAGACAGAGCATAATGAACGGAACAGAGTAATGAAATATATTCCTGCACTTCCTTCGTTTTCCAGTCTATTATGTAAATCTGATCCAAGTAAACTATTGCCACAGGCAACTTCTTTCCCTGCTTTGAATTTCTTGGTAATTCAGTAATAAGTGTTTACACAACTAATTCTTAACTCCTCATTGATTTCTTGTGTATTATGTGATTATACTTAAGATATTGCTGCATTAAAAGTAGAAATACTGGTATCACTAAGTTAAATGCGAAGGTTAGTCTTTTTTATGGAAACTTCTGTGAAAAATGCACTGGATGAAAAGAGTATAGAGCAATAAATGCTCAGCTGAAGTAGTCGGTCTATAACGACGTCCTTCCATGAGTCCCTGACGACTGGTGTAAGGAATCAATGTCAGTTCTCAGCGAATCCAAGCCAACAAAACCAAGGACTTAATCATTGACTTCAGAAAGGGGAAGTCAGAAACCACATTCCAGTACTCATTGGTGCATCAGTGGTGGAGAGAGTCAGCAGCTTTAAATTCCTGGGCGTTAACATCTCGGATGACCTGTCCTGGGTCCAGCATATAGATGCACTCATGAAGAAAGCATGTCAGCTTAAGGAGATTTGGCATGTCACCAAACTTCTACAGATGCACTGTTGAAAGTATCCTGACTGGTTGCATCATGGCTTGGTACAGCAGTTCCAACACACAAGAATGCAAGTTGCTGCAGAGAGTAGTGGACACAGCCCGGTCCATCACGGGCACAGCCCTTGCCACCATTGACGCATCTACAGGAGGCGCTACTTCAAGAGGGTGGCATCTATCATCAAGGATCCCCACCATCCGGGCCCTTCTCACTGCTACCGTCGGGCAGGAGGTACGGAAGCCTGAAGTCCCACACCACCAGGTTCAGGAACAGCTACTTCCCTACAACCATCAGGTTCTTGAACCGAACTGGACAACCCTAACCCTACCTCAGCAACGGAACACTATGGACCACCTCTTGCACTGCCGTGGACTTGTCTCTGATCGTGTTTTCTTTTGCACTATGCCTTGTTTTGTACAGTCTTTTTCTTCCTTTCACTGTCTTGTATAATTTACGTATACCTTATGTATAAATTACATTCTGTGTGTTGTCTGAATCTACGTGCCTGTGATGCTGCTATAGAAAAGCTTTTCATTGTACTTGTACCTCACCGTACTTGTGCACTGACAATAAACTTGACTTGACCTGAATTCCCATCCTCATGATAATCTACCTGGTGTGCACTTAGGAATGATGGTACGATTGACAGTAACAGACATCTTACTCTGCTCCTTGTCCTATTGGCCAATGGATCTAACAATAGTGAAAAATCTTCATAAGACAGACATGAGGATAAAGAAACCAAAGCTGACAGCTTGAAACAAGAGTGACCCTGATCACCTCGTTTCTTTGTGGTTTATCAATCTGATTTTCTTTTATGTCTGGGTGGATTAATTTGACATGTTACAGTAAACTCTCAGGAACTTTCAACCTGCTTCCATTATGTACACTGAAAATTACAAAAGCTGTTTTAAAAGAATCATAAATAGAAACAGAAAATGCCAAAAACATTCAGCAGGACAGGCAGCATCTGCGGAGAGGGAAACAATGTTCATGTTTCTGATCAGACATCTTTCATCAGAAAAGAGGAAATAATTCAGATTAAATTGACTCTATATACACTTTCCATCACCTGGAGAAAGCAGCCAAAGGAATCAAGGACTCCTCCCACCCCGGTCATTCTCTCTTCTCCCCTCTCCCATCAGGCAGAATATACAAAAGCTTGAGAGCTCATATTGGTATTGGTTTATTATTGTCACTTGCACCAAGGTACAGTGAAAAGCCTGTCTTACAAGCCGATTGTACAGGTCAATTCATTACACAGTGCAGTTACACTGAGTTAGTACAGAGTGCATTGAGGTATAGTAAAGGCAATGAGTAGATCTGTAGAGAGCAGCGTGTCACCACGCTCCGGTACCACCAGGAACAGGGACAGCTTCTATCCTGCTGTTATCAAACTCTTGAACGGACTTCTCATATGCTAAAGTTGAATCCTTGATCTCCCAATCTATCTTGTGATGGCCCTTGCACTTTACTTGTCTACCTGCACTGCAGCTTCTCTGTCGCTCCAACACTATATTCTGCATTCTGTTTTCTTTTTACCACCTTGACGTACTTACATATGACATGATCTGCTGGGACGGCACGCAAACAAAGCTTCTCACTGTGTCTTGGTACACGTGACAGTAATAAACCAACACCAACACCAATTTTTATTTTAATAACCAACCATTAAAGATAAGAGAAACAAGACCACAGTGAAGACACAAGAGACTACACTGAGATATTTAATTGTAATAAGAAATTGTGTTAACCAGTTAGTGGAAGGAGCAGTAAAATTAAATCCTCAGTGCTCACATGGATAAGTGTTTAATGCAAGTGTCATAAAATGGAGTGTCCATGCCAAGTTCTTTCTAAAAATATAAGTTACATTCATCACTGGTCAGATATAGTTCAGCCACAATAAACATGATTTTCAATGGACCCATCCTCCACACATCAAAAATCTCAATAAAGTGAATCCATCCCATGAAAAGCATACTGAATCTTTCTTTCCTAGAGAGCTGGAAAAGGAACCTAATAGGAGCAAGGTTCCTGAGTTTAAAAGATGGAATGGAAACCATTCCAGAGCTTCTACTATCTGGAGATCTATTCGTGACTTGGATTGAATACCGTGTAATGTGAATATGTTCCTGAAAGGAGTCCAGTGTCTGGGAAGGAGTGGTGAACGCCAGTGCAGTAAACTAACGTCAGAGCAGTAATCTCTGCCATCCTTGTATCCAGCAGATCTTATGTTGCTTCGTTTATAATAACGAATGAATTCATTCTGGATCACAATAACCTCCATTGAAATCTAATCCAACTCCCAAAGAACTTTTTCCAAAACAGGGAGTAGGTTATATTATCAAAATTCATCTCAAAGCCACAAAAGTGAAGCCTAATGAAGTGACTTTGCTGAGTTTCAGCGGAAACGTGTAGACAGTGATGGGTTTATATTTCATTAATCGGGGTTTTATGCTTCAAATTTTATGTTTAAATTTAGACCTATAATTCCATATCTTCAGAGAGGTGAAATTATTAAATATTATGATTTATAGCCAGCCTATGAGATTGAGATGGAGTCATAGAGTAGTACAGCATGGAAACAGGCCCTTCGGCCCAACTTATCCATGCCGACCGAGATGACCATGCTAATCCCATTTTCCTGCGTTTGGCTCACATCCTTTTGTTCCTTTCCTATCCATATACCTGTACAAATGTTTTTTTAAATGCAGTGATTCTACCTGCCTCTACCACCTCCGCTGGCAGCTTGTTCCATATACTCACCACCCTCTGTGCAGAAAACTTACCCCTCAGATCTCCTACAATATGTTTCCCCTCTCACCTTAAACCTATGTCTTCTAGTTTTAGACTCCCCTACCCTTGGAAAAGTGACTGGAACTATCTACTCTATCTATGCTCCTCGTTATTTTATAAACCTCCATCATGTCACCCCTCAGCCTCTGCGTTCCATTGAGAACTCTCCCAGCCAATCCAATCTCTCATTGTAACTAAAACCCTCTATTCCAGGCAACATCCTGGTAAATCTTTCCAGCACTACCTCATCCTTTCTGTAGGACAATGACCAGAATTGCACACAATATTCCAAGTATGGTCTCCCCAGTGTCTTGTGCAGATGCAACATGGTGTCCCAACTCTTATACGCAGTAGCCCTGTCTATGAAGACAAGCAAGCTAGACACCTTCTTCACTACCCTATCCACCTGTATCACAATTTTCAGGGAGCTGTGAACTTGCACCCCAACGCCCCTCTGTACATCAACGCTTCTAAGTGCCTGCCGTTGACGGTATACGTCCAGCCAGTGTTAGATAACCCAAAACGTATTACCTCACATTTACCTGGATTAAATTCTGTTTGCCACCTGCTCCACCCAATTTCTCAGCTGATCCATGTCCCATTATATCCTTAGGAAACCATTCTTGCTATACACAGTTCCACAAATCTTCGTGTCGTCAGCAAATTTACTTATCAGACCACAGACATTGTCATCCAAGCCAACTATACATACGACAAACAACAAAGGTCCCAGCACAGATCCCTGCAGTACACCCCTTGTTACAGCTTCCAGTCAGAAAATCAACTACCCCTTGCCTCCTAACACCAAGCTAGTATTGGACCTAGTTTGCCAGAACACCTTGGATCCCATGAACCCTAACTTACAGCAGACCAGCCTAGTGTTTGGAACCTTGTCAAAAGCCTTGCTAAAGTCCACGTAAACCACATTTACTGTCCTGCCTTCATCATTTTTCTTAGTAACCACCTCAGAAAACTCAATCAGATTTGTGAGGCAGGGTCTCCTGTGCACAAAACCATGCTGTCTCTCCCTAATCAGTCCCTGCTGTTTCAAGTGATCATAAGTCCTATCCCTAAGAATTTTTTCCCAGTAGTTTCCATACTGCTGAGGTAAGGGTCCCTGGCCTATAGTTTCCTGGCTTATCCTTACCACCCTTCTAGAATGTGGGAACAACATTAGTTACCCTCTTACTTCCGGCACCTCACTACAGATGATGTCGTCGTCGTCGTGGTGGCTATCCCTCGAGGTCGAGGATGGTGGTCTTTGTTCCATTGATCTATTTGTGGCCTCTCAAGTGGCAGCCCACAGAGCAAAGACGCTTGTGCGTGTATTTGTTTAATGTGTACTTGATGTTGCACTACAAAAAGCACACGATACTTCACAAATCAACCAACTCGTTCCAATGGCATGGAAGCCACGACGAATGGAGCTGATGGATTTGTTGCAGCCTTCATCTGCCTTCACAGCCGTCGAGTTCAAAGTAACTTTGTCCACCTGTTCCACCGTTGAGGTCTTGGTTGGATTGTTCTTTGTCCGGGACCTCACCATCGACCTTACCGCCATGGGTGACCCTACCAGGAGCATAGCTCCAGACGGCATGGCTCTCGGGATCTCAGGACCACACAAGCTTCTCCACCACGACAAGGTGACAATCCACGGAGAAGTATAGATGATGTAAAATTCTCTATCAGGGACCAGCAATCTCCTTCCTTGCTAACAACCTGGGATGGACTTCATCAGGCCCTGGGAGTTATCCATCTTGGTGTTCATCAATACCTCTAACACTTCCTCTTCCCTGATACACACACGTTCCAAACTATCAGCGTACACCCCCTCTAAATCTCCATCCTCCCAATCCTTCCGACTACTCCATCAAATAAGAATTGCTTTGAAAATGTATCTTCTTGGTGGCAGCTTCCAGTGGGGTGTTGAAGAACCATTGGATGGCTGCACCTTCTAAATCCCAGCAGCCTGTCACTTGTTGCATCTGCTCCTTGTCAGGCACTTGTGTCCCAACCAGATGTTAGATGCTATTTTGTTTATACTTCTTTAGTTCCCTCTGCCTAGTTGGGTCAACATTTTAGCTGCTCTCCTATTGGTCCTTGTCTAAATCAGCTTTTGCAGTCATGTCTTTGCCAGTTTTAGCATTGTAAAAGCAAAGAGCTGGTGACTTCTGTTAATAAATTGCTGTTTGATTCCTAGGGCTTTATGGAAAGTCCCTTTCAATCTCCATCAGTACAAAAGAGGGAGTGCAGTGATATTTCACCCATATTCTAGCGTGGGTTTGCTGTACACAGAGAGATTGAATAGGCTTGGTCTGTATTCTCTAGAGCTTAGAAGGCTGAGGTGACCTCCTCAAAATCTACAGTCCTTACAGGGCTCCACAAGGTGGATGCTGGCGAATGTTTTCCCTGGGTGAGGCACCTAGAAGCCCAGGATTCTCTGTCTCAGAATAAGCATGGAACTTAGAACATAGAACACTACAGCACAGTACAGACCCTTTGGCCCACGATGTTGCGCCGACATTTTATCCTGCTCTAAGATCTATCTAACCCTTCCCTCCCACATAGCCCCCTATTTTTCTACCATTCATGTGTCTCTCTAAGAGTCTCTTAAATGTCCCTAATATATCTTCCCCCACAACCTCTGCCGGCAGTGCGTTCCACGCACCCACCACTCTCTGTTTAAAAAACTTACGCCTGACATCCCCCTTATACCTTCCTCCAGTCACCTTAAAATTATGTCCCCTCGTGTTAGCCATTTTCGCCCTGGGAAAAAGTCTCTGACTGTCCACTTGATCTATGCCTCTTATCATTTTGTGCACCTCTATCAAATCAGCTCTCATCCTCCTTCTCTCCAAAGAGAAAAAGCCCGAGCTCACTCAACCTATCCTCATAATCCATGCTCTCCAATCCAGGCAGCATCCTGGTAAATCTCCTCTGCACCCTCTCTAAAGCTTCCACATCCTTCCTATAATGAGGCAACCAGAACAGGACACAATACTCCAAGTGTGGTCTTACCAGAGTTCTATAGAGCTGCAACATCATCTCGTGGCTCTTGAACTCAATCCCCCGACTAATGAAGGCCAACACTCCATACACCTTCTTAACAACCCTATCGACCTGCATGGCAACCTTAAGGGATCTATGGACCTGGACCCCAAGATCCCTCTGCTCCTCCACACTGCTAAGAGTGGGCTGAGACAAGGGGAGGCTTCTTCACTCAGATTGATGAATCTTTGGAATTCTCCACCTTACAGGGCTGTGGAGACTCAGGCATTGAGTTCACTCAAAACAGAGGACAGTGCTGGAAAATGGCAATGAAGTGGAAGATCGTCCATGATCTTGATGAATGGCTGAACAGGCTTGGAGGCCAAGTGGCCTACTCCTGCTTCCAGTTCAAGCTCAAGTTTATTGTCAATGGTGTGCATGCCCAGGGTATAAATGCCATCAAAATTAGCTTTTTGCAGCAGCAGCACAGTATGACAAAAATAAATTAAATTTTAAATTTTTTTTAATTTTAAATTTTATTTACAGCGTGGTAACAGGCCCTTCCGGCCCAACGAGTCCGCGCCGCCCATTTTAAATCCATATTAACCTACCCGTACGTCTTTGGAATGTGGGAGGAAACCGGAGCACCCGGAGGAAACCCATGCAGACACCGGGAGAACGCACAAACTCCTTACAGACAGCGACGGGAATCGAACCCCGATCTCTGGCGCTGTAATAGCATCACGCTAACCGCTACGCTACCGTGCCACCCTAATTACGTAAATTACATAAACTTGAATTAACGTAAATTATACATAACTTACATGACAAAACAAACAAAACTAACACAATTACATTAGTGCCAGTTGAGGGAAAGACAGTCCAATGTAGAATTAGGGTTTTTCAGGTGAGTTCAAGAACCTGATGCAGCTGTTGTTGAACCGTGAGGTGTGGGTCTTCCGGGTCCTGTACCTCCTGCCTGATGGCAGCAAGAAGAGGACATGGCCTGGATGGTGGGGGTCTCTGATGATGGACGTCGCCTTCCTGAGACATCGCCTCCTGTAGATGACCTTGATGGTGGGGAGAGCTGTACCCATGATGGAACTGGCTGAGTCCCACTACTCTCTGTAGCCTCTTGCATTCCTACGCATTGGAGTTCCCAGACCAGGCTGTGATGCAACCAGTCAGAATGTATTCCACTGTACATCTCCAGAAATTTGTCAGAGTCTTCAATGACATGCAGAATCTCCTTCTATCTCCTATGTTCTAAGTAATCCGTCAACTGGAGGTTGCATTTAAACAGCACACTTTACAAATCTACACAGGTGTGAGGTGCCTTCCTGGGCGGGGACGGTGGTGTCCTAGCCCTTAAGGGTGTCATTTGCCTGATAATCTGCTGAGTTACACTGGAAAGTCTGTTCCGATTATTTTGTGTTGATGCAAACCGACAGTGTGTCTGCGGCCTGACATAAACCACAATACTTCTGTGGCTCCTGCATTCTTTAGACTATCAAAACTATCAGGGAATTTGGGAAATGGTCCAGGACTAAGAACATGAAATACACCCAAATGAACGCATTTTGCTTATAATCTGCACTATGATTACAGTGTAAGTTCTGTCTGGCTCCTAATGCTGGCATTGTAATGAAAGTTTATCCTATTTTGAAGATGTCATGATTATCAACCAATTGTAGCCATGGCTCTGTTTCCTGCTGACGACACCACTGCCGTGGATTTAATATTGGGTTCATTCTAATCTTTGCGCCTCGCTGTATTTTTGACACTTCTTGTTTTCCTGCCCACAGCATCAATTAACTGTTCAATGAACAAAATCCTGACGTGTTAATTGGCACCTCATGGAGATGCATTAAGAGAAGAATGCTTGACAGGGAATAAGTTTCAATTTCTGATGCCTGAACCAAAAATGGAAAGAACTCAGATAAGGTAATAGACTGGATGTCTGGAGGAGGTGATCATCTGCCTACTCGAATATTTGCCCCCACCTATCGGCTCATTGGAAGCAAAAAGGGTCGAGAACTATGCGGAGAGAGGGCACAGAACCAACATGTATATCTCCTTAACCATTGAGACACAAGGACTTCACTCTGTTCTCAGGGTTGAGAATAAAGTGAATTACGATTGGAGAATTTAATAAGACCAATGTCACTGAAATGTGTTGACACTTCCATTGGAACCCACATTAATGTCAACTAGTTCCAGATTTGGGTCCATTCATATCCAGATATAGAACCTCGGAACTTGCTACCTGACTCCAGCCAATGATTCTGACTTTACCTACACAGGGCGATCTGCTCACAGAACTTGTGTCAGGTCTTGCTCAGCACCAGGGTCTCACAGATGCAGAAGATGTTGGCCTACTGTTCATTGGTGGGATCGTGGTCCAGGGGTTGGTTAGAGGAAGTGTCCGAGAGCTGTCGTCTGGCCTCTGCGAGGTAGAGGTCAGTCCACCTCACCACAATGCCAGCACCCTTGTCTGCAGGTTTGATGACGAGGTTGCGATTGGTGTGGAGTGAATGGAGTGCTGCGTGTTCAGAGCAGGCGAGGTTGGAGAGGGCCAGAGGAGTGGAGAAGTTGAGGTGGTGAATGTCACGGCGGAAAATGATGTTGAAAAGGTCGAGAGAGAGTCAGGGGCCCAGCTGGGATGTCCAAGAGGGAGGGGAGTGTTGGAGACGTGATAAGGGGTCATCAGTGGGGTGGGTGAGGACTCCTTGCCAAAGAAATAGACATGGAGGCAGAGAGGTGATGGAAGAAGAGCTCCATGTCATGGCGGACCCAGAACTTACCGAGGGTAACAAGGGTGAGGCCTCTGCTGAGGGCAGTCCTCTCAGCGTGAGAGAGGAAGAGGTCGGGGGGATGGTGAAGATCCAGCTGAGATTGCAGCTGGAGCATGGATTGGAGTCGGTGATTGGAGAGGGGGGTGTGAGGTGAGGGGAAGGATTTCTCAGAGGAGGAAGGGGGGAGTGCACTGTGGGGCTGGGGGTGGGATACAAGGTCAGAGGATGGGGGCACCATGATGAGAACAGGGGAGGGGGGAAGGAGGAAAAAGGTGGGAGCTTGGGGCTGGGTGGCAGAGAGAGAGAGCCAGTCTTGGTGCAGAGTTTCGTCCTGATGTGTCAACAATTCCTTTCCTCCCACAGATGCTGCTCGACCCGCTGAGTTCCTCCAGCAGATTGCGTGTTGTTCCTGCCCAGCACTACATCTACTGGCTCGCCCACTACAAGGAAATTTTAATGCTGCAACAAGCGTAGGTAAAATTATTGTACATGACATTTTAAAAAAAGAACAATTTGTGCTTGTAGTAATGTTGCTATTTTGAAGTGCTATGTTTTAAAATCTTAAATAATTTAATTGTTAATTGATTATTTAATTTCTTAATAGTTTTTGAATGCTTCTTAACGTCAGGGACAGAACAGAAATGGGAGATAAAAACAGAAAATACTGGAAGCACTCAGCAGGTCAGGCAGCATCCGTGGAGAGAGAAGCAATTAAAGTTTCAGTTCTGGGACCCTTCAGCAGAACGTGGTAACGATTTGTAAGAGTCTTTAAGCAAGTGCAGACGAAGGAGTGTCATAGAGTCATAGACCAATACAGCACGGATACAGGCCCTTCGGCCCAACCAGTCCATGCCAACCAGGTGCCCACCCAGCTCCTACACTTCCAGTGAAAGGAAGATTAAACATAAGAAATAGCACAGCTGGAATTCCCTGTCTGTCACAGGGTGGGATCGTTCTGGCCCACCCACACAACCTAAAAATGTGGTGCAGAGCCTCACTGGTTGGATCCATGGCACTGCCCATCACCAAGCTTTGTCCTACAGATCCAAACCAGATAAGGGTGGGACAATTGGGTCTCCAAGCAGTGAGTACACATGGCAAGTTGAAGATTAACTCTGGACCCGTAGGTTAAATAAAGTGAAAGAAAGAAAGTTTGGATTCAGAAGGAACAAAGGATCGAAAAAAAAAGCTTTAAACTTGCCAAAAACAATTCACTGCTTGAAGAAGTGATGCGGGTATCTTTAATTGTGCATATTCTGGGCCAGAGAGGTTGATCAGCCTTTGTTAAAAAACAGTCAAGGATAGTTGAATCAGAATCAGGTTTATTATCACTGACGTATGATGTGAAATTTGTTGTTTTGCAGCAACAGTACAATGCAAAGGCATAAACTTACTATAAATTACAAAATAAATAAATAGTGCAAAAAAAAGGAACAATGAGGTAGCGTTCATGGGTTCATGGACCGTTCAGAAATCTGATGGTGGAGGGGAACAAACTGTTCCTGAATCATTGAGTGTGGGTCTTCAGGCTCCTGTACCTCCTCCCCGATGGTAGTAACGAGAAGAGGGCATGTCCTGGATGGTGAGGGTCCTTAGTGATGATGACACCTTCTTGAGGCACCGCCTCTTGAAGGTGTCCTCGATGGTGGGGAGGGTTGTGCCCGTGATGGAGCTGGCTGAATCTACAACTCTCTGAAGTCTCTTGCGATCCTGCACATTGGAGCCTCCATACCAGGCAGTGATGCAACCAGACAGAATGCTCTCCACCGTACATCTGTAGAAATTTGTAAGAGTCTTTGGTGACGTACCAAATCTCAAATTCCTAATGAAGTAGAGTCGCTCAGAATAGATCCTCTGATATGCTGATGCCCAGGAACTTGAAGCTGCTCACCCTTTCCAACACTCTCCTCAATGAGGACTGGTGTGTGTTCTCCAGACTTCCCCTTTCTGAAGTCCACAATCAATTCCTTAGTCTTGCTGACATTGAGTGTGAGGTTGTTGCTGTGACACTACTCAACCAACCAATCTATCTCACTCCTGTACGCCTCCTCGTTGCCATCTGAGACTCTGCCAACAACAGTGGTGCCATTGGCATATTTATAGATGGGGTTTGATCTGTGCTTAGCCACACAGTCATGA
The DNA here is from genome assembly GCF_009764475.1 of Pristis pectinata. Classification (NCBI taxonomy): domain Eukaryota; kingdom Metazoa; phylum Chordata; class Chondrichthyes; order Rhinopristiformes; family Pristidae; genus Pristis; species Pristis pectinata. The sequence goes on along the minus strand of NC_067428.1, from coordinate 31,660,341 downwards.
GTGTAGAGAGAGTAGAGCAGTGGACTAAGCACACATCCTTGAGGATATTAATCTTGGTCTATTAATTACTAAAAATGTCCTAGTTAACACTAAACCATTGATATTTACCCATTTTAATGGAATCAGGTCGGTAATTTTCACACTTGCGTGGTCACATCTAGAAGTCTTAATGCTACAGATAGATTCAGAAATGCTGACATTTCCCAGCAGTTACACCAGGTCTGATCTGGCCCAGGTTAGACCATTGACTTTACCAGGACTTACAGGGAGCTGGCAAAGGGAAATAGAGATCTTTTTAAAAATTATTTTGGTTTGGTTTAATATTTTTAATTTTAATTTTTTAAATTCAAATATTTCAGCTATATTTATCTTTAAAAATGCTTTGGATAATTTTTAATACTTTAAGGCTTATGTTCAATCATTTTTATTTAAGAACTGTTCAAAGACCCTCATAGGCTCCATAGTGGGCAAAGTGGAGAGCGGGGCTTAGCTGGCTGTTAAAGCTTTCTGCAGTAGTTTGGAGGCAGGGCTTCTCTGATGTGGCAGTCAGGGCCCTGACACTGTATAGGCTCCTCCTTTGGAGTCCAGGAGGCTTCAGTCCACCACACCTGGATTTGGCAAGTATGAGTCTGGGGAGACCAGAGACCAGGAGAGGCCATGACCCAGTAACATTCAGCCCATTCTGTTATGAGTTTAATGGATAATTAATCCACAAATCCAAGACAAAACCCATCAAAAAACTTAAGATCCAGGAAGTTATCAGTGGAGCAACACTAACCATGTCAGCATGAAATCCCTGGGTCATCTCACCCCCACTGATATTGGACTTGCAGCTTAACAACACATGCCATTTATATACTAATAATTTCTCAATATGTTCCAAATTCTGGCAAGACTTTAGGGTCATAGACTCATAGAGTAATACAGCACGGAAATTGACCCTTCAGCCCAAATGTATTTTAGGCATAACTCTGTCAGTTCTGTTGAAGGGTTACATCGAGTAGTTAACATCTGTTTTCTCTGGAAGTGCTGACAGAGTAGCTGCGATAATTGAGACTGCTCTAAATAGGTTTCACCTCCAGACGTTGAAACTTCCAGTCAACTCTTGGGTAGTTTCCCATTTGTCTGCCCTTTACAGATACCTCCACTACTTGGCACCCAGCACCAAACCACCCAACCCTCTGAGGTAATGTTAAACACTGCCTGCTCTCCAAAGGCAAAGCATCATCTCCCCCCAGAACCCTACATTGACATCAAAGTAGAAGGTCGTCTGCTGAAACAGGTCTCATGCTTCTGCATGTGTTCAAGCTCAGCTGAATTTAACGGAAGTGGCATTCAGATGTTTGCCAATATGTGCATTAAGCCGTGTGGTTTTCTCTACATTGGGCAGACCAAAGAGATAGGGTGTTCACTTAGATAATCCCCTGCATTAACTCGTCAGGCTGCAGTCTTCAAAGCTCTAAAGTGTGAAGTCTAGAACCATCAATATGTAGTCATGGCTTTCTGTAGCTGTAGCATAACTTCAACCCCTTTGCATTCTAAGTATAAACCTGAGCATTCCATTAGTCTGTTCACGATGTTTTAATGATCTACATAAATTAACCCAAGTCTCCTTGGGCCTTTACCAATCCCTGCATCTCTCACTTTAGAGGCTGCTCTGTTCTCTCCGATATGAATCTAAAATGGATGACCTTAGGTTTGCTGCAGTGAAATCCATCTGTACATTCACTTCATCACTTAATGCTTTTTAATTTTATGATTCCAGCTTACACTGCCTACAATGCTGCCTTTTTTATGTAATTGGCAAACCAAGGTAACTGGCTTTCCAACCCATCATCAAAGTGGCTCATTTATTTATTTATTTATTTATTTATCTATCTATCTATCTATCTATCTATCTATCTATCTATCTATCTATCTATCTATCTATCTATCTATCTATTTATTTATTTAAGCACAGAAGGAAGCCATTCAGTCCATTGAGTGCATGCCCTCTCCCCTTCCCTCTGTCTTCACTTCCCTGTAGCCATACAACTTGTTCTCTGACACTCGCCCATCAACTCCCCTTTGATTCTTTTGCCACCCACCCCGACTGTGGGCAATTTGCGGTGGCCAAGTCGTGCACCTGCATGTCTTTGGGATGTGGGAGGAAACTGGAGTACCCGGGGGAAACCAACCTGTTGACATGGAGGAAGTTTAAGCTACACACAGACTGCGCCTGAAGTCAGAATCGAACCCAGGACCCCGGAGGTATGAGGCAACAGCACTAATTATTGCACCATCGTGCTGCCCATTAATCCATCAACAGGTCTTTGGGATGAGGGAGGAAAGTGCAGCACCCAGCAGAAAGCCACTTGGCCACAGAGCTATAGAGACCACGAATAATTGTGGCCCCAGCATGGATTCTTGCAGACATCATTATTTCTATCTTGTCAATAAACCAGCTGCCCATTATCCTTGCTCACCATATCCTGCTCAACAGCCAAGTCAATAACTTCTCTTCAATTCTTTGAGCTTCGTTAACTCAGTGGCTCTTTTGACAGCCTTTATTAAATACTTCGGGAAGTCCATATAAACATTGTCCATAGACATTCCCCTGTCCACTATTTCAGTAACTTCTATGAAATTTTATCTTTAATATTCTTGCCTTCTGTATTAACACAGACCTTTGCTTATACTTAATCTTCCTTTCACTCCTTCCTCTGCATTTGCTTAAAGACTTACAATTCTTTCCCAGGTTCTGACGAAGTGTCCCAGGACTTGAACTTTAATTGCTTCCTTCTCCACCGATGCTGCCTGACCTGCTGAGTGTTTCCAGAAACTTATGTTTTTATCTGACATTTATAAATGTTTCCAATTCTGTTGAAAGGTAACCAACCTGAAACACTAGCTCTGTTTCCCTCTCCACTGATGCTGCCTGGTCTGCTGAGTGTTTCCAGGATTTTCTAGTTTAATGCTTGCATCATTTCCTGTGTGATTTCCAAGCAGAGGAAATCTAGACGAATCTGGGTGGTTTGACACGTCAGGATCCTCTGTTATCTGGAAGGTCAATCATAATAATCAGGGACAACCTGAAGATAATTCAGGAAAATAACTCTGTGCCGGATTTTATCGCATTCCACGTTCTGCACAGTGATTGTGAATCTCTGGATCATTCTGTTCCCCATTCCAGCATCATGTCAAGGAATGAGCATGGGTCAGGAGTGGGACCCAGTTACATCGTGCCTGTTCATGTGGATAAAGAGGATAAGAGTGGAAGATGGATGCAGTGGTGCAGTTAGTAGAACAGTGGCCTCATGGCACTGGCCACCCAGGTTCCATCCTGACGTCTGGTGCTGTGTGTGTGGAGGTTGCATGTTGTCCCTGTGGATTTCAGCTGGGTGCTCCAGTTCCCTCCAACATCCCAAAGGCATGCTGGTTGGCAGGTTTATTAGCCAGTGTAAGTTACCTCTAGCGTGCAGCTGAGTGGTAGAATCTGGTGGGAGTTGATGGGAATGTGGGGAGAACAGGTTACAGGAGAAATTAGTGAAGGGATTGGATTGCGGTGTGTGCTAGCATAGAGTGAAGGACTGAACGGCCTCCTTCTTGGTTGTAGGTAAATGTGGAAATGTCTGGATATAAATGGAAATCAGAATATGAAGAAACAAACACCATATATATCATCTAATAATTTGAGACCAGGCTTTGTTTCTTCAGTTTGTCTTCAAGTTCAAGTTTATTGTCATAGGCACACATACACAGGGTATAAACAAATGCCTGAAGATGAGCTTTTTGCAGCAGCAGCACAGTACATTACAAACATGGCACACATAAGTTAAGATAAACTTAAATTAATATAAATTATACAAAGCTTACACAAAATAATAAACATGACGAGACTAGTGCAAGCTGAGAGAGAGAAAAAGTAATATAGTCCAAGGTAGTGTTAGGGTTTTTCTGGTGGGTTCAAGAACCTGATGGCAGTGGGGAAGAAGCTGTTGTTGAACCTTGTGGGTCTTAATTACTAGTGATTAGGACTCTCTCTCTTCTCCCCCCTCCCATTGGGCAGAAGGTACAAAAGCCTGAAAGCATGAACCACCAGGCTCAAGGACAGCTTCTATCCCGCTATTGAACGGTCACCTTGTACGATAAGATGGACTCTTGACCACACAATCTACCTCATTATGACCCTGCACCTTATTGTCTACCTGCACTGCACTTTCTCTGTAACTGTAACACTTTATTCTGCATTCTGTTATTGTTTTCCCTTGTTCTACCTCAATGCACTGATGTAAGGAAATGATCTGTATGGACGGCATGCAAAACAAAGTTTTTTTTACTGTACCTCAGGACATGTGGCAATAATAAACAACTTACCAATTTACCTATTTAGTAGGATGGCCAAATGTGCACTCTGAGTACCTGAAATTTGTATGTACATCCTACCATTAGTTTGTTTTAGTAGTGGATTTACCATTTGAATCAGGACTCTGAACTGAAAGACTGGAATTATTGACCGCTTGTATTTGTTTATGTGAAGTAGTTTCCTGTCAGGGTGAAAAGAAAGGCAGGTTCACAGCTGTGTGTCTTTTGGTCCCCAGAAGGGACTTTCTACCAACTGTTTGCAGTCATTCACAGACCACATTATATCCTGACTGTGTTAAGGAGAAAAGCAAACTAATTAAGAAGAAATCGAAACAGCATCTGAAAAACCTTCCAAGTGATGAGAATTAAATCACTTCATTGCATTGAGGGTGACTGAGTTATAGAACAAATCATTCGAAGGAGTAAGCTGTCATAGAGTCATAGAGTCATAAAGCACCAAAATAGACCCTTCGACCCAACTGGTCCATGCCAACCAAGGTTCCCATCTAAGCATGTCCCATTTGCCCGCATTTGGCCCATATCCCTCTAAACTTTTCCTGTCCATGTAGTTGTCCAAGTGCCTTTTAAATGTTGTTATTGTACCTGCCTCAACCACTTCATCTGGTAGCTCGTTCCATCTACGCACCACCCTTTGCGTGAAGAAGTTGCCCCTCAGGTCCCTTTAAAATCTTTTCCCTCTCATCTTAAACCTACCTCCTGTAGTTTTTGATTCCTTTCCCTGGGAAAAAGGCTGTGTGCATTCACGCCATCTATGTCCCTCGAGATTTTATACACCTCTATAAGGTCACCGTAATAGTCTGTAAACTCAGAAAACTGTGGTTCTGATATCTGTTTACATGTGCTAACTTTATTTTAGTAACGTACTAAAACAACAGCTTCTGATTACTCTGTTTGCATAGAATTTAATTAAAATTCTCAAATCTAAATCTAGGTTTCGGAATCTTATTTTAAATTTTATGCAAACAAGTTATAATTTCTAATTCTATGTACAGGAACCTGAAGACCCACACTCAACGACGTCAGAAACAGCTTCTTCCCCTCCACCATCGGATTTCTGAACGGTCCATGAACCCATGGACACTACCTCATTATCCCTTTTTTTGCACTATTTATTTATTTTGTAATTTATAGTGATTTTATGTCTTTGCACCGCACTGCTGCTGCAAAACAACTAATTCCATGTCATATAAGTCAGTGATAATAAATCTAATTCTGATTTTAATAATGAGGATCTAGGAAACCCTGTCGCTGCAGAATGTCCATCGGAAAGAAAATAAAGGAAATGCATTTGGTTTCTCTATTGGTGTGAAAAACAAACTCTTACTCAAATCCAAAACCATGATGAGACATACATTAATACCCATGAGAAATGTATTTCTAACCTTCCTTTCTTCTTTTTGCTTCTCTTTCTTGTGGGATGTTGGAAACTGGTCGTGGGGAAAATTCAAAGGATAAGGCAGTGGAATCAGCAGAGTTTCACTATAGTTTCACTGTTACAGCTGCTCTCTCAGTCTCATTATTTTAACTTGCTTCATTGCCAATAGATACACGAAGACGACAAGCTTGTCACAACCAACGGGCCAGATTTTGGTGTCATGTTCCCACCACCCAGAAATCACTGCCTGTTTTCACTCTATTTACTGTGGAGAGCTATCCCAGGGGACCAAAGTGTCCCGGATGCCAGCAGCAAGCCTGAGTGGCAGCTCAGCCTCCAGGAGTGCACTGAGGAATCCCCGCCCCTGAGGAAGCTCCATCCACAAGAAAACCCCACCCCTGAAATGGCCTTGAAAGCTGGCTGCTAGACCCCTCCTTTCCACCTCAGAAAACTTGCTGGCTTTATCAGCTCTTAAAGCCGCAGGGGCTTTTAAATGTCTCTTGAGGTCTGATATTTGGAAATATTTAGTAACCTTTAAAAATGAAGTGAAACAACAAGTAATATAGAAACATCTTTTTAAAAATAATTATGAACTTAACTAAAACGCTTATTTAGCGTAACGCTTTATAGCACCGGTGACCCTGGTTCAATTCCGGCCGCTGTCTGTAAGGAGTTTGTACGTTCTCCCCGTGTCTGCGTGGGTTTCCTCCGGGTGCTCTGGTTTCCTCCCATAGTCCAAAGACGTACGGGTTAGGAAGTTGTGGGCATGCTACGTTGGCGCCGGAAGCATGGCGACACTTGCGGGCTGCCCTCTGAACACTCTACACAAAAGATGCATTTCACTGTGTGTTTCGATGTACGTGACTAATAAAGAGATCGTATCTAATTAAAAAAAAGAAATTTACCTTCCCTTTTACTTTCTTCTCTACAGCCCTACAATGCAAAATGAAATCGATGAGATTGAGGATTCTGTGTCAGTTCTAACCTCCCACAGGCTCCAAGTTTGGATTCCCCAGTGTAATTGCTACAGAATCTCAACGACGGAGTCTGCTGGCGGAGCAAACTAACAGAGTCAGTATTCAGAATCTGTCCTTGGTTTCAGGGTGTCCACATTTGTAACAATTGCACTGTCGTCCTGGATGGACAGGAATAGCCTGGTGATTTTGCTTAGAACTGCTGGCTTCACTGTCCCTCTGAGCAGTCCTTGTACACCGGTCACTGAAAGCAAACGTGCAGGTGAAGAAAGCAAGTAAGAAGGTAAATGGAATGTAGATCTTCTTTGCAAGAGGTTTTGAGCATAAGAATATGGATGTCTTATGACCATAATACAGGGTCTTGATGAGACCACAGCATCTCATCCCAGTCCTCAGTCATGTCCACCAATACTAGTGTGAAGAGAGGACTGTGTGGTTGAACTCTTACAAGAATCATAGAAGGAAACTTTCAGTCCATCGAAGTCTATGCCGGCACATGGTGCAATCCCCTTCCCTACTCATTTACCTTGTGACTATTCTACTCCCCTAGATGCCAGCACTCATCTGCGCACTAGGACCAATTTACTGAGACCTTTTAACCTACCAACATCCACCTGTTTGTGCTGTGGAAAGAAACCGGAGCACCCGGGGGAAGCCCGCCCGGTTACAAGGAGAACATGCAAACTCCACACAGACAGAGCCAGAGGTCAGGATCAAACCCCAGTCGCTGGAGCCGTGAAGCAGCCTCTCTGCTACACCACTGCATCACCCTAATTCTTATTGTAGTCACCAGAAGTTAAGGGGTGGTCAAAATGGAGCTGGTGCTCAGCAACTTAATGTGTAATTTACACCCTGTGCATGTCATGAAGTTAGGATGAAACTAGAAATTCAATGTGATTTGGGATGCAGTGAATGTACTAGAACCATTTAAGAAGGTAGTAAATCAGGGAACAGGCTTACTGGGCACACTCATGTTGTTCCGGTGGGAGCCACCTCAATGGGAAAGATACGACTGTAATGTCTTGAGCTAGGGAAGTGTGATCCACCTCTACCATCCACAGACTGGTGGTCAGTCCCCTGCCTCTCTGTTCCTGTCTCTTCCTGGTGATTTCCCACCTGTGCCTACACATGAATAGATGGGAAACTTGAACTACGATAGTTACTGAAGCCCTCTTCCTAAAATGCAAATGACTTAACAGATCACACAAACTTGTTCCAATATTGCAAGATCAAGGTACGTGTTCTTTGGTACAGAGTTAAATGTGGTAGGTTTGAGAGAGGGAGGCAAGACAGCCAGCGTTGGAGTACATTAGACCAATTTAAAAGCATATTTGAATTTTATAGGGGATGCTGGATAGAGGCTTGGTGTTGCAAACCACTGCACTTTGGATTGCAAAGGTGCAGGGTGGTGATGATCATTTTGCTCTTTACTCAGTGTCAGTTCTAGACTTCGTGGCTTGTTGAATAAAACCCTGGGGAAGGTGCATTGAAGTTGACTCCTGAGTGAGTGATGCCGACAGCTGGGAGCCACTGACTTTACTCGGCTCCTTGTTGTAGGCACAAAAGATTATACTGCTGCATTCATCAGGCATCAGGGGATGGAGCAAGAGAGAAGCAATGGACAGTACTCGGCATGAGCTGAGAGTTGCCTCTGATCTCTATCTGCTTCAACCCCTCCATCCTCTGTGTCCATGGAATATTAATGAGCAAGATCAGGAGCTGCCTCTGGTTTTCTGCAGGTTATGGTTGACCTTATCTTGGCTTGTAAAAAACAGGTAGCATTCAACAGTTTCATTTCTAGACAGGTTGCAATGTGTTTGTAATGCATCTGAAGGATTCTCCAGGGCATCATTGGAAGGTTTTTTGGTATGGTGCAGTTCTCTTGCCTTGTGTCCAATGAGATGCAATAATATATTTAATTTTGTCTGTCTTCGTTTATCTGCCACGTAATATGCATCACAGGTAATATCAGTTGGTCCAATTTTAAGGATTATATCATGTGACAAACTACCTTCTATGTTATTGGGATGATATTTATCAAAGTCTGTGTGCCCCTGCTAAGAAAGCCACAGAAAGAAAAATGCTCTCTTGCCACTATAAGCAATTCTTCTATTTCACAATGTATAGCAGTTGCTGGTTTAAATTACCAACTATTTTCTAATACCTTAGAGAAAAATGTACTGAGATATAGTGTCCATCATGCTGAAACTATGACATTTAGATGTCATATCTGAATTGGAATAACAAATGCCAAGGATGATGCCTTCTGACTGAGACCACACCTGGACTTGTGCCAGGAGACAGCAAGCTGTGCAATTCAGATGAGACAGTACTTGATGAATGGATGTAGCAGTTGGTTTTCCAGACAAGTAATTGGACTAAATAATGGGGACCATAGAGGAGACTGTTCTCTATTGAGCTGGCTATGGCAAATCAACCAGAACAGACAAAAGTATGATCACATCCCCTTGGGACACTAGGGGAGAGAACTATATCATACTAAAAAGCCTTCCAATGAGGCCCTGGAAAATGCTTTAAATGCATTAAAAGCACACTGTCTAGTCATGAAGCAGTTGACTATTACTGGTTCTTTACTTGTACCAGGAACAGGGAGACTCCTTTGATAATGGAACTAAGACAGATAGTTGCAGTTCTGTAGATGTGGAAGAATTCTTCATCAACTGCCTGATTATTTGTGGAATCAAGGAATCCAGAAACAGTTATTGCATGGACCTGATTGAACTCTAGAGAAGTCCGTTCAGACATATAAAGCTGCGTGGTTGTCCAAAGCCAGGCCAGAGAGGTTGGATGGCTAACAGAAGGAGGTACACATTGGTAAATTGGTTTATTATTGTCACATGTACCGAGGTACAGTAAAAAACTTCATTTTGCATGCCATCCATACAGATCATTTCATCACGTCAGTGCATTGAGGTAGCACAAGGGAAAACAATGACAGAATGCAGAATAAAGTGTTACAGTTACAGAGAAAGTGCAGTGCAGGTAGACAATAAGGTGCAAGGTCATAACGAGGTAGATTGTGAGGTCAAGAGTCCATCTTTTTGTACTAAGGGACCATTCAATATTCTTATAACGGTTTGGTGAAAATGAGGCAAAATATCGAACAGAGAACGTATGGCCAAGTTGGCTGACGTGTTGCAAATACTGTGGATGGCAATGTGAGCAGCTGATGAGGGAACTCCCTGTGAGTGGGAAAGAGTGCACGATATGGATTGGAAGATCATTTCTGCAAGAAGTGCGTGATGAGAAGACATCAGATGTCCATGGAGAAGAGCTGTACCGGGATAGAGATGGGATTGGATTCAAAGAACCTGTTGAAGATAATGTAGCTGGTGCCAAATAAGGTCTATTCTGTGGAGGAACTCTTACCAATGCCGTGATTTGATTCTGGAGCAACACATAAATTTCTCCTGGAACAAGCCATCTATTAAATGCAGTTAAAACTATGGAGTTGATGTGCAAAGTTGCACTGTATGTTCCTCTCTGAAGTGAAATAATCCAGGGCTAGGATGTGAACTTCATTGTGGTGGACGAGAAAATCTCACACCTCTGCCTGAAAATTACACACAGCAGGCAGAACAGATACAGGATCATAAACATTACTTGAAAGCTGGCAGATCAATTTGCAGATGTTTTTCATGGAATGGGGAAGCAGAAGTGCAGATCTGTGTTGGAAGACAGCTGGGGGACTCCGTGCCAAGGTAAAGCATCTACAGACAGGACATTTATTTTGGATGTTTGCTTTTCTCTTTTTGTTTAAAGAAATGTGTAACATAAATGTCATATGAAATATTGGTTGGAACTGCGTAAAGAAGTGCATCATTTGCCCACTATTATCTGTGTTCTTGCTACATTGTGGACTATGGAACTTGCCAGAAAGTCTGGAAATTTAAAAAAAACTGCAGATGCCAGAAATCTGAAATAAAAACAGAAACACGGCAGGTGAGACAACATTTGCAGAAAGATGAACAGTTAAGGATTCAGGTCTGAGACCTTCTGTCACAACTGGGATAGAGAGAAGCAAATTACTCTTGGTGGCACAGAAGGAGGGGTGACGTGGTGGGACAAAGGGAATTTCCTTCATTTGACCTATTGTGCTCCCTGTTACTTCTGTCCTCATTTCTCAACCAGGCGAATGGCCTGGAGGCAGAAGAGGTAGCGGAGGTCCCTAATGAATACTTTGCTTCAGTGTTCACCAGGGAGATGGGCTTTGATGAATGTGAGGTCAGTGCGGAACAGGCTAAAGTGCTGGAGCATGTTGAGGTTAAGAAAGAGGTAGTGTTGGAGCTTCTGAAAAACATTAGGATAGATAAGACCTCAGGACCAGATGGAATATACTCCAGGTTACTACAAGAAGCAAGGGAAGAGATTTCTGGGGCATTGACGATGATACTTGCATCCTCCCTGGCCACGGGATTGGTGCTGGAGGATTGGAGGATGGCAAATGTTGTTCCCTTGTTCAAGAAAGGTAATAGGGATAATCCTGGGAATTATAGACCACTAAGTCTTACGTCAGTGGTGGGCAACCTATAGGAGAGGATTCTTAGGGACAGGATCTATGAGCATTTGGAGAAGCATAGTCTTATTAGGGATAGTCAGCATGGCTTTGTGAGGGGCAGGTCGTGCCTCACGAGCCTAATCGAATTTTTCAAGGAGGTGACAAAACAAATTGATGAAGGTAGAGCAGTGGATGTGGCGTATACGGACTCCAGTAAGTTGTTTGACAAGGTTCCCCATGTTAGGCTCATCCATAAAATCATAAGGCACAGGATCCATGGGGACTTGGCTTGCCCACAGAAGACAGAGGGTGGTAGTAAATGGAGAGTATTCTGCCTGGAAGCCAGTGACTAGTGGTGTTCCACAGGGATCTGTTCTGGGACCCCTGCTCTTTGTGATTTTTATAAGTGACTTGGATAAGGAAGAAGAGGGATGGGTTAGTAAGTTTGCAGATGACACAAAGGTTGGAGGTGTTGTGAATAGTGTAGGAGGTTGTTGTAGGTTACAATGGGACATAGACAGGATGCAGAGTTGGGCATAGAAGTGGCAGATGGAGTTCAATCCAGAAAAGTGTGAAATGATACACTTTGGAAGAACGAACTTGAAGGCAGAATACAAGGTTAATGGCAGGACTCTTAGCAGTGTGGAGGAATAGAGGGATCTTGGGGTCCAAGTCCATCAATCCCTCAAAGTTGCTGCGCAGGTTGATAGGTGGTTAAGAAGCCTTATAGTACACTGGCCTTCATTAGTCAGGGGATTGAGTTCAAGAGCCATAATGTAATGTTGCAGTTCTATGAAACTCTAGTTAGACCACACTTAGAGTATTGTGTTCAGTTCTGGCCACCTCATTATAAGAAGGATGTGGAAGCTTTAGAGAGGGTGCAGAGGAAATTTACCACGATGCTGTCTGGATTAGAGAGCATGTCTTATGAGTGAGCTAGGGCTTTTCTCTTTGGAGCGATGCAGGATGAGAGGCGACTTGATAGAGGTGTATAAGATTATGAGAGGCATAGACAGAGTGGACAGCCAGCAGCTTTTCCCCCTGGCGGCAATGGCGAATACCAGAGGACGTCAGTTTAAGGTCAGAGGAGGAATGTTCAGGGGAGATGTCAGAGAGGTTTTTTTTACACACAGAGTGATGGGTGCCTGGAATGCACTGCCGGGGGTGGTGGCAGAGGCTGATACAACAGGGACATTTAAGGGACTCTTAGATAGTCACATGGATGTAAGAAAAATGGAGGGTTATGGGCTGTGTTGGAGGAAAGGGTTAGATTGATCGTGCATTGGATTTATATGGGTTGGCACATCTTCATGGGCCGAAGGGCCCGCACTATGCTGTACTGTTCTATGTTCTATTGCAGTGCAGTACCAAATTGACCTGAAATCCTGTGGGCATCTATTTTACTCCAACACTAGAAGGAGGCACGTCATCAATGCACGCAGCTGGGGAAACTTCCTGAGGTACAGACGAAAGGGCGTTTTAATCATTCAGAACCATGACTACACCTGACAGACACACAGCTGTCCGTGTTTCCAGTCTAATTCATGCAAAGCAAAAACTGAAAGGAAGAAGCAAATGAGCACAATATCCAAATTGTTTCTAAAAGATAAATCACTGTTTTTTGGGTACAGTTTTTTTTAAACAGGGCCTTTACACCTTTAGCATTTTATAGCCAGTTACTCACGAGGTGTAGTCACTGCAGTAATGGTGTCCAACTTACAGTGTCACTGAGGTCCCCTGGCTTACCGTCCTTTTCCTAGATGTGGCCACTGGGTTTGTGGATTTGTGACAGATGTTCCACACTTTTGGAACTTCATCAGTGGTGCCATCTGTTCCTGAGGCCTCATTGCTTTTTACCGTTTCAAATTTGAGTTGATCCAGCCAGGGATGAAGTCAGGGGTGTTCATGTCAAGGACAGAATCGTGATTGAGGAGATCTCTGAAGTGTTTCTTCCAACAGCCACTTTATCCTTGAAAGGTTCACATCTATTTTTGGCTCTCGGTGATGTGGGGGCCTTCGGTTTGACCTCCCACTCAACATCTGTTCTTTTGGCACAGGGTTTCCGTGAACCTCGGATTAGATTCCTTCAAATTGTTTCTGTTTCCTTTAGGCAATGTAGAGCTTCCAATCCAGGAATACCTTGGGTTTGCAGTTAAGTAGATCACGTATCTCCTGCTCATTCTCATCAAACCAGTCCTGGGGTTTTCTGGTAGAGAAGCCAAGAGTCCCATCACAGGGACTAACTGTGGTGGACATCAGGATCGGCTGGATGTAGCAGACTGGACCTGGACTGGACTTCCTGTTGGACAGGTGTTGTCAGGCTGCCTATAACATGTAGACTGCAGATGCTGGAATCTGGAGCAACACACAAGATGCTGGAGGAACTCAACGGGTCAGCCAGTATCTGTGGAGAGAAATGGACAGTCGACATTCTGGGTCAACATGGATCTCGACCCGAAACATCGACTGTCCATTTCTCTCCACAGATGCTGCCTGACCTGCTGAGTTCCTCCAGCATCTTGTGTGTTGCTGCCTGTAAAATGTTTCTGTTGTCGCTGTTGTTTTGGGACCAGGTTGATGAAGTTGCATTCAGCAGAGACCAGTCCAGCAGTCACTGGTCCCTGCCACGGCAGGAGTGATGTGAACATGCTGTGATCCCTCGCTGGACGATGATATCATCAGTCACATGCCGGTGCTGTGAATGTGGCACTGCCGGGATATCTTGTGTGGTCTCTAGAAAAACAGGATGCTGACCATAACGAAACGGTGCTTCCAGCATTTTGTCAGGAGGAGGATCCCGAGAGAGACAGCTTTCCTGACTCCCCTTTTCCAGATGTTAAAGGTGCCTGGCAGATTGGTTTCCCTCCCTCCAGGACTTTGGGTGCCCCGAGTTTGGGGTGTAAGTCCTCACTGGCAGCTTCCAGGGTTAGGACGTGTGTGCTGCTGAGTGTACTGTGCTGGCTCAGTGTTAGAGTGAGGCAGAGGGTCATGAGACTTTCACAACCCACCCGGGGTTTCACTGAGATGACAAACTAGCTCATCTTTGTTGGCAAAGCCCTCTCAGCAAAGACCACATTCTTCTTCCACCATCTTGTTTCCAGAGCTGGCCTCCTCCTTCAGCAACGTCAAGGCACTAGGGTCCTCGGGCTCTGATAGTGGAGATTGGTATTGGTTTATTATTGTCACTTGTACCAAGGTACAGTGAAAAACTTGTCTTGCATACCGATCGTACAGGTCAATTCATTACACAATGCAGTTACATTGGGTTAGTACAGAGTTCATTGATGTTGTACAGGTATAAACAATAACAGTACAGAGTAAAGTATCACAGCTACAGAGAAAGTGCAGTGCAATAAGGTGCAAGGTCACAATAAGGTAGATCGTGAGGTCAGAGTCCATCTCATCGTACAAGGGAACTGTTCAATAGTCTTATCACAGTGGGGTAGAAGCTGTCCTTAAGTCTGGTGGTACATGCCCTCAGGCTCCTTATCTTCTACCTGATGGAAGAGGAGAAAAGAGAGAATGACGCGGGTGGGTGGGGTCTTTGATTATTCTGGCTGCTTCACCAAGGCAGCGAGAGGTAAAGACAGAGTCCAAGGAGGGGAGGCTGGTTTCCGTGACGCGCTGGGCTGCGTCCACAACTCTCTGCAGTTTCTTGCGGTCCTGGGCAGAGCAGTTGCCGTACCAAGCCGTGATGCATCCAGTTAGGATGCTTTCTATGGCGCATTGATAAAAGTTGGTGAGTGTCAAAGGGGACAAACCGAGCCACATTCTCCTCTGTTACTGCCAGTGTGTCCCTGAGGTTCTGGTGTTCCAGGTCTCAAATTTCCCACTGAGGATGGAGTCACTTCCATTAACATGGAATGGCCATTGTACAGCAGTGTTCTGGTCCAGTTATATTTCCTCCATTCACAACACTGCCCCCCAGTCCCCTCCCCTCACCCCTCTCCCAGCCCTCCCCCACTCCTGACTCACACCCCTCTCCCACCCTCCCCCACCTCCACCTCACCCCTTCCCTAGCCCTCCCCCACTCCCAACCCACACCCCTCCCCCACCCCCTCAACCACACTCCCCCCACTTCCAACCCACATCCCTCCCCCAACCCCACCTCCCCACTTGCTCCCCCACTCCCACCCCCTCAATCCCACCCCCCACCCCCTGCTCCTGACCTCAATGGGCCCACACTCATGGCCCTTGAGCAACAAAAGCCCATGGCCAGACCCTGGGTAACGAGAACCACTCCCGGCACCCTGGGAGCCACCTCTCTACACCAGCAAACATCACTGATGTGACTCACCACCGCTGGCACAACTGGCTGTCTGAGGAAGAGTGTGTTGATAGATCCAGATCTCAGACCCCTTGGTCGATGAAAACCAAAGAGCAGAAGGTGAACATCTGAAATGACATTGACTATGATGTTATCTGACCTCCGAAGTGTTTCCAGCATGTTCTGTTTTTATACAAGGGTCATGGTCCAATGGACAACAGTGAAGCCTGTCTCCTCCATGTCTGAGACTTGGGTTACCTACAGCAGCACCTCAAATCACACCTATACTGCTTCCACCAAATTCCCCAAATCCATTGGAAGGATAAGCAAACCAAGGTAACTGACCCCTCGCGGACCAACATCACCAACACTGCCACCTTCATTAAACCTTGAAGGCTCCATTGAGGAAGTCCCACTCCAGATTCAGGAGACAGACACTCTTCCTTCAGCTCTGTCAGAGTAGCAGATAACCAAGCATACAATAACACCGTTTAAAAGAAATTTGGACAGGTTCATGGATAGAAAAGGTTTAGAGGGATAGGGGTCAAACTGAGGCAAATGGAACTAGCTAAGGTGGGCATCTTGGTCGGTATGGATGAGTTGGGCCGAAGGGCCTGTTTCCAAGCTGTATTACTCTATGATTCCAAGTGGGCAGAGGAAGAGATTGTGAAAACTCCTTGGAAAGTGCAACATTCCTTCCGATTCCTGGGAATCCCTGGGACGTTTCCATTCAAAGAGGAGAAGGAGCACTCAGGGTGGCACTGAGAGCCTTGTATCCAGGTATCACCTGCACACAAAGTCCCAGTGTAACTGGTGGAGAGAGCGGATCACCTCACAAACTACCCGGCTGCCTGCCCATCCGACTCCTCCCCCGGAATCTGCTGGTCCATCAGGCTCAATAGTCACCTCAAAGCCACAGATCTGGAGTAAAAGCAAGTCCTCACCAATCCTGAGCAATAGCTGAAGAAAACGGTTTGCAAAGTCCCACAAATTAAAAATGACCAATGTCCTATTTTTAGTGGTGGCACCAGGCCAGGATACTGGGACAGTCCCTCTGATTATCTTCAAGTAACACCATTGATCTGACGCATATGTCTGAAGGAGTAGACTGAGCCTTGGTTGATGTCACAGTAAGAGGTAGTACCATTTCCTCAGGAATCACCAAACCCACTGTCTTACCTTTGGTGGAAGATCAGTAGAAAACTGAAGAACTAATCTAATTTGCTGATGGTTGCTCATTAGAATTCCATGGAAGTTTCTCTGATTTAAGGGAATCAAGGGATATGGGGTGAGTACAGAAGGGATACTGAGATAAAAGATCAGCTATAGCCTTGTTGAATGGTGGAACAGATGTGATAATCTGAGTGTCCTCTTCCTGTTTCTATATCTTATGTTCTTATCCACTGGTTAAGTGGTACCACACATACATTTTGTTCCTTGTTCGGTGGCAGTTCTCGATTTTGTGGTTCAACTGTTGAAACTCAGCTCTATTTTGGTTCATAGACACATTCCTGGAGGTCTTTATCTGCATGGAGAGTTCTGACCAGGACTGTAGCAAATCAGCCTCAGCTGGAAGGTTAGACTATACATTGGATTCTCAATTGAGCTGGTGGAAAATATTTCCACACAAAACACCCATTAGCTCTTCAACTTTCTAACTCCAAGATTAGAGTTCACCACTTGGGGCAAACCATTCTCAATGTTTGAGGAACAAAGGACTGCAGATGCTGGAATTTGGATGAAAAACATTATGATGCTGGAGGAACTCAGCAGGCCAGGCAACATCCGTGGAGAAAAGTAGGTGGTCAACCTGAAGCATTGACTGCCTGCTTTTCTCCACGGATGCTGCCTGGCCTAATGAGTTCCTCCAGCATCAGTGTTTTTCACTCTCAATGTTTGGTTCAGTTTATACTGTTCTCCCTCCTAATTACTAAAGGTGCATGCCCTGGTATTCTTTTCATATAAGATTTAGAAACAATTGCAAAGTGAGTGCAGGACCTCTAAGCGCTGGCTTGTTTAACCTTTTTATTTACTTTTGCTTCCCATGGTTTGCTTGGGCTTGACGTTTGTGTTGTGATCATTTGAAGCCTGCTTTCAATCTTCTCTCAGTCACTGACACTGTCACATTGCTATGCATTTTCTGCTTCGCTGCCAAGAACCGGTGTCCTGGTTGAATCAAGTTAGTGTAACAGAAACATTTTGTTCCTCATTCGTTGCCAGGTCTATATTTTATATAAAAGCCACGTGGTTCCATAGTTCAAACATAGCATTTGGCCAGACTTTGATTCACAAACACGTTCCTTGTGATAATGCATTAGCTATCATTTTACAACAGGGTTTAAATTGGTTCTTCACTAGTTATAGTTGTAATACAGGACTTCAGTCAAGACATTTTATTTGTAACTATGTTGCTTGGAAACCTATCCCATTAAGTGCAGCTTAGCTGTTTAAGCACTTAATATTGAAGCCAATGCACAGGATCAGAAGAGGCTACAGAGGGTTGTAGACTCAGCCAGCTCCACCACAGACACAACCCTCCCCACCACTGAGGACATCTTCAAGAGGCGGTGCCTCAAGAAGGCGGCATCCATCACTAAGGACCCTCACCATCCGAGACATGCCCTTTTCTTGCTACCACCATCAGGGAGGTGGTACAGGAATCACATTCAATGATTCAGGAACAGCTTCTTCCCCTCTGCCATCAGATTTCTGAACGGTCCATAAACACTACTTCATTATTCCTTTTTTTTGCACTATTTATTTATTTTGTAATTTATAGTAACTTTATGTCTTGGACTGTACGGCTGCCGCATGTCATAGTTTTACAGAAGATAATTCTTACAGTCTATGAAAATGTTAATCAGTAATATATTTAACCAAAAGAATTAGTTAGCTCTCTGAGGTACAGTGAGTTACAATCTTTACAGAATCTTCTGACTTTCATTCCGATTAAATGGAAATTGTGTGGGTTTCATAACAGTCAAGTGAACTATTGAGTTAGATTACACACAAAGATCTTTCCATCACTACCCCCTGCACTTTCAGAATTTAACTTATCAACCAATATCCAAGAGTCCTCCTCCACTCCTCTCAGCGCTGACTCCTCCTGCAGCCAAGTGCCCATTAGGTGATGTGCCAATAAGCAGGAAGCCTTTTTCAGCCTCTCTCCAAGGAAATATATTTTGCAACAGAGATTGTTAGACTTCCTGGCCAACTTTATCTGTTGCTCAGTCCAGGAGTGCTGGAATCTAGCACCCAACTGCTGTCTTGGTTCCAATCAGTTAACTTAACACTGCACACAGCAGTTATTAATGCCTGGGGCTCAGAGGCTGTCAACCTGTGTGCTAACTTGTCAGAACTTTTCATAAAGTTGTCTCACAGTGATTGAGAATCTGATTGGTTAGGAGGTCAGAGCCAGCCAATCAGCTAGATTTTACAATCAGCAATGTATCTGATTACTCCCAATGTAGAAAAGTTTCAGTATGAAATGGTTGTTACCGAGAGAGAGAATTTCAGGAGGGTTCACTTCATGCATCCTCAAAGAAGTCATGAATGATTTAAATATCTTTGTCTTCACAGAATGCTTACACCTGGCACAAAGATCAGCGAAGAGAGAAGACAGGTCCCTATTCTTAGTGTTGCCCCAGGAATTCCAAAGCTTTCCAAGAAGGGGGGTGATGGCATTGGGTGGGGTTGCGCCTGTAACAGATGCAGCCCCAAGTTATCATGGCCTCCTGAAAAGCAAAAACCTGCAGATGCTGAAAAATTTGAAATAAAAACAGAAAAGGCTGAAGACACTCAGCAGGTCAGGCAACATCTGAGGAGAGAGAAACACAGTTAATGTTTCAGGTCAGTGATGTTGTTCCACGGCCTCCAGATTTTATAGGTCTCCAGCCCATGTCCCTCTAAATGCAGGGTTGCAATTTGAAGCTTATTGGGGCCCTTACACCTCAGACTGAGAGCCCAGGTAGCAAGCTGAGGAAGGCCAAAGGGTGAGAAGAAAACATCTTTTCATTTGAGCCTAAAATCATCTGTCTACTTTTCTGCAACAGTGGACAGACACTGATCCTGAAGTCAAGGCCAACTGGACAGCTATGGCTTTCTGCTCCAACAGCCTCGTCTGCTGACTTCAGAATGTTGAGTCTGTCATCTGAGGACAGACGGAGGACGGTCAGCCTCTGGTATTTAGAGTTTAGATGAATGAGAAGTGACTTCATTGAAACACACAGAGTGGTTGACAGATAGATACAGGTCGATGCTTCCCCTGGCCTGCATTGTTTCCTGGTGAAGAGATATGACAACTGTACCTTGGGACCAACATCTGGGAGAATTTGTGTATAGTCAAACTTTGATAAGTCAGGCTTTCTATAAGCTGGAGATCCCGTGTACGTCAATATTTATGGGACCACACAACATCCCAGACGCAGAACAGAAGATCTACAGAATTTGTTGTGTTTCTACTCCTGTGCAGCTATGTCCCAATAATGTGAAAAATTCCTCAGGTGTCTTGTAGGGCATATCCAATCCAGCTAATTACCAGCCAATCAATTTACTGTCATTCATCAGCAAATTGGTGGAAGCTTTCATCAACCGCGCTATCAAGTAGCACCTACTCACCAATAATCTACTTACAGGTGCCCAGGTTGGGTTTTGACGGGACCTCTCAGCCTTGATCTAAACATGGACTAAAGAACAAAATTCCAGAGGTTGGATGAGAGTGACTGCCTTTGACATCAAGGCAACATTTGACCAAGCATGGCGTCAAGGAGTCCTGGTAAAACTGAGGCCAATGGACATCAAAGGGGAAAAGCTCCAATGGCTGGAGTTATACCTCACACGATGGTGGGAGATCAATCAATCCAGCCCCAAGACATCACCCTAGGAATTCCTCAGGGCAGTGCCCTGGGCAACAATCACCTTCAGCTACTTGAAAAACACGATGATGCTGGAGGAACTCAGCAGGCCAGGCAGCATCTGTGGAGAAAAACAAAGTCAATGTTTCCGGTCAGGACCCTTCTCCAGGACTGAAGATAGGAAAAGGGGGAAGCCCAATATATAGGAGGGTAAAGCAGAGCAGTGATAGGTGGACAAACGAGGGGAGGCGGGGTGGGCACAGGGTGGTGATAGGTAGATGCAGGTAAGAGATAGTGATAGGCAGGTGTGGGGGAGGAGGGGAGAGCAGATCCACCGGGGGATGGGTCGAAGGGAAGGAGAGAGAGGGAAAAAGGTAGAAAAAATAGAGATAAGGTAGGAAAAGAAAGAGATGCATTGTGGGGGGGTGGTGGGTTTATGCGGAATGGGTGTGGGGATTACTTAAAGTGGGAGAATTCAATGTTCCTGCTGTTAGGCTGCAAGGTTCCAAGATGGAAAATGAGGTGCTGTTCCTCCAGTTTGCGCTTGGAATTCCCCTGGCAGTGGAGGAGGCCGAGGACTGACATATCAGTGATCGTGTGGGAGGGGGAGCTGAAGTGATTGGCAACGGGGAGATGCAGATCGCGGTTACGGACAGAGTTCTAGATGATGCAGTCAACATTCACAGTGAAATACGAGGATTAACATTGATAATAAATAATAAACTGCAAAATCCCATTCAAAGTACCAAATACAAGAGATTTCAGGCTCCATATCCAATTCTCTCAGCCATATTTTAATGCACCTTTTTATTACATTAATTATGGCATGTAATTATATTTTGTTATGAAATAAAGGGAACTTTTTGACAGGGTTTGAAAAGCATTAGAATCTGAAAGTTATAATAAGGTAATAATAGTAAGGTCACTCGCTATGCCAACATTGACACTGAAATATTTATTTCAGAGAGTGTTATTTCGCTTAACTAGGGGACAGAGGAACATTGAGCAAACGTGTTGCATGTGGAAAAAGCTACAGCCATGTATTTTAAAGTTTCATGAACATAAAAGTGTCTGAAATGCAGATCCTGAGCAGAAAAGCATATGTAATGTTTCAATGATATTAACTCAATCCTAAATCTCCCATAATTAATTTAAAAAGAAAAATGGCTTAATTGAAATAGTCTGGATCAATGAAACTTTGATCCAGGTGAACCTTCACCTGCCTCTTGTCTACCATTAGGTGTGAGGCAGACTTGTATGAGAGACAGAGCAAGCTTAGGTGTGTCATTCTTGAATGGACTGTCATGAGATAAAATGTACAGATTAACACCGTGTATACGAGGTTAAATTCCCAGTGAAAACAACTGAACCAGTCAGATTTTGTCCTGAAATCCATAAAACTAATTTTACGGTTGAAATATAAACTATCCTGCAAGGAAAACAAATTTTTTCTAGTTCTAAAATGCTTTCAGCTTTCTGGTCAAGATTGCAGTAGATTACAAAATGTTGGAAAAAGTACCAAATAGTATTAAACATGAAAATTATCCTGAGAAGACAAATTCCTACAGTCCTGCTTTGAGACTTCACAGGCTGCTGAGCAATTTGTAATTCTAATACTCCTCTATCCTTGGCTTTCACTTGCTCAGGGGTTTTCCTTCTGCACAGGCAGTTGGGACATTCAGCATATCAGCAGTTTAAGTTAGAACAAGTCTCTGAACTTTACAATCCAATCCCTTGTCTTCATATGTCAGTGTTTGGAGGTGCTTTTTGGCGGTCAAGTTTATTTTTGGCACTGTGCCAGCTTTTGCTAGTTTCTAGGTCAGCGTGGGTGTAACATAAGTGGGGGAACAGAATCGGAGATCTTCTGCTGTGCCTCCTTCAATTACATGCTGACGTTGGCATCTCAGTCACCAGGTGAGTGCTAAGTATTTTCTTCAAAGATAAATCTGATGCAGCAGATCTTGCTTCGTTCTCCTTCACCCTGACACCAAACAAGGCAAGGTATCTCTAGTCTGAGCACTATTTCCATATTTCCTTACGACATACCAAGAAGCCATTTGGCTACTTGAGTCGACGCTGGATCACAGAGCAATCACATTCCCCTGCAGCCTTTTCTTCCCATATTCCCATCAATTTTTCCACTTACATGAGGGCCAATTTACAGTGGCCAATTAATCTAACATTCAGCACATCCTTAGGATGTGGGGGGCATCCAGAGCACCCAGAGGACACATGCACAGTTACAGGAAGAATGTGCAAGCTCCACACAGAAAACAGGCCATGTGCAGGACTCCTTACACATCCCTGCTCCCTGGAATGCCTTAATGAGAGTAGAGAAATAGGAGAGAACCTCCTGCCTCAGGATTTGCAGGCACCTTGAAGCACTGTGTTTCTTGGACATTGTCACTCAAGGACACCAGTAGGCAATCACATGGGAAAAAGATTTGGGAAGCCAGGAACACACCTTCCCAATAATCCAGGTCTTGATCCCTTTTGTCCCTAGGAAATGGGAGAACCATGGGCCCCAAAGGGAGGAATGTCCGTACTGATATTTCCTCTGCAGGACCCCGTGAAGCCGCCATGTTAAGACATCAATGCTCTGCATGGGATGCCAAGCATTCCAGTAGAGCAGGTTCTCCTGGGCATTTCTGATCATCTGTACAGAGAGTCATTTTATTAACCATTGGCACCAAAATAGGTTGAGTATTGTGAGAAGTTGAGTGAGCTCGGGCTTTTCTCTTTGGAGAGGAGGATGAGAGGTGACTTGATAGAGGTGTACAAGGTGATAAGAGCCATAGATCGAGTGGACAGTCAGAGACTTTTTCCCAGGGTGACAATGGCTACCACAAGGGGACATAATTTTAAGGTGATTGGAGGAAGGTATAAGGGGGATGTCAGGGATAAGGTTTTTTTAAAAACACAGAGTGGTGGGTGCATGGAACGCACTGCCAGCAGAGGTTGTGGGGGCAGATACATTAGGGATATTTAAGAGACTCTTAGATAGACACATGAATGATAGAGAAATGGGAGGGAAGGGTTCGATAGATATTAGAGCAGGATAAAATGTCGGCACAACATTGTAGGCTGAAGGGCCTGTACTGTGCTGTCGTGTTCTACGTTCTACGTAAAATCTCAAATATGCCTTTGAAGATGCAAGTTTCCCTGCTATTGGACTTTTTGGGCATCTATTCACTAACAATGGTTTCCCATGAGATCTTGAATTATGCTGTACGCCTCCGTCCCCGAGACTGTTCACTAACATTGGTCAACAACAAAAAAAATCAGATAACAAGTGACTGAGTCGCATGTTTAAAGACTGGGAAATGATAAACACATTGTGATGCTGGAGAAGTTTCCAGTCATTTAAATATAGCATTGTGACTGTTTACACATGGGTATAATCAATAAATCCCTCTAGATAGGCTCATTTCATTTAGATTGTAAAACCTATTTTAAAACAGGGCTCAAATGACAAGCTTCAAACAGAGTGGTAACCTGAGAATGGGACAGAGGATACAACATCTAGCAACTCGGGCATTTGCAAATAGGACATTGGTCACAGCATGGAAACAGGCCCTTCAGCCCAACTCATCCATGCTGACCGAGATGCCTATCCACTGTAATCCCATTTTCCTGCATTTGGCCTATATCCCTCTAAACCTTTCCTATCCATGTACCTGTCCGAATGCTTTTTAAATGGTCGTACCTGCCTCTACCATGTCCTCTGGCACCTCTATATACCCACCAGCCTCTGTGTGAAAAACCTGCCCTTCAGATCTCCTTTAAGTCTTTCCCCTCTCACCTAGGCACGGTAGTGTAGCGGTTAGCATAACACTCTTACAGCGCCAGCGACCCAGGTTCAATTCCCGCTGCTATCTGTAAGGAGCTTGTACATTCTCCCCGTGTCTGCATGGGTTTCCTCCGGGTACTCCAGATTCCTCTCACATTCCAAAGACATACAGGTTAGGAAATTGTGGGCATGCTATGTTGGCGCTGGAAGTGTGGCAACACTTGTGAGCTGCCCCCAGAACACTCTGCACAAAAGATGCATTTCACTGTGTGTTTCGATGTACATGTGACTAATAAAGAAATCTTATCTTATCTTAAACCTCTGCTCTCTAGTTTTAGACTCCCCTACCCTTGGAAAAGAAACTGTGATTATCTACCCTATCTATGCCCATCATAATTTTATAAACCTCTGTAGGGTCACCCCTCAGTCTCCTGTAGTCCAGTGAGAATAAGCCCAGCCTATATAATCTCTCCCGGCAACTAAAGCCCTCCACACCAGGCAGCACCCTGGTGAATCTCCTCTGCACTCTTTCTGGAGCTACCACATCCTCTCCGCAGTATGGTGACTGGGTAGGAAGGGAAGATTTAGGGGGATATGGGCCAAATGGAGACAAATGGGACCAGCTCAGGTAGGCAATTTGGTCGGCATGGATGAGTTGGGCTGAAGGGCCTGCTTCCGTGCTGTAAAACTACGAATCTATAACCGCACACAATATTCCATGTGTGGCCCAACCAATGTCTTGTAGAGCATGATGTCCCATGGCTTATACTTAGTGCTCCTCCCTATGAAGCCAAGGAAGATAAATGCCTTCTTCACTACCCTATCCACCACTGTCACCATTTTCAGGGAGCTATGAACTTGTACCCCAAGGTCTCTGTATGTGTCTGGCCAGTATTAGATGACCCAATATGCATTACCTCACACTTATCTGGATAGCAACCATCACCTGCTCTTTAGCTGTTGGCACAGCTCAGGTATGCAATGAATTTGGTAAAAATAACCAGGTGGCATGATGCCTCGAGGAACCAAACTGCATGTCATGATGCTAAAGTCACACAGACCATGGTCAAGGTCAAGGTCAAAGTCAAAGTCGAGTTTATTGTCATGTGCACAAGTACAGGTGCAATGAAAAGCTTACTTGCATAAATACCTGGTTTAATACCTAATGCGTGTTCAATGCCCTGACTTCACATACAGTAGCATGGACACAGTCCATGCATCATTGTTAACTTCCTGCTCCAGCAGCCAAAGACTTGAGCTCAAATCTCACCAGACAACTTAAATTCAAGTAATTAAATGAACCTGGTTTTAATAAGAAAAGGCAGATTCATGGCAGTAACCACAATACCATAGGATTGTCATTAAAAAACCATCTGATTTACTGATGTCCTTCAGGAAAGGAGATCTGTCTTCCAAACTGGAGTGGTCCCTGTGTGACTCTTAACCCACAGCTCAGTTCAGGGAAATTAGGAATGGACCATAAACACCAACGTTGCCTGTGACATCAATATCCTGAAAACCAATAAAGAAATGGTCTTAGAGACTCATGGGTGTGTGGAGAGAGTTCAAATTATGGCAGGCAGGAGGACGTGCTCTCAGCTGCTCACCATTGAGGAGAGAACGGTCTGAGGACTGGAATGTCTGGTGCATCTGTTTAAAAGCCCAAGTTCTCAAACGGCAGGGAGTGTCAATAGCTACAGTGTGTGGGCACATTTATAAAAATAAATACTTCTCATTCAATGTGGAGTGGAGCATCATGGTGTAGGGGGAAAGGAGAGAACAGTCAAATCTCTCTGAAGTGCGGCACTTCAAAGAGATTGGGAGCCTCTGACTCAAGATACGTGGGACAGTCTGTTATGAATCATCCTCAGGTAACAAGTTGCTTATCTTAGCCAGGTCACCTTGAGGAAATAGATTTGGAAAGTGGGCAGAACCCAGGGCCAGAATTTGCAACGTCTAGGAGTAGGTCCGAGGGCAGACTGCACTGCCCTTCTGACACAGATGCGACGCTTTGCCACAGATGGATATTGTACATGTTGAGCAAACATAATCCCTGATTATTCATTTTGAAAATATTTGATATGACTCAAGGGAACTTTTAGGACCTGAATCCTTCCAGACTATTTCAGGCAACACGATCAACATTCTATGCTGACACCTTATAACTTCAAATAAACCTTGCACCAGTGACCCTTCTTGAAGAGATTCTGCTACACCCAATGAAGGCCTCTCATTACCCTCAACAGTTCTCACCATTTATAATAAACTAAGCTGCATAGACAAAGTGTTTGTTTCGTAAATCATGAGATTAATGCTAGCTACCAGTGCATCTCAAAATTTCACATTGCGGATCAATTGTCATAAATGATATCATAGAGTCTCAGAAATTTGTTGTGAAGGTTGAATTTATTCAAAACTGTGTGTCTGTGCAAAAAAAAGAGCTGCTTAGGGTTATCATCACATAACAACTCCCAGTCCACAGACGTGTACTCATACAGGTACCGAATTAATTTTTAATGCACTGAGGATTTCCAGCATCCCCATTCCTTCAGGCAGTCAGCCCTGGACACTTGCAATTGAAAAAAAATTGTCTTACCTCCCCTCTAACCATTCTACCTTTAATCTATGTTCTCTGGTTAAGATCATTCTACTAAGGGAACTGCATCCTTCCTGTTTAACCTGTCTCAACATTTCATGATGTTATACTCCTAAATTAAATTTCCCTTCAGCTGCCTTTGTTCCAAAGAAAACATCCCCAGCCTTGCCAATCTATGCTCCTGATTAAAACTTTCCAGGCCTGGAATCTTCTCCCACACTCCCTCATTAGGTACAATGAGTTGAGAGTTTATTGGGTTAAACAAAAAACAGGGAAGTATGTGGACATGCGTCCTTTGGTCTGTAAGTGTTTGCCAACAGATTGGAAAGCTTTTGCCCTGTGCATTGGAGAAGGCACCTGTTATACCAAGCACAGTATCTGTAAGTATGCAGCAAATGGAAAACCCTTCCCGAATCATTGTTTTATACTGCTGAAGGAAGTTCCGTACAATTCCACACAGTTCATTTACCCAGTGTGCCAGCAGATTTGTAAGTTATCTTCACAGAACTTTCGAGAGATATGGGAATGATGCAAATCCTGGGAAATATCACCATTCACTGAGGGACTCATGCAACAGACAGGATGTAATGTATGTGTTATTGACTCATTGTGGTACGTGAGTCACACTTTCGGGATTTTGTGAGGTTATGTTGCCAATGTAGAATTAATGCCAAACACACAATCAAAGCGGACTATGAGTTGCATCGTGAAAAAATGATCTTGAATAATTATTCATTCCAAGATATTCGCACAGGCACCGCTTGTTTCACAGTTATTTCTGTTTAGTATATTTATACAGGATTATGGCACTTTCATTCTTTTTCTTTTGTCTAAGTATCACGGGCTAAAGTCATGAGATCCTCAAGAGCTCTGTACAACTCCAAGTTTATTCAGCTGTGATCATCTCTTTCTGGTCCTGTGATGAAAGACTAATCTAACAGCGGACTACAGCTTAGCCATTTACCAGCCCAAGAACTCCTGTGGGAACGTAAATGAACCACCAAGTACAGCATTGGACAATACAGGTAAGGAATGCAATTAGCTCCCTGGTGTCCAAACTGCAGCTAGAATATCCCAGTAAGTTAGAATTGCAATTGGTTTATGACTGTCACATGTACCAAAAAGCTTAGTTTTGCAAACCATCCATACAGATCATTTCAAAACACAAGTATATTGAGGTAGTATAAGATGTAAGATATAAGATTTATCGTTATTAGTCAAATGTTTAAAGTGTTACAGTTACAGAGAAAGTGCAGTGCAGGCAGACAATAAGGTGCAAGAGCTATGACAAGGTAGATTGTGAGGTCAAGAATACATTTTTTTTAATTTAATTTTATTTACAGTGTGGTAACAGGCCCTTCTGGCCCAACAAGTCCACGCCGCCCGTTTTAAACCCAAATTAACCTACCCGTACGTCTTTGGAATGTGGGAGGAAACCGGAGCACCCGGAGGAAACCCACGCAGACATGGGAGAACGTACAAACTCCTTACAGACAGCAACGGGAATCGAACCCCAATCGCTGGCGCTGTAATAGTGTTGCACTAACCGCTACACTACAACATACAAGAGGTCCATTCAAAAGTCTTATAACAGTGGGATAGATCTGCTCTTATGTTGTGTCTACCTTACTATACTAGCATCTCATGACTGAACCTGTGAACCTTAGTTTTATTTCCAATTAGATTGTCTGTCAGGTGAGAGGTGCTGGAGCAAGGTGGAGTGATGCCAGTAATCAGGCAGAGAAATGGCACTGAGGCCAAGCTCTTTGACAGCAGCAGGAAGGTGATTGGTCGAGGAAGGCAATGACAGCAGTGGGAGCAGTACTGAAGACAACAGCAGCCTTCAGGCTCATGAGGCTGGGATGGCAACCGGTGGTCAAGAAAAATGGTGTTGGCAGTGAGGCCGTTGATCAAGAGGAGCGGCGACTGCAGTAAGGTCAGACGTGAAGGGGCTTGATGACAGCAACGTGTTCAGAGGGCAGGGTGTATGCGAAGTCAATGGTCAAGAAAAGCTGTGGCTAATAAGCTCAATGATCATCGGTTCTCTCGAACTATATCATGTCTAAACTTGGAAAAAATTAGGAGTGGTACTGTCGATCCTTCGCTTAAATTTGAGGAAGTTTGGAGTCCATTTATTCAATATTTTCACATGATATAGATCCCCTTGTAATAACCTTTCAATTTAGAGGAACAGAGTTGACGACATAATATTGCTCTGTTTCTATTGAGAAATTTTAGTCCAGTGTTTTTTCAATTTTTTTTTTCTTTAGCTTAGTTTGGTTTGATATATTGTTTATAATTTTTCTTATTGTTTTGGGGATTTTTTTCTCTTTTATATTTTATAATAAATCTTTTTCTTTTATATTATATTCATTCACTAACAGATTGTTGGATCTACAGATTTTTTTAATACTTTATTGTTCTTTATGATTATCCATGTCATGATTGTTCTCCTGATCTCTTTGTATTACATGTATAAACACTGATATATTAATCTGTATTAATTTGAAGACTAATAAAAAGATTGAAAAGAAAAAAAGATCATTGCTAACAGAGGATCCAACAGCTGGACTGGTGGACCAAGGAAATGCGACTGCATTTTTAGCAGAAGGTGTTGGTCCTAACTGCAGACAAAACAGACTGTAGGTCACCATTTTACTGGGACTATTTGATCCATTGCCTTGTATTTTGGCCTGCCATCCACCCCTAACTCCTCCACCAACCCATCAAATAAAAGTTAAACCTAAACACCACTAAAATCTATGAAACTCTTCAATCCTGATCTTGGGGGCTGTCCGCATTGAAGTTTTCACATTCCTCCTGTGACGGTGTGAGTCTCCCACAGCCAGCAATTATATTCTGTGTGCAGAGTGCCAACACAATGTGTGCAGTTCTGGTCGTCCCGTTACAGGAAGGATGTGGAGGCTTTGGAGAGGGTGCAGAAGAGGTTTACCAGGATGCTGCATTTATTAGAGGGCATGTGCTATAAGGAGAAGTTGGACAAACTTGGGTTGTTTTCTCTGGAGCGTCAGAGGCTGAGGGGAACTTATAAGATTATGAGAGGCATAATTAGGATAGACAGCCAAAATCTTTTTCTCATGGTTAAAATGAGAAATACTAAAGGATATGCATTCAAGGTGAAAGGCAGAAAGTTTAAAGGTTGTGTGTGGGGCAAGTTGTTTTTTTTTGTACAGAGGGTGGTGGGTGCCTGGAACACACTGCCAGGGGTACTGGTGGAAGCAGATATGACCATGGTATTTAAGAGGCTGTTAGACAGACACATGAATATGCAGGGAATGGAGGAATATGGATCATGTGCAGGCAGAAGAGATTTGGCTTAATTCAGCATCATGTGCAACACAGACATTGTGGGCTGAAGAGCCTGTTCCTGTGCTGTACTGTTCTGTGTCCTGTGTCCTGTAAGCAGAACAGCGATGTCACAGATGTGCTGTATTACAGACTACTTCCCTCCCTTCGAATCTCCAGTCCTCTTTTGTCAGTTCTCTTTCTCATTTTTGTTTTGCTCCAACCCAGTTCTTTGCAATGTTCCATTCTGATTTACTGGGTTATAAATCTTCGTGCATTGTGTAATGAGTGTGAGCTGCAGAAGTGAGTTTTATCTAAAATCCTATGGCGAAATGCAATTGGATGCTTTGTGTGCACGCAGCAACGTTCGCAAATGTTTCCTTGTTTAAGACACACAGACCGAGGCCACACAGTCTGCACGGTGACATCAGGTGGCATGCATCACTGGTTTTGACATTGTGCAAACATCCTCTTGCACAACTAGGGCTCACAAATGGCACAGGTTAATTGACTGTTGTAAGTTACTCATGCTGTAGGTGTGTGACAGGAGAACCAGGACAGAGTTGATGAGCATGTGAGAGAGTAGGTTACAGGAAAGTAAGTGGGGGAATGAGATTGATGGCAATACTCTTCAAAACCTGCATAAGCACAATCGGCCAAATGGTCTCTGAAATCATTAGGAAATATGGGGTCTCCTTGAATCACCAACATGCGCGATGATGTTCAATTCTATCTCCTGCTACAATCACACCAACACATTTAGTCTTCTCCACTTATTTTAAAAATAAACATGCCCAAAATCCATGACCTTTTTACCTATGTGGTTTTGCAACACTTTCTTTTTATGCAAAGCAGATGTATTTATTTAGAAAAAGGTACATCCAGATCCTTAACTGCTGGAAAGCTTTGCTCTGTTAGCCAAGGTTCTGGAACATATAACCTGGCCCTCTCGTGATGACGCCAGAGGAAGAGACAGATGCCTTTCCCGTCAGACTGTCATACACGTGTTTTTCATTAGTTGGAACGTTAAGGCTTAACTGCGCACCGAGGTTAAGACCAGCCTGAAGAACATTCCAGGGATATTTTTTAAACATTCAAACAGCCAGCCGTTATATTCTTTGTGTGCAGAGTGCCAACAGTTTGGTAGGAGTTTAGGGTAAGAAGCATTTAATAATTCACAAAACACCTTTGAAGGAGAACAGCAATGTCACAGATGTGCTGTATTACAGATCATCTCCCTCCCTTCGAATCTCCAGTCCTCTGTCAGTTCTCTTTTCCTTATTTTTTCTCCAATCCAGTTCTTTGTAATGTTCCGTTTTGATTTTCTGGGCTAGAAATCCTCGTGCATTGTGTAATGAGTGTGAGCCGCAGAAGTGAATTTTATCTAAAATCCTACAGCAAAATGCAATTGGATGCTTTGAGTGCACGCAGCAACTTCTGCAAATGTTTCTGTGTATAAGACACACAGACAGAGGCCACACCGTCTGCACGGTGACATCAGGTGGCATGCCTCACCGGCTTTGACATCATGCAAAGATCCTCTTGCACTGATGAGGCCCACAAATGGCACAGGTTAGTCATACCTATGCAGGGAATCAGAGCCCGGGTGTGCTTTGGCATTAGTTAAATGGGCCCCTGTCCAGTGACTTGAGAATGTAATGAGAATATAAGGAATAGGAGCAGGAGTCAGCCATCTGGCCCATCAAGCCTGCTCCGCCATTCAATAAGATCATGTCTGATCTGGCCGTGGACTCAGATCCACCTACCTGCCTGCCTTTTCCCCATCACCATTAATTCCCCGACTATTCAAAAATCTATCTAACTGTGTCTTAAAGATATTTAATGAGGTAGCCTCTACTGCTTCCCTGGGCAGAGAATTCCACAGATTCACCACTAACCTGGCATCTTCTTGCAGGTAGGCTCAGCCATAAGGGCGTTCTTTGGTCTTGGGTACCATTACCCTTCACTGCCAACATCACACACCCCATTCAAGGTCTGCCCAACGCAGACTCGAGTGTGATTGTGTGATGACCCCCTCCCACTACCTGACCATCCGCCCCCCCCCAACTCCCCATCCCACAATGTCTGATTCTCCCTTCCTCTGATGCTCCCAACCACCAGTGTTCCTGAGCCTTTCAACTCAACACCAATTATCCTTTGCTCCTCTTTCACACCTGCCCTTATCTCAAATAATGATGAGTCAGAGTACAGGAAGGAGACAGAGCTTAGTGACATGGTGTCATGACAACAACCTTTCCCTCAATGTCAGCAAAACAAAAGAGCTGGTCATTGACTTCAGGAAGGGGCTGGTGCACAAGCACCTGCCTATGTCAAAGGTGCTGAGGTCAAGAGGGTTGAGAGCTTCAAGTTCCTAGGAGTGAACATCACCAATAGCCTGTTCTGGTCCAACCACATAGACGCCATGGCCAAGAAAGCTCACCAGTGCCTCTGCTTCCTCAGGAGGCTAAAGAAATTTGGCATGTCCCCCTTTGACACTCACCAACTTTTATCAATGCACCATAGAAAGCATCATACCTGGATGCATCACAGCTTGGTTCGGTAACTGCTCTGTCCGGGACCGCAAGAAACTGCAGAGAGTTGTGGACACAGCTTAGCACATCATGGAAACCAGCCTCCCCTCCACGGACTCTGTCTACACTTCTCGCTGCCTCAGTAAAGCAGCCAGCATAATCAAAGACCCCACTCACCCGGACATTCTCTCTTCTCCCCTTTCCCATCGGACAGAAGATACAAAAGACTGAGAGCATGTACCACCGGGCTCTAGGACAGCTTCTATCCCGCTGTTATAAGACTATTGAACAGTTCCCTAGTACGATAAGATGGACTCTTGCCCTCACAATCTACCTCATTATGACCTTGCATCTTATTGTCTGCCTGCACTGCACTTTCTCTGTAGCTGTTACACATTACTCTGCATTCTGTATTGTTTTACTTTGTACAACCTCCATGCACTCTGTACTGACTCAATGTACCTGCACTGTGTAATGAATTGATCTGTATGAACGGTATGCAAGACAAGTTTTTCACTGTGCATTGGTATAAGTGACAATAATAAACCAATTCCAATTCCTGTTCACAACCAGGTCCATTCTTTTCCAAGTGGCAGGTTACCTGCCTTCCCCTGATCCCTCCACAATGCTACACACAAAGTGTACAAGGTTTTCTCTATCTCACATGCTGCCAGGCCATGAGCTTGGAAAGAGTTGGCATTGAGGGGAACTGACACAAAACTGGGAGTCTCCTGGGCTGTGTTGCTTTAACTCAGCTTTCCTTTTCAGTTCAAGGACACACAATACTTAGATCACCTTTTCTCAACATACTCGAAACATGCTAGTTTCAGCATCCAAGCCATGGAGGAATTTACGTGCAGCAAATCTGCAATTCCACCCCATAAATGAACAAATATTCTGATATCAGTCTGGATTGGCACTAGTAGAAATCTGTCCTAATTCCTTAAATGATTTAAATTTTCTCGATTTACCTCACATTTGTCACAACAATCTCATAACATTGAAGTATCTAGATGAGCACATGAATTGCCAAGGCATAGAATGTTATGAACCAAGTCCTGGTAAATGGGATTAGTTTACATAGGTACTTGGTGGTGGGCATGGACACGGTGGGCTGAAGGGCCTGTTTCTGTGCTGTATGACCCCATGACCTGTTCCACATCACTTTACATCTTCCTGCCTCTGTTCATGGTCGTAAAGCCCAAATTTCTTTACCTTTGATTTATTTTCCAATCGTCTCCTGGATCTTATTGAGAAACATTCCATGTTAATCTGTATAGAACATAGAACAGCACAGTACAGGAACAGGCCCTTCGGCCCACAATGTTGTGCCGAACTAATTAAACGCCCAACTAAACTAATCCCTTCTGCCTACACAATGTCCACATCCCTCCATTCTCTGCACATCCATGTGCCTGTCCAAGAGACTTTTAAATACCTCTATTGTATCTGCATCCACTACCACACCTGGCAGCACATTCCAGGTACCCACCATTCTCTGTGTAAAAAACTTACCCCTTCTCAACTTAAATGCATGCCCTCTGGTATTAGGCATTTTAACCCTGGGGAAAAGGTACTGGCTGTCTACCCTAATTATGCCTTTCATGATCTTATAAACTTCTATCAGGTCTCCTCTCAGCCTCTGACGCTCCAGAGAAAGCAACCCAGGTTTATCCAACCTCTCCTTATAGCACATGCCCTCTAATCCAGCCAGCATCCTGGTGAACCTCTTCTGCACTCTCTCCGAAGCCTCCACATCCACATTGCCATATTGGTAAAGGCAGAGGTAATTGCATCCAGAACTCCTACTTGAATCAAATACACAACCTAATTCCCAATTCAGGATCCCTCCTTGAAATTTTCCCACTCTGAGTACAACTGTTGCCAGGTTTGCTGCATTCAGGATAACCATGTCAGCAGCCGCCTTTAAAGGGTTAAAGCTTTTCCAGCCATTAAAAAAGCCTTTCCAAAAAATAATCAGCAGAATGTGCTGCACTCCTGCAAGTTCCACAGGAGTGTCAAAAATGCCAATAATCTCCACTCTATCCCCTCCCCAGCATACCTTCCTAAAATGCAGAGCACACACACGAGTACAGGTTAACTTCGTCCGCATCGGCACTGGTGGGACTTTTAAATCATTATTCGAGGTGCAGGTAAGGATGCACTTTATTGAGTGTAATTTCGTAACTTGTCAGAGTGGTGTTGTGCTGGTTCAGCACCGTCAGTACCAGGCAGCCACACTCAGTGCTCTGCAATGTCAGTTCTGTACTAGCCACTGATATCAGATGTCTGAACCAATCACTTCTTTCACCTCCCCTTCACAGTGGTGTTGCCACGTTCTCCACCTCTCTCGGTTATTCCATTATTGTCACTTTACACACTACTTCAGTATGCACTACAGTCTTTGCACCATTCTGTTGCTTTTGTACTTGTCGCTGTATTTATTATTACCACGTACACTGTTTACTCTGTGAGCTTCACGTGAACAAGGAATTCCATTACACCCTGGTGTATACGAGCGTAATCTGAATCTGAATCTCCCTCAAATGCTTTTCATTACTATTCTGTTCTTCCCAACGTATTTTTGGATAGCACAGGGCTGCCTATAGTTTTTACAACAGAGTCTTTTACAACAGAATCTTTAACAGAGTCTTGAAGAGAAAAAACATAAACTGAGCCAAAGAATGAAATTAGCAAGAGGGTCACTGAGGAGAAGATGGAAAGTGAGATAATGGGTGTGGGGTATTGGTATTGGTTTATTATCACTTTTACCGAGGTACAGTGAAAAACTTGTCTTGCATACCGATCGTACAGGTCAATTCATTACACAGTGCAGTTACACTGAGTTAGTACAAAGTGCATTGATGTAGTAGAGGTAAAAACAATAACAGTACAGAGTAAAGTGTCACAGCTACAGAGAAAGTGCAGTGCAATAAGGTGCAAGGTCACAACAAGGTAGATAGTGAGGTCAGAGTCCATCTCATCGTATAAGGGAACCATTCAATAGTCTTATCACAGTGGGATAGAAGCTGTCCTTAAGCCTGGTGGCACGTGCCCTCAGGCTCCTGTATCTTCTACCCAATGGAAGAGAAGAGAGAATGACCTGGGTGGGTGGGGTCTTTGATTACGCTGGCTGCTTCACCAAGACAGCGAGAGGTAAAGACAGAGTCCAAGGAGGGGAGGCTGGTGTCCGTGATGTGCTGGACTGTCCACAACTCTCTGCAGTATCTTGCAGTCATGGGCAGAGCAGTTGCCGTACCAAGCCGTGATACATCCAGATAGGATGCTTTCTATGGTGCATTGATAAAAGTTGGTGTTCATATTGGCTGGAGTAACCAGTAATATTTCTCGGGGATGTATATAGGGATCACATTTTTTTATTCTAGCAATGAACAACTTAGATGAAGGAACAGAAAACCATACATCCAGACTTGTAGATAACCCCATAATAAATGAGGGGAGTGGAAACTCACAAAAGGCCATTGATAGACAAAATGAATGGACACATCTGTGGCAGATGGGTTTCAAGATTGTAGCGCTTGAGATCGTCCACTTTGGACTTAAAAGCGCAGATCAGAATATTTTCCATTTACTGAGATGCTTTGAACTGTGACAGGCAGAGAGACTTTGGGGTTCACATACAGAATCCACTAAAAGCCAGTGGACAGACACGTCCAATGGAATGTTGACTTTTATATTAACATCACAAATATGCAAAGGAGTCCAGATGAAGGGTCTTGACTGAAACGTCGACTGTCCATTTCCCTCCACAGATGCTGCCTGACCTGCTGAGTTCCTCCAGCAGTTTGTTCCTGCAAAGCACTGGTTAGAAACAAGCTGCTGGGGGAACTCAATGGGTCAGGTAGCATCTGTGGAGGCAAAAGGACAGTCGACACTTTGGGTCGAGACTGGCATCAGGGCCTAAAATATCGACTTATCCCTTTTCCTCCCCAGATGCTGCCTGACCCACTGGGTTCCTCCAGCTGCTTGTATTTTGCTCCAGATCCCACATCTGCAGTCTTGTGTGTCTCCAAAGCTCCGGTGAAAGAATATAATGGCCTTGGAGGGGTTGTGTAGCAGGTACCACCAGAATGATGCCAAGAAGGTTAAATTAAGAAGACGGGTTAAATAAACAAGGGGAGATGAAGATAAGGCAGGCAGACAAGGTACAGCCAACACAGGAAATGTGAAGCAGAGGAGCAGAGGGGCAAGGTGACCATATTTTCAAAACTAAACCCATGGATACATAGGGAGGGAGTACAAGATAGCAGCCAGGACAGAAAATGTGGGTTGATTCAAAGGTTTTTAGTCCCTATATTTTAACAATTGCACATAAACACTAGAACTGCAAAACAGATGTGCACATCATTATCACAGATGTGGCATCACACTACAGACCATCCCTGCGTTACGAATGCCCGACTTACGGACACCCCTACTTACGAACGAGCTCCCATAATGTTAGCAAATTCAAAAGTCTGATGTACATATATTTTTGTTCCTATGGACGGCAGAACTAGTTTCCTCTCTCTCTCTCTCTCTCCACTTTTAGTAATCGGTCTTTCTTATCAGTCATGTGCTTTTGATTTCATTACAATGCTCTGGAGGTGTGGCCACCATATCGAATGACTTGTGTATTTTCTGACTTATGGACAAAACTGACTTTAAAACAGAAGAGAAACAAAGGACTGCAGATGCTGGAATCCAGATGAAAAACACGATGATGCTGGAGGAACGAACTCGTCCATTACAAGAGGATGGCCTATATTGAAGTGCATTCAGATACTGTTTATAGATGATACAACAGTGCCGTAGAGTCGCTAATGCCAATATCATGTGGCACTGTGGTCCCAAGTGGCACTGGGTAGGCACGGTCTGTGGAAGTCGAGGGCATTGGCCAGAGGTGTTTGCTGTGCCTCCTTTTATCAGCATTGACTGTGTTCTTTTCAGTTATCGTCCATCTTCTCCTTGTTCTGTTGTGTCATAACTCAACAAGGTGGGAGTATCAACAGTTGCAAAGTAAAGGAGGAGGCAATCGTCACAAAGGTCACAGTCTGAGAGAGCTCAATACATTCATAAATGTGCAAAGTGGGAGCAGAACAACTCCCACAACTATCATACAGCATGGAAAACAGACCCTTCAGCCCATTGACTCCGCACCAACCATCAAACACCCATTTACACCAA
The DNA here is from genome assembly GCF_009764475.1 of Pristis pectinata. Lineage (NCBI taxonomy): Eukaryota > Metazoa > Chordata > Chondrichthyes > Rhinopristiformes > Pristidae > Pristis > Pristis pectinata. The sequence goes on along the minus strand of NC_067428.1, from coordinate 31,622,578 downwards.
TCCCATACACAATGAACTAGTTACAGACAATCAAAGAAAAGCAATATGATACCCACCACCCTTTGACTCAGTGCAGGCATGGCTCTTTGCTACTAGGGACACTAACTAAAACACTCCCAACCCTTTAACAGTGCACACCTCACCGACGATTTCTCCAGCGCCGTTCCATGGTACTCGGCCTGGAGTGAAGCAGGGTGATCCCTCAAAGATAGCAAAGAGAGTGAGCTGAGCACACGTGGTGCCCTTTATAGTGCTGGAGGGCTGGGGGGTCCAGCCCAGGTAATTTACAGGGGCCAGTGGCTCAGTGCCAGCAAGGACTAATCGATTACAAAGGCCAAGTACAAAGGTACTTAAAGGGGCCAATGGTCAGATGTGCGCTGATGGGTGGGGCCGGGCCAAACCTTGATTTGCAGTGGTGTTTCCGACCAGGTAGTGGACAGTGCTGTCACATGACAGCCATGACCCTCCACAATAAAGGGAGGAGCATAGAATTCGGGGGCTTGCTGCGACTGTTTGGAATTGCAGAGACAGAAGAGGGTGAGCCTATGATTTAAACACTAGGCTTTAAGGTTTGACTTGTTGGACCTGAAGCAAGGAGTTGCAAGCAGAAATTGGTGCGGGATAAGATGCTGGAGGTAAGTTATTGGATAAGCAAGTCAACACAATAACACAAAAGAAAGCGGGCAGGAGTAAAAAGTCAAAATAAAAAGTCAAAGTCAAGTTTACTGTCATATGCACGTCCATGTACACACAGGTGCATGAGAAGCTTACTTGCAGCAGCATCACAGGCACAAAGCATTAGATATTCGACATTCACAAGAAAGACAGATAAATTACACAAGGAAGAACACAACTAGAAGAAAAAAAAACAGAGCACCCGGAGGAAACCCATGCAGACACAGGGAGAACGTATGAACACCTTACAGACAGTGGCCGGAATTGAACCCGGGTCGCTGGCGCTGTAATAGCATTACGCTAACCGTTACACCACCTGCCACCATGTTGCAGTTACAGAGAAAGTGCAGTGCAGGCACTGAAGTGCAGTTCAGCCCCTCGAGCCTGCCCCACCATTCACTATGACCATGGCTGACCTACTCTGGCCTCCACTCCTCTTTATTGCCAGCTCCCCAGAACCCTCAATTCCTCGATCTTTCAAGTATTTATCTATCACCAACACAAATATATCCAATGATCTGATCTTCACCACCCTCGGGGGCAGATAATTCCAAGGATTCACCACCCTCTGAGGGAAGAAGTTTCTGCACCCCTCAGTTTTAAATAACCAGCTCCTTACTTTGAAGTTGTGTCCCCTTGTTTGTGACTCTCCCACTGGTGGAAACATCTCACCATCGACCCCGTCAAGCCCCCTTAGGATCTTGTATGTTTGAACAAGACCACCCCTCATTTGTCTGTACCTGTATATTGCAGAGGGTTTTGGGAAGGTTGGAGTTTGGCACAGTTACTGGGAGATGAAGAAGCAGAGCCCCGAGCTCCAGTGACCCAGGTCCAATCCTGACCTCCGGTGCTGTCTGTGTGGAGTTTACAGGGGCAGCACAGAGGTGCAGCAGGTCAGGCTGCTGAATCATTGGCCCCCTTCTATCCCGCTGTTGTAGTCTATTGAATGGTCCCCTACTATGGTAAAATGGACTCTTGACCTCACAATCTACCTCGTTATGACCTTATTGCCTGCCTGCAGTGAACTTTCTCTGTAACTGTAACACAGCAGCATGGTGGTGTAGCGGTTAGCGTAACACTATTACAGCGCCAGCGACCCGGGTTCAATTCCGGCCACTGTCTGTAAGGAGTTTGTACGTTCTCCCCGTGTCTGCGTGGGTTTCCTCCGGGTGCTCCGGTTTCCTCCCACATTCCAAAGACGTACAGGTTAGGAGCTGCGGGCATGCTATGTTGGCGCCGGAAGCGTGGCGACACTTGCGGGCTGCCACCAGCACATTCTCAGTGACACAAAAAGACGCTTTTTACTATGTGATTCAATGTACCTGTGACTAATAAATAAATATCTTAAATATCTTATTTTGCATTCTAATACTGTTTTCCTTTGTACTACCTCAATGCACTGTTGTAATGAAATGATCTGTATGGATGGCATGCAGAACAAAGTTTTTCACTGTACCTTGGTACATGTGACAATAACAAACCAATTCCAATTTCACTGCTCCAGCAACCCCGATAAAATCCTGACCTTTGGTGCTTACTGTGTGGAGTTTGCATGTTCTCCGTGTTACTGTGAGTGTTTCCCCTGAGTCATCTGATTTCATCCCACATCCCATAGGTTAGTTGGCCAGTGTATGTCACCCCTAGTGTGTAGCTGAGCAGCAGAATCCAGGGGAAGTTGGAGAATAGATTACAAAGAAAATTAGGGGGGTCCAGGATTGTTTTGCGAGCTGGCACAGACTCAACGGGCTGAAGAGCTGGATGCAGTGCCTCAACCCGAAACTTCGACTATCTCTTTCCCTCCATAGATGCTGCCTGACCTGCTGAGTTTCCCCAGCAGCTTGCTTTTTGCACTAGATTCCAGCATCTGCAGTCTCTTTGTGTCTCCAGCCTCCTGTGTTGTAATGAAATGTGCAAAACGATAGGGTAGTTGACTCGAAATAGAAGCAAACAGCAGTATCGTTGGGGAGCTAGGAGCTCAATTTGGGATCAAGAAGGGGCCGACAGCTTCTGTCAGTAAGCAGGGAGGGAGGTTGGTGGGGCGGGTGTGTCGTTCTCAGTGAGACTGAGATAAGTAAACACACTTATGCATCATAGAAATGCTTAGGTTTTATATTCCTCCCAAACATGCTCTCAGCAAAGGTAAAAACAAAGGAATGTGCACGCAGTAAATGTATCAACGACATGTCCCGGCGCTTCAATTGTCTGATGCAACCGGGGAGGGGTTTGAGCAACACTCGGGTCAGAAAGGAGTTAAGCGCACGTTGCGCGGAGCGCTGTGATTGGCACTGCTGGTCGGCTGTTGCACCGCAGCGCACACTGTTCCCAGCCTAATCTTTGGTTGTGCAGGTCTGACCGTTCCGCACGTAGGCGGTCCCCGTACTGGGGCTGTGTTGTGTGTTTACAGCTGGGAGGTTATAAATTTGCATGTTCCCAACAGCCGCTCGTAGATTAGCACTAAGCTGCTGGATGGCTAGTGAAGGAGTGTTGTGCGGGTGAGTCTCTGCTTAAAAATTGAGACATTTAAAATTTAAACGTAATTTAAAGTCCTCGCTTACTTTTTTTTAAAAATGCAGCTGATACGTGTTCTGCAGCCAGAATATATTTATAAGTTGCATTTATAAACATTGCGTTAGAAGGGGTTGGTTTGAATAAATCTGAAGGGTGGTGTGATCCATTTAAACGGTTGGAGATCCGTTTTGGTGACTGTGGGGGGGGGGGGGGGGGGTTTGCTCTATCTAAATGCAACTGGTCTCGTTTGTGTTTCAGGCCATATACACTGAGACAATAGCGGGCTCCCCTACCTTCAAAGAACCCCTTCGTATCTGAGACTTTTTGTGGATTTTTTTTTTGTTTTGAAATTGTTACCAGTACTGTGAAAGAAAATGGTTCAGAACAAGACTGCAGAGCTGAAAGGCTTCCACCGTTCGTTCAAGGTAAAACTCAGCTCTAAAGGGGGGAGAAATGCAAAATGATCTATTTGCAAAGAGACAGTAAAATATGGGAGTGAATGATCGTGCGGCAGAACTGGTGACGAGGTGTGTAATGCAAGCAACCCGACCGCTGAAACTAACCAGCAGCGATTGCTCCCGAATGTTCACCGTGCCCTCGTTGCATTAATTACTGATTATTTGGGTTTAGTGAAGCTTTTCAGTGGCGAATTAATGCACCCGGACGCCTTTTGGTTTAAAGCCGCCTCCATTTTGTGGCTGGGCTGATGCAAGAGACAAGTAGGCGGACTCTTTATAACTGCAGGTTTTTTTTGTTTAACTCATTGCTTAAAAACTCCCCAAACCTTTGCATTATGCGTTCCAGTTGGTTCCGCGATGCATTCTCTCTGAATTTAGGCCCATTTTATCGACAACTTGCTGATTGTTACAATTACATTACAGGGGCAGATACCTTTTGATGATTACTGTGATGACACTGGGCCGTCTCATATTGAGAAGGTGTTTAATTTTGACTGTCCTACAAGACCTGGTAAGTTGTCAACGAGTTTAGTTTTTAATGTTGCATGGCATGTTTAATTCTTACTCTGTGTGTAAGGTGTAATTTGACATTTAAAGCCATCTTCGTTTATTGTAGACATGCCCTCCAGTCAACCCATTGACATCCCAGATGCGAAGAAAAGGAACAAGAAGAAAAAACGATGTCGCGCCACAGACAGTTTCAGTGGCAAGTTTGAAGGTAAACCTACTCTTGCAGAATGGGTTACCTAACTGAAGACTGCGTTCCATGTGTCTAAAGAAAACAATTATTTTGTGTTGTTAAAATGTACATTTAAATCCCTGAATTTAAACCACAGGCAGTCAGAAGTGGCTTAAGTGATGTTCATTGGTCAGATTTTCGGCTCTTAACTGGGGAGCAGTCAGTAAAGGAAATGTCAGCCTGAAGTAACTGGGTCTGGCTTCACCAGGCACACCTGAAACGGAGACTCAATATACAACTTGTAGAAGTGTTTAAAAATTATGAGAGGCATAGATAAGGTGGACGGTAACAGTCTTTTCCCCAGGGTAGGGGAATCCAAAACTAGGGGGCATGGGTTTAGGGAGAAAGGGGAAAGTCTTTAAGAGGGACCTGAGGGGCAACTTTTTCACGCAGAAGGTGGTGGGTATATGGAACGAGCTGCTAGACAAAGTAGTTGAGGCAGATACAATAGTATCACTTAAGAAGCACTTGGATAGGTACATGGAGGGGCAGGACTTGGAGGGATATTGGCCGAACGCAGGAAATTGGGACTAGCTGGGTGGGCATTGTGGTTGGGCTGAAGTGCCTGTATCTGTGCTGTATTGCTCTGTGACTCAAGGTGTGGGTTCTTGTTTGGCAAGAACATTAAAAAGGATGCCTGAAACTAAAAGCCTTTTTCTTTGACTTTCTGCTTTTTAAGCATTGCAAATGTATAGATGATGCCTGGCAAAATTAATTATGAGCAACAGAATGTAATAACTGTCCTTGAATGTGTGCACAAGTTTTGTTTTATATATACAAATTTGAGTTTTGGAAGGAGTAATATTTACATTCACTTGAACTTGGTAAATAGTTATTCATGCATTTTAAGTTTGGTTGGCTTTCCTTTTGGTTGTGAGTTATAGGAAAGATGTTCTTAAATGAGAAGGAGTGCAAAAAAGATTTACCAGGATGGTGCCTGGACTTGGGGGCCTGAGTTACAAGGAGAGATCGCGTAGAATAGGACTTTATTCCCTGGAATGTAGGAGATTGAGGGGTGACCTGATACAAGATCATGAGGGGCAGAGACAGGGTGAAAGCACATCGTCTTTTTCCCATGGAGGGGGTGCTAAAAGCAAGAGGGCATAGGTTTAAGATCAGAGGTGAGAGATTTAAAAGGGACATCAGGGGCAGCTTCTTCAAGCGAAGGGTGATACGTATTTGGAATGAGCTGCCAGAAATAGTGGTTGAGGCGGGCTAAATTTCATCTAGATAAGTACGTGGATAGGAGAGGTTGAGAGGGCTATGGGCCAAATGCGGGCAGGTGGGACTAGCTCACTGGGCAATACAGTCGGCATGGACAAGTTGAGCCGAAGAGCCTTTTTCCATGCTGTGTGACTCTGAGTGTGTCTGGGCTGACCCATCTGTCTTTTTGCTTTTCTCACAGATGTTTACAAGCTTAATGGAGAAATGTTGGGGGAGGGATCTTTTGCCAGGGTACAGACCTGTGGAAACCTAATCACCAACAAAGAATATGCTGTGAAGGTGAGTGGTGTCCTCTTGTCACCCTGAGTTAGATTGCATCGCATGGGTGGGGGATGAGCAAGTCGTGTTGGCTTGGGTCGTGGCTACATTAGAAGGTGTTGCTCTGAAACCTTTTCCTTCGGCTATAACATTTCTGGCAGCTTGTTCTTGGCAACAAGTTAATAAGAATGTCCAGCTTTGGTCCTGGATAAATTGTCCCCATGTCTGATGGAGGGATATGGATCATGTGCAGGCAGATGGGATTAGTTTCATTTGGCTTCGTGGTCAGCACAGACTTTGTGGGCTGAAGGGTCTGTTCCATGTTGTACTGTTCTATATTCTATGCCTGATAAAAGTTTCTGAAAGTCAGCTTGATGCACATGAGAGACCCAGAAAATATCATCAAACATAGATCTTGTGCTCAAGTCAATGAGTTGAGTCCTGATTCAGGGTCTCAACCTGATATGCCAACCATCCTCTACCTCCACAGATGCTGCCTGACCCACAGTTCTTCCAGCAGTTTGTTTTTTTACTCCAGATTCCAGCATCTTCAGTCTCCTGCGTCTCTCAATCTTCTGTAGCTATTTTATTTGTGTGGTTGATTCAAGGCTGGTATTTGCCACTTTGGTAAATCGGTTTATTATTGTCACGTGTACTGAGATACCATGAAAAAAACTTGTTTTGCATGCTGTCTTGACAGATCATTTCATTACAACAGTGCACTGAGGTAGTATAAGAGAAAACTATTAGAATAAAGTGTTACAGAGAAAGTGCAGTCAATCTACCTTGTTGTGACCTTGCACCTTATTGCAATACACTTTCTCTGTAGCTGTGACACTTTACTCTGTACTGTTACTGTTTTTACCTGTACTACATCAATGCACTTTCTACTAACCCAATGTAACTGCACTGTTTAATGAATTGACCTGTACGATCAGTATGCAAGACAAGTTTTTCACTGTACCTAGGTACAAGTGACAATAATATACCAATGCAGGCAGACAATAAGGTGCAAAGCCACAATGACGTAGATTGTGAAGTCGAGTCCCTCCTTATTGTACTAGGGGACAGTTCAATAGTCTTATAACAGTGGGATAGGAGCTGTCCTTGAGCCTGGTGGTACGTGCTTTCAGGCTTTTGTATCTTCTGCCTTATTTGATGGGGTGGGGGAGGATTAGAGTTCAATCTTTTGACTCTGGAGGAGGTGAAATTGGAGGAAAAGCCATATAATGAGGAGAATGGAGCTCTGTAGCCGCCTTCCAAACCGTGCACAAGAAAAAGATTTGGGAGACTGTGGGTAGATCACAGTGTTGTCAGCTGTGTCCAGCTGCACTTAAACATGCAAATAGAATGCAGCACAAATCTCAAGACTCAAAAATAGGTTTGCATCCAAATTGTATGCTCTGTACAAATCCAACCATCCTATTCCCTAAAGGCAAGTAAATTGACAGCTGGTAAAGGCTTCAACCAGAGGGAATAGATGATGGTATTTTTGTAAAGCTCTTCAATATCAGTGGATGTTAGCTGAATAAATATTAATTCTACAGCTGGAACAACAGCTTCAGTCGTAGAGAGGGGATAAGAGAAATTCATTTGGCCGAGAAAGATGGTGGGACTGGTTGATGGAAGGGTGAGCAAGGAGTGCCCTAGGAATAGAGACCTTTCTGACCCTGGTCTATTGTGATATTCATGAACTTGTGTATGTTGGTGTTTAAGACAATGTGGAGACTGCAGTTTGAATCCCAGCCCAGATTGTAATTTTTTTTTACTTTTGAGTTTCAATTTGGTTTTCTATCCATACTTGGCTGGAGGAGGATAAACTTTGTGAAGACAAGCTAAAGTCTTAAAGTTAACCCATCAATTGTAATTTATGTGATGTGCTGAAACTCTGTGCAGTGATGGAATGAAAGTGAGAAATTGCTTTTCCTTTCTCTGATCTCAAACCAAGACCAGTGTGGGTGCACTGGGACAAGACAAACTTGCTGCTTTAATATGGAGCAGAACATAAAGGAGGTTTAAAGGACTTTCTGCATCAACTGTGGACATTTATTTTAGGCTAACAGTGTGAATTTTGGTATCTTTAGTAGAAGGAGACACACAATTTGGAGTTATAAGGTGTAACCCCATTAAATGTGGAGAGGAAGGGATATACAAAATGCAGGCAAGATGATTTACCCTGAGGCCTGGCACAGTTGTTAAAGTGTCTGCTGGACTTGTGGAGGGTGAAAATGTAAGCTGTAAAAACAAAATTCTGATAACACCTCAGTGGGTCAGGCAGCATCTGTGGAAAGGGAAACGGTTAACATCTTGGGTCTCTTCCCTCAGATGCTACCTGATCTGCCGAGTGTTTCCACCTTGTTTTTGATTTTCATGGAAGTAGCTGTCTTTGCTTGCAACTTTCAGGACCCCTCAGCTTTTGTCTCCCTCTTGGGGGATTTAATAGCGACAGAGCACAGAAACCTCGGTACCCACCTACACTAATCCCATTTACCCGCACTAACTCCATGGTCTTTGCATTTTCTAGTTGTGGGTGCGTCTGCCTTCACCACCCCCTCGGGCAGTCCGTTCCAGATTGCAGCCACCCTTTGTGTGGAGGGGAAAAAAATTCTTCCCTGGATCCTCCTGGAACCTCCTGTCCCTGGCCTCAAACCTATGCCCTCCAGTTTTTGACGCCTCTGCTATGGAGCAATCCCACAGGATTTCCCACTGGTTCCCTAAAGCCCAACAGCAGAGAGCCTGGGTATTCTAGCCCAGCCACTCTTGCAGGGTGTGTCCTTTGTTTTGAGAGTAATCAAAGCTCATTTTATTGGTGATTGAAGAGGGTGGGGCTGATTGCCTCCAGACTGCTTCATAAGCAGCTGGCAGTAAGGACATTGTGTTCAGACGTGGGAGCCAAACAAAAAGCAGTGTTCATGTCACTGGGGGAAGGGAGGAGAGGGGGGAGGGAGACTGCAGCCGTGCAGCGGCCGTTTGCAAACTTTGCTTCAAGCAGCTGTTTTTAATTTGAGCCTGCAGTGATCTCTAAAGAGCTTTTTGTTTGAATTGCATTGCTGAACTGAAGAATTTACCAAATGTTTTGGATTGGGAGAGGGTTTCTTTTTTTAAAAAAAAGGCAGGCTTAAAAGCATTTCCTTTGTGCTAAAGGAAGCTGACTGTATTTAGATTGCATGTTCTCTGAATTGGTGGCAAATGTGAAGTTTCTTTTCCTCTTTCTCCTCTTCAGTTCCCAACTCTGCCAGATGTGCTGTTAATTTTTATGAAGATCTTTAGACCAAGAGTTCTTGTGCTTTGTGATAAGCTTTGCAGTTTGGTTGCACCTTACGGTTCCGTGACATGATATGCCTTGACAGTACACGCTGTACAATTCTGCCTTGAGTGTGGTTTATACCAACAATATTTTTTCTAAAGGCATGTAACCCTTGTTCAGCCACAAGTAAGCAGAACCATCAATGTACTGTGACGCTTTAAAAGGCACTGTAGTTGCTACCAGAAGGAACCTATGTAAATGTATGCATTGGAGACACAGTGGGCTGCAGTTGCTGGTTTGTTGTGCTAAATGCATGCATTATTGCACTAAGTGAATGGGAAGTTATTCTATTTGCAAATAACTGGCAAGGAGTTTCTTTTGAAATACACACAATTGATTCAGTAAGAAGAATATTACTTTTGCAAAGTAATGCCACTGTTTAATAGATTCAGCCATATTTCACACATTTACCTATTTCTGTTGATTACCTGTGGTCAGTCTAATGGTACAGATTGGAAATACTTGTAAAGCAGAATTGTTAACAATTATAGATTGAACTGAGCAACAGTAACTCAAAAATGCAAATTGTTAACTTGATTGTAAAAGTATAATGAGGGGCTGTGGGCATCCAGTTACAAAATTGTGACAGGATGTTGTGTCTGTGGGTGCTAAAGGGTTTTGCTTTCATTACTTTTTGCAGATTATTGAGAAGCGACCAGGCTATAGTCGGAGTCGGGTATTCCGTGAGGTGGAGATGCTCTATCAGTGTCAGGGACACAGGTACAGCTTGGCTCTCAGTTAATCCTAAGAGAAGTAAGAGACAATTAATGTTGCAGTACTCTATTTTTGCTGACAGGATTGATTTTAGTTCATCAGGTGATTGCAGTACATAGATAATCCTGATGTAAGACTAGGAAATGGCTTTGTTTTAACAAAGCTTAAACACTGAATCAGCAGCACAATTATTTCTGTTACACTGCACTTTGATCTTCCTGTTTAAATGCATTCCCTCATTCATCTGTGTCTTTTATTTAAGCCAGCAGTTTTACATTGTATAAAAAAAATTCAGTGCAAAGTGACATCAGATGTTTGGATTGAGTTTGGCATGTTAGGTGCTGTAGACTGAGTTGTGATATTGTCTCATTTTTCAGAACTAACATTTTCCTATCATCTACCTCAGGAACATTCTTGAACTAATTGAATTCTTTGAAGATGAGGACAAGTTCTACTTGGTTTTTGAAAAAATGAAAGGAGGTATGAATGTTAACTAATTAATTGCTGGGTGTTTTTAGACAGTGCAGAGTTTGAAAGATCTCTATAAATGTGGATTCCCAGAGACTGGCTGTAGAGTCAATACTGCATGGAAACAGGCCCTTCAGCCCACTCTATCTGTGCTGACCAAGTACCCATCTCCCAGCACTTGGTGTGTAGCCTTCCATGCCTTGGTGATTCAAGTGAGAGTCTCTGACTCCACTACCCCCTCAGGCAGTGTTCCAGATTCCAACCCCCGCTGGGTGAAAAGATTCTTCCTTGTATCCCCACTAAACTTCTTACTCACCTTAAATTTGTGCCCTCTGGTTACACACGCCTCTGCCGTGGAGAAACGTTTATTACTGAGTACCCTAGCTATGCTTCTAGTAATTTCTTCAAGCTGTGTCAGGTCACCCATCAGTCTTCTCCATTCCAAAATGTTGCATGTCACTTGCTGCCTTCTACAAGATGATTATTTTCATCCATTTTATCCTTTAATTTTTTGGGAAAAAGTCTCCAAATACTATTTGCATTGTCTATTCCTGCACCTAACAATACTATAATACAGTGGGGAATTTTTTTTCCAAAAACAAACTTAATTCATAATAAGAAATATATACAAAGAAAGAAACAGTGCAGAAAACAAAACCTTAACATTTATGGTTGTTACATTCAGTAGTGTAAACTTTAAAGAGAACAGCACGCAAACCAACACAGCACCATTGCCACTCACGTGGCTTCCCCACCCCACTCTGCCCCTCCATGTGTGGCAGCGGAAGGGGCCCAGACTGTGGTCCCTCCCCACAGAATGTCTAACCCAGTCAGTAAGTCAATAAGGGAGAACATAGCAATAAGGCTAGGTTCTAAAGGCCTAGGTTGAAGCCACTTTACATTTGAAAAACACTACGATGCTGGAGGAACTGTGGATGCTGTCTGGCGTGCTGAGTTCCTCCAGCATCATAGTGTTTTCCGTCTAGATATTCCGGCATCTGCAGTCCTTTGGTTCTCCACTTTACATTTGAGCTGTTTTAGGTTTGTTCAAATCAGCAAATAATTCAAATCCAGTAGAGAATGTCTATTTGTAAAGAATATAAATAGACCATTTCAGAGGGGTGTTTGAAAAAGGTTGTTAACAAGTATTTGATAAGTGTTTATTTTTCCTCTCCTCAAAGTTGTAAACTCTGATTAGAATCTTTACCATTGGTATGATGCATATTGGATACTGATAGTAAGTTTAAAAATCAAAAAACTACAGGCGCAGGAAATTTGAAATGGAAACATTCAGCAGATCAGGCAGCATCTGTGGAGATAAAACTAGAGTTAACGTTTCTGGTTTGAGACCCTTCCTCTGTTTCTCTTCCCACAGATGCTGCCTGACCTGCTGAGTGTTCCCAGCTCTTCCTGATCTTTATTACAGATTGCTGGTTAATGATCCACTTACTGGTGGTTCAGTTTGAAAGGTTTCCTTTATCATTGAGTACATTTTGGATATTGGATTCTCATTTGTCATTGGAAGTTGCTTTGTTTCCAGGGTCTGTATTAACGCACATACACAGACGAAAGCACTTCAACGAACGGGAAGCCAGTATTGTTGTCCATGAGATAGCAAGTGCATTGGATTTCCTTCACAACAAAGGTAATAGACTGACCTATTATCAGAAGTGTATTCAGTTTTGTGTAGATATGGTTACAGCTACAATTGGTACAGAATAAGGGCATGTACAAGACACGAGTGCCTTTTATCACTTTGAGCATTAGATGACCATCTGATTTTACGTATACCTTTCCATCAGGAACAAAAAGCATAAGGAAAACCTTTAAGTTAACATTGTATCTCTGGTTGCTGTGCCCTCCCCAGCTCCTCCTTGGGCTGGCAGGCTCTGCTATAGTGGTTGCCTCCTTGTCAAACACAGTCCATTTTCATCCAAGTTCATTCTTGTCCAACTATGACCATTTAGCATGACTCCTCAGTGCCCCCATCTTGGATCTAACAATCTGTATCGAGCTGGGTGTTAGCCCAAGACGTTTGTCATGTGTTGAGTTTCAAAGTAGTGTCAATAGTAAGTTGAAGTAAACCAGAAATTTACCAAGGTTAAGACATTTTTTGTTACTCAGCAGCGTCCTCTACCTGCAAGGTTGACATGAGAAGATTTATGGATGGAGGGAGAACTTAAATGCCAATGACTGATCTAATTCCACTAATGAGAATTCTCTGTCTGTTAGGCATGGCCCACCGCGATTTGAAACCAGAGAACATCTTGTGTGAAAACCCAGAGCAGGTATGCACCATTGGAAGGAATGCTCATTAAAAACACATGAAGACATCTTTTCTTTTTTGGGAGAACTTGTTGATTATTCTGGTTTTGTTAATTAGCCAGTGTGAGCGTCTAGCTACGTAGAAAACAAAAACATACCCTCACTAAGTGGGAATGAAGATTTGATGGATGATTTGCTACATGAGTGGTTTCCAAATCTTTCTAGTCACGGGTCTCCTTGGTCCACGGTTGGGACCATGCAGCTTTGCACTGAACTTGCATGAAGTTGGCACCTCCCCTGAACTGAGCTGGTTGTGAGGACTGATGAAGAGCAATGCCAAGTTTGTGTAAAATTGCATTGTTGGAGGTTTGAAGCTGAACCTAGGAATACACAGCTGGGCAGTCAGCGCCCATGGGGAAGTTGCTTATCTAGGGCTTTTATATTTGGTCCCTGAAGCAAAAGGAAGGTGGAGATTGTGTCAACATGTTGAGACTAGTTGACTAGAATCTACTGACTCAACTGGTGGACTGACATGTTACTTGAATTTGTGCCTGTATTTCCTCTTTGTTGTGGATAAGGTGATGCCTTCAATCTTGTGTCGTGCTCTACTCACTGAGTGTGACTTGCCCTGATGGACCAGATGGAAGGAATTTGTTTAACACACACACACACACACACACACACACACACACACACACACACACACACGTGTGTAGAAGCATGCACCTGTTTGATGAAACGTGATGATTTTTTAAAAACAGAATCGTCAACCTAGCTGAATTTTGTATTATCATTTTGCAATTAGTTAATGTCTTCTTCTTCTCTTGGCTTTCAGCTCTCTCCTGTAAAGATCTGTGACTTTGACTTGGGAAGTGGGATAAAATTAAATGGTGACTGTTCCCCCATCTCAACCCCTGAACTTCTGACACCGGTAAGAAGTGGGTTTAATTCGAACTGTTTGCTGGATTACACTCAGTGCCTGTACTTGCCTCATTGCTGTGAAATCTGAAGCTATTAAAAACCTGAAATTCTGCCATCGACTGCAGATAACTTTGTCATGTTGTAGAGACCCAGATGATCTCAGCTGTCACCTACAACCCTCGGAGAGTCTTCTGGATTGATGAGTTAAGAATTTCCCTCAAGTCCATTTGTGCCGTTGTGCTCAGTAACTTTCCCCAGACCTCTGTTGCACATTTTACCTCCTGGGTAAAGTGTTCCACTTGGGAACTAACAAATGTCAATACATGGGAGCCAGATACTTAATCTAGATTTGCTTTGGGGCTTTTTAAGCCCTCCAGGGCCTTGAGTAGAGTCGAGTTTATTGTCACGTGCACAAGTACGATGTGGTACAGGTACAATGGAAAAACTTGCAGCAGCATCACAGGCGCATAGGTACAGACAACAGAACATAAATTATACATAAATGAAACATACAACTAGACCAAATGTGAGGAAAAAATGTGCAAACGCAAGACCTTGTGCAAAAAATAACAGACACAGTCAAAGGCAAGTCCACGGCAGTGCAAGAGGTGGTCTGTGATGTTCCATTGCTGAAGTAGGGTTAGGGTTGTGCCGGTTGGTTCAAGAACCTGATGGTTGTAGGAAAGTAGCTGTTCCTGAACCTGGTGGTGTGGGACTTCAGCCTTCTGTACCTCCTGCCTGATGGTAGCAACATCATCGGAAGCTTTGCATCTGTTTTTTCTTATTTTCCAGCTACTTCAGAAAATTTTATTTTTAGAAAAAGCAGCAACTATGTGATGTAATTTAAAAATGAGAGAGGCTGCTTAAAGTGCGTGATTATCTCGTTTTGTAAAGGCTTCCTGATTTGGAATACAGCATTGGCTTTCTTAACCCATTGGATCTCTCAAAACTAAATATGAAGCATCGTGTTTTCACTATAACAGTAGTTCTTGCTTCACATTGTCACTGCAGTTATATAATGTGTCCTATATCCAGAACCAGGGGTAAGACTCTCAGAAACCTCTGCAGAATGGGAGTGGATTCAGTCCCAGAGAGAGAGGTCCATCTTGAATTTGAATTACCTTTAAACCAGTAAACATGAGTTTGGTGCGGAGTTGAACCAGCTTCTTGCTATGAAATTTGTGATGTGCGTGTACCATTACATGACTTTTTTTTTAAAGTATAATTAAAATAGTTTTAAGATTAGGTTTAAGATCAGATTTTAAAATTGTAGTGTTTTCAAATGATCAATCCTTGTCAATAGTGGTATGGTCTTTCAAGTGTCACTGAACTTGTGAACCTCGCTGGCTTGCATGCTGCTGTGGAGTTCTGTTTTGGTACCGTTCTAGCTCAAGGTCATCATGTTCTAGCCAACAAATGCTTTCTTAGAAAGGTTTCCAGCAATCCTCTGGGGGATCATGGGCTGAATATTTTTCAAAGCTCTAATAGGCTGATCAGGAGGAGGAGGGGATAGATCTTGGCTTAGTGCTTGAAATATAATCATGCAACCCATTGTAAGTAATACTTTTAGGTTTGTATTACCTAAAACTCCTTTCGAGTAAGCAGGTTGCACCTTAGTAAAAGTTTAACTGATGGGGACTGAGTCAATGTAAGCATTTCCACGGGTGAATTTCACATTGGGCACAAACCTTGGTCATCTTTACCAGGTGCCAGTTGGAAATGTTTGGAATTCTTGCAATTTGTGGCTCCCAACGTTCTTGGTCGTTACAGAAGTTGATTCCGTGACCAAGTCATTGCTGAGAAATTCAAGTGTCAGGCACAAAGAAACAGGCATTATACGTTCTTGGAGCAGAAGCCACGAGTCTGGTTGGTCTTGTGGTGGGCCAGGGATTGGGAGACTGGATCGGGACTATCAGTTTTGGGGGATGGATTAGGAAGTCCATGCTGAGGGCGATGAGATTGGCACTTTGCAGTGGGGTGGGAGTGATGAAATGGGAACCAGCAATTTGGAGGAAGGAGGGATGTATCAGAGGGCCAGCAGTTACCATCAGGGGGGTCAGTTAGGGTGGGGGGAATTGTGTGTACAGGCTGGAGTTGGAGGTTAGGAGGCTTGGTACAGTGAAGGTGCCAACGTACAGAGCCTTGGTAGAACGGCACTGGAGTATAGTGAACAACTTCAGTCTCTGAGGAGGCGTGCAGTGAAGGTTCACTGGGCTGGATCCTGGGATCCATGGACTCGGACTCTCACTTTCAACTTTTGAAGAATGAGAGGTGATAACATTTGGAGATCACATGGACAATGTTCCCAGTAACACCACAGAGCCATTGGTAGACAAACAAATTTTGCAAAGCAGTCTTCAAACAGGTGCATGTGCCAAGGCCCACTTTAAGTGTGTTCCTACTTCTATGTGTGAACACTGTACAATGATATTTGTGTACGCTTCCTGCCCTTTAGTGCTTGTGTCAAACATTGATACTGACCAGCTTTTATTGGCCTTGAAAACTTACTGTGGAGTGAGGTGCATTACGTGAGCTAGCTGTCTTTGAAAGATGCGACTCTTAAAAAAAATCATCAGTGCGTCAATGCCAGCTGTCTCCAGTCAGTCGCTCAGTGTTGAATCGACATTGTTTGAGCCCAGACCCAAAAGCTTGACCTTGTCCAAAACTGCCAGCCTCCAAACATGCAGCAATTCCCATTCATTCATTACCTTCCGCTCATTGTCACTGCACGAACAACACCTTGATTTTATAACAGTGCTCCTTTTTTTCCTGAAATCTCTCCAGAACCTTATTCTTTCCTCTAGCACCTTCCGTCTTCCCATTCCTGGCTGCCTGAGCTCCCTGATTTTAATCACTCTGCCAATGGCAGCTGTGTTTCTGGATTCCTGTTATCCCGGCTCTCCCCTCTAAACCATTTGCTTCCTTTTAAAATGTCCCTTAAAAGTTTCATTTTGGTCATCTTCCAATGTTACTACATCTAAGAAGTGATTTAAAAATGGAAGTTGTCATTATTGAAGTATGTGGGGTTGTATAGATTGTGAGCACCTTGCTCTCTCTGTCAAATAACCACCGGACTTGTAAAGTCAAGAAAGGTTTAAGCAGGTTGAAAAGTAAACAATAGGAGAACAATAGGTTCAACTCATTCCCACACAAATATAAAGCTCAAGGACTGGATTGTATGTTGTCCATCAGGTGACTGCCTCCAGCAAAGCAGGTTCTGCCCTGCTCCAGTAGTCTGTTGCAATTCTGGGTGTTCCTCTGAGAAAGACCAAAGATCATTTCTGCTCGGTACTAAATGGTTCTTGCAAGTTACACTGTGGGGGAAGGGTTGTGTTTGCACTGGACTCTGCCAAGTCAAACTATTTTAGTTCTGTTAACCCTTTCTTAGCAGTATTCACTTTGCGTCGGCAAAGCACAAAGTCTTGGCTTTTTAGCTGTGGTTAGTGTCTGGGCCAGAGCTTGTGGAGTGCTGTGGGTGCATCAACAGATTTTAATATTATTGGGCTTTGACTACTGTACATGTTGTAAGAGCTACTGTCCTGGTTTTCAGTGTGGCCTCTTTCCTTGGGACAGCTGCATGTATTAGGTTGGGAAGAGAGAGAGGAGTGACCAGGGAACTTTCCACAGGTTCCTCTCAAAGCAGTGCTTATCACCATTTTCAGAGGAACTTTGATTAACCAGTAAACATAGCCTTGTCCTTAATGCACAGACCCCAAGAATAGGCACTGCTCAGCCCTGCTTGTGTGATTTTTTTTTCCCTTGAACTGTAGTCCAGTGTAAAATTAGGCTCTTTCATGCCTTAGTTTGAGGGTTAATTAATAGTTCATGGTCTATACAAGATGTACATCCAGGTGAGTCTAATTTACAAGGTTTGGAAAGTACCTTAACAGCAAATTAATGAATTGCCAATCACGAGCCTGACTTGCACCATCCTCTGATGTGGTAAACCATTGGAGTTATTGCTTTATACTCTGCCAACTGGATTTGCTAGTCTATTTTTTTATTTCTTTAGATGTTTTTAACTGCTTGTATGTTTTTAAATGTAATGTAAAACATTGGTCAGCGGGGTAATGTGTGTTTCAATGACCATGATAGATGAGCACTGCAAATAAGTGTTTGACAGAATTCTATCGTGGGTGATAGATGTGGCCTCAAGTTGACTTCCCCAACTTTAGATAACTCTGCATTTAGTCTACATCAGAACTGGTCACATCTGCCTGATGTCATTTTGCATCAGATGCTTTTTCTCTTGGGGTAAGTTGGCAGCACATTATGCTTCATTGCCTACACATTAAGCTGAAAATTGGGTTGGGAGAAGAGAGTGCTGTCCAAAGAAGGAATGTCTGTGGTAGCAATGTGCAAGAGCACTCGTGTTCTGTGGCTGCAGGGAATATCCTGGATGATCAGTTCCCTGTTAAACCAGGGATGATGCAATTAGGAACAAAAAGGCAATAAAATTAATATGAACATCTTTTTTCTGGGGAAGAAAGTGAAGCTGTCTCAGAATTTGCTTTCCCTGATCTGTACCAAATGCTAAAGGATGTTCATGAGATTCAGCTACTGCATGCTTTAAAAGAGTTGGTAATCTGCTCTATTGTGAAAGCATATTAGTTTCTACACTGTCCATTTTAAACAAAAACTTCTCTCTAACTTGCCTTTTTATTGAAAGAAGACTTGTGGTGTAGCACAGGATAATGTGAGAAGTCACCACTTAATTCCTGTGAATTATTTTTCCTATCCTAGTGTGGGTCTGCAGAGTACATGGCACCAGAGGTTGTGGAGGCGTTTAACGAGGAGGCTTCGATATACGATAAACGGTGTGACCTGTGGAGTCTGGGTGTTATATTGTACATCATGCTCAGTGGATATCCACCCTTTGTAGGAAACTGTGGTACTGACTGTGGTTGGGACCGTGGTGAGGCGTGCCCTTGCTGTCAGGTGAGTGCCCTACTGTTTTAATGTTTTTAAACTGTTGGGTATTTCATATTTACTCAGCTTCAATTATTGAAACTTAACCAACACCAAAAACATCTGGTAAATGTACCACCTAAGGATTGCTCGGTGGCACTGTATGTTTCTTGTATTGGCAATGGATGAGTTGTGAATAAGTGATGTGAGAAATACTGTCAAGTTCAAGTTTGTTGTTGCCATAGGTGAACATACACTGGGCATAAATGCCATGAAAATTAGCTTTTTTGCAGCACAGTATATTACAAACATAAGTCAACATAAATTAAGATGAATTATACATGTGTGCAGAAATAAAAACCAAATAAACATAACGACATTAGTGCAAGATTGAGAGATAAGGAAACGTAGTCTGAGGTATAGTGTTAGGGTTTTTCAGGTCAGCTCAAGACCCTGACGGCAGTGGGAGGAAGCTGTTATTGAACTGTCAGGTGTTGGTCTTCAAGCACCTGTGCCTCCTGCTTGGAGTCATATAGCACAGAAACAGGCCCTTCAGTCCAACTGGTCCATGCTGACCAAGATGCCCATCTAAGCTACTCCCATTTGCCCGCGTTTGGCCCATATACCTCTAAACCTTTCCTATCCACTTACCTGTCCAAGGGCCTTTTAAATGTTGTTATTGTACCTGCCTCAATCATTTCTTCTGGCAGCTCGTTTCATGAGTGATAGAGAAATGGGGGACTATGTAGGAGGGAAGGGTTAGATGGATCTTAGAGCAGGATAAAATGTCGGCACAACATCGTGGGCCGAAGGGCCTGTACTGTTATGTTCTATATACGCACCACCCTCTGTATGAAGAAGTTGCCCCTCAATCCCTTTTAAATCTTCCACCCCTCATCTTAAACCTATGCCCTCTGATTCCCTTTTGATTCAGGCATGGTAGTGTAGTGGTTAGCGTAACGCTTTACTGCGCCAGCGACCCAGGTTCAATTCTGGCAGCTGTCTATAAGGAGTCTGTACGTTCTCCCCGTGTCTGTGTGGGTTTTCTCCGGGTGCTCTGGTTTCCTCCCACATTCCAAAGACGTACGGGTTAGGAGCTGTGGGCACACCATGTTGGCGCAAGAAGTGTGGCCACACTTGCGGGCTGCCTCCAAAACACTGTACGCAAAGATGCAGTTCACTGTGCGTTTTGATGTACATGTGACTGATAGATATCTCCTTGCTCCCTCATCTGTGTGCATTAACCCTATCCATGTCCCTCATGATTTTGTACACCTGAACTGGATGATCAGAGGATAGCTCAATAGAATGGATCAATCAAAATTCGCAACAGTGTGTCTGTGTCTGGCTGGAGGTTAATTAGTTTCTCCCTAATTTCTACCCTTGTTAATGCTTCACCAGTAATCTAGCTGGGTCATTGTCATGCTTTAAACTTTGTCCACCCTTGAGTCTATGGAGAGAGAAGAGAATGGAGTGTTGAGAGAGGTGTTTGGAAGGAACATGAACTTGGAGATAAGTTTGATTTATGGAGGGAGAATGTGCAAACCTAACTTTGCAATGCAGTGTATGTGGGAAGAGGAACACTACTCAAGGTGGTGTTGGGCTTTGAGGGTATGAATTGTCTGTGGTGGAGTAATTGAGTGAGTGAAAAGCATTAATGTCCATGGTGGGACTGACTGTGATGGCTTTATCAGTTTGGTAGAAGTGTGACTGTAGATGGTTGAGATTCCTGGAGGCTGGGTGTTGGAACAGAGGCATTGAATGGATAAGTAATGGAAGAGATGGATGCATCAAGTTGGCTGTTCTTCATCTTTGAACCTCCCCCAATGTTGGGTGGGTATCTAGCTTCAGAGGCATTGCAGCTATGCTTGATAGTAGTTTTATCTGACTTGCACAGTCACACTTCTCCTACAGACCAGTGTTCCCTCTTTTGCTGTCTACTGCCTTTGATAATGACACAGTTCATGTGATGGTTGAGAGCAGATGACTGAGCCTAAACTGTGGGATGCAAGAGAAGTGGGTTAGACCCAGCATCAGTTTCCTCTGCAGTGGTACAGGAGGATTACTCTGAGTAATCCAGTCACCTTGACTAACATCCAAAGACTAGTTCAAATGCTCTGATATCTGGGGAATTTCCATGCAGTTAATTGGGAATTAAAACAGTAGCAGCAATAACAGTAATCTTGAAACCTGGGGTTTTATGAATCAGAATTGTGGATTTTCATTTGCGTTGCTTGGGGAAGGAATCTCCCAACTTTACCATTTCTGGACAACACTGAAAATTAAAAGAAAACTACAGATGCTTGAAATCTGAAATAAAGACAGTGCTGGAAACACTCAGCAGGTCAGGCAGCATCTGTGGAAGGAGAAATGGTTATTGCTTCAGCTTCAGGACCCTTCATCAGAATTCTTGGACAGGAAACGTTAACTATTTCTCTCCCCACAGATACTGCCTGGTCTGCTGAATATTTGCAGCATTTTTTTTGTTTTTATTTCAGAATTCCAGCATTGTTTTTATTTTATATTTGACTCAATGGTCTCCTGAAATTGCCTGGCATTTAATTGAATTAAAACCATGAAAAACAGTCTGTGGACGTTCACCACACAGACATGTAGCTCGAGGGGAAACTGCATCATCGTCTCAAGGACAGCTGCAGAGAGGCAGTAATTTTGAGCATTGCTGTACCGCCTACATTATGAGTTCATAGTTTCAATAAGACCTGGTTTGAGAAGTGACTGTGTGCGTTGTGGCCACATTGGGGTAAACATGTCTGTACAGTCCAGTCATTTTATATTTGTGACCTGTGTGTGGGTATTCCTCATCTGTAGTCATGACCTACATAGCTGGGAACTGTAAAGCTGAAGCAGCTGCTCTGGAAACCACCTACAGATAGAACGGGCACGTAACCCTAGAACAGAGCCAGCATTACATAACTACTTTGTGAGTGGGTTTCACAAAATACGCGTTGCTAAGAATACCAGGCTTAAGTGAAATCCTGCAGTACTGAAAGTGCAGAGAAGCTAATGTCATCTTCGTTCTACAACTCATGCTCACTGGCCGAGGAACAAGGTGCTGGGGTGGACTTTGAGCTGGGGAGTAAGACTGCCATGTGTGAGGAGTCAAGAGGTGGAATCTTAAAGCAGAAAGTGTAAACCACAAGATTCACTGATTTTTCTTTTGCTTCATGAAATGTTTGGCAGTTTGCAGAAGTTGGTTCAGTTTGACAGAATGCTGTCAGTGGTAGTAACAAGTCACCCCGAGTATCTCTGTTCCATACTGAAAGTCACCAGAGACCGCAGATGCTGGAATCCGGAGCAACAGACGAGATGCTGGAGGAACTCGGCTGGTCAGGCAGCATCTGTGGAGGGAAGTGAACAGTCGATGTTTTGGGTGAAGACCCTTCGCAATCCAGGTGAATGGTCTTGACCTGAAATGTCGACAGTCCTTTACCCTCCACAGATGCTGCCTGACCCGCTGAGTTCCTCCAGCATCTTGTTTGTCTGTCAAGAATGCATTGACTCACCCACCGTACCAGCCATTGGGTGCTGGGAATTTATGGCAGGGCACATAGTGCTTCCATAGCAAATGATTTTTAAAAAGTGTTCCCACAAACTATGGCAAATGGAATTTGGCAGCTTCATGATAAAGCAAGGTGATGTTATCCAAAATAGTGGCACAATGCAGAAAATAAATCCCAATCACCTGGAGTTAATCAACTCTATTCTGGCCCTGAGTACTTGGTCACTGCTTGGTACTTTCATTAGATATTTATCTATTAGTCACATGTACATCGAAACAGTAAAATGCGTCTTTTTGTGTTACTGAGAATGTGTTGGGGGCAGCCTGCAAGTGTTGTCACTCTTCCAGTGCCACCATAGCACGCCCACATCTCCTAACCCGTACGTCTTTTTGGAATGTGGGAGGAAACCAGAGCACCCGGAGGAAACCCACACAGACACGAGGAGAGTGTACAAACTCCTTACAGACAGCGGCGGGAATTGAACCCAGGTTGCTGGCGCTGTAATAGCACTGCACTAACCGCTACACTACCGTGCCACCCCATGAACCTAGACTCTTCCTGACCAAAGGTGTGGATGTGAGGCTGTTGCCAGTTGAACTAGTGTCTGGAATTTCACGGCAAGTGCAAGTGATGCTTTGCCAGACGTTTTCTGCAGTCACTTTGCGTTGAACAAATGATGCAGGGACTTAAAACTTCTACTTGCACATCCCCAACTGGCCTACTTTCAAGATTTTCATTTAAAGTTTATTAGCCTTTTTTGGTTGGGCAGTATGTGGCCAAGTATAATCACAAGTACTTCACTTGACACAGCAGGGTAGTTCAAGTTTGTTGTCACAGACATACATACATGGGATATAAATGCTATGAAAATTAGCTTTTTGCAGCACAGTACATTACAAAGTGAGAACAAACATAAATTAAGTTAAATTAGCATAAATTATACATGCACATGTGCAAAAAAAATGCGTAATGGCCACTGGGCAGCAAACTGAAGGCTTTTCTTCAGCATTGTAAATTCAAATGGATGCCAGTCACATTCTCCCTGCTTTATTGCCCAGTCACTGAGACTCCAGAGTCGCTCGATAAACGGGCATTTGTGTCTGCTTTTTAAGAATAGGTTTCCAAAGTTAAAGTTTTGGATTCTGAAGCAGCACATGGCTGACTTGGATGGAAGGGGAGATTAAACCCAAACTGTCAGAACATCTGAAGCTGCTTCAAGAGAGAAATTTAACACTTGCTAATCTATCAACAGGAATGCAGGTGTGAACAGGGTAGGATGTTAGCCTTTCGTGAATGTGTTTGCACAAGTTCGTGAATTGCAATTAAGTTGCGTGCCTTTGTAGCTGGAAAAAATGCTGCTTTTATTAAAACATCTAGCAGTGATTGAGATACTTAAAAGAATTAAGGGACAGAACAAGTTCAAAACAGGCCATTTCCAGTGGCCACAGCGACTGCACCAGAAGGGATTGTAAGGAAGTAGGACTGGGAGTGGGTTGAGAGGCTGTGGCGCAGAGATAAATTGGTTTATTATTGTCACATATAGTGAGGTACAGTGGAAAAACTGTATATTATGTACCATCCATACAGATCATTTATCACAGTGCATTGAGGTAGCACAATGGGAAAAGCAATAACAGAATGCAGAATAAAATGTTATAGCTACAGAGAAAGTGCAGTACAGGCAGACAATAAGGTGCAAGGTCATAATGAAGTAGATTGAGAGGTCAGGATTCCCTCCTTATCGTACTAGGGAGCCATTCAAAAGTCTTATAACAGTGCGGTCCTTGAGCCTGGTGGTATGTGCTTTCAGGCTTTTGTATCTCCCTGATGGGAGGGGGGGAGAAGAGAGAATGTCTGAGGGTGGGTGGGGTCTTTGTTTATGCTGGCTGCTTTACCAAGGCAGTGAGGAGGATGTATAACAGTTCGTTTAAAAAAGGGTGACAGTTAAAGGCAAGGGAGATGAAAACCTATGGGATCAGTGGGTGTGAGAGAGTGCAAGTAGTGGCTTACACTGCTTGATTCATCATTAGAGTTGGATGTAGAAATAGAAGTGACCCAATGATTTTAAATTACAGCTTACCCCACATTGTTAAAAGATTTTTTTTATTTACAGAATAACCTATTTGAGAGCATTCAGAAAGGAAAGTACGAGTTCCCCGAGAAGGACTGGGCTCACATCTCTTTTGGTGCCAAGGACCTCATTACAAAACTCTTAGTCAGAGATGCCAAGAAGAGGTTGAGTGCAGCACAAGTGCTGGAGCATCCATGGGTGCAGGGGGTATGTATCTGAAACCAAAGCTTGCTACCACCCAAGCTGTCCAATTGCTAAACTTGCAGCTGCTGCTTTTTTTTCAGTTACACTGAATTTGCATCAATTTCTTCTGTTCTTGTGCTTTCAGCATGCGCCAGAGAACAGTCTTCCAACACCCCGTCTTCTGCAGAGGTAGGTCTTCCAGTCACCCTTGGGGATGAGTGTGCTGTTTGAATGTGCTGATGCATTTTGTGGGGGTAATTTTCTGCCTGCCGTCAGCCGTAAAGTTGTGGGGAGGGCTCTAACCATTCTAATGTGGGCAAAACTGAAGCAACTGTGTTACTGTAGGCTCTGCCAGAGTCATTTCAAAAGAAATTCCCTTTTTAAATAGTGCTACAAAACACCAACACCCCTGGCCATTATTGCTGGGATTATGTTTTAAATATTAGTCATTCTACTGTCAAAAAAGTAACCTGAGCCTTCTCGTTGAATTCTCCAACTTTCAATAAACTGCTCCCCCACTGTCCCTTTTCTCTCTCCTCCTGATCTACCCAGTTCTTCGTAAACTTGCCCCAGCCCCCATCACCCTGTTCCTTTCCCCACCCCCACCCTCTCCATCAGCCCGTCACCCACACACTCCTCCCACTGGGTCCCCCCCCCCCCCCCCCCCCCCCCACTGTTCCCATCCGCCCTCCCCACCTCCCTTATTTGGGTCCAGGCTCCACCTTCCTCCCCTATCAGATCCCATCATCTGTAGCCCTTAGTTGCCTCCACTTCTCAACTCCCAGCCTCTGTCACTCTCCCCTCCTCCATCTGCCCGTCACCCCCTCCTCACCTGGATCCACCTAGTCCAGATGAAGGGTCTCGACTCGATGTCGAATGTCCATTTCCCTCCACAGGTGCTGCCTGACCCAACAAGTTCCTCCAGCATCTTGTTCTTTTTGCTCCAGATTCCAGCATCCTCCGTCTCTTGTGTCTCCATAAAGCAACTGAGTTGTCATTGGCAGTTCAAGTCATTTATATATATAATATAAATTATATATAATATATAATTTATATATATAATATATTATATATATTATATATATATATATATATATATATATATATATATATATATAAAAAAAAGTCATAGTCAGTCATACAGCACAGAAACAGACCCTTCGGCCCAACTGGTCCATGCTGACCAAGACACCCATCTAAGCCAGTCCCTTTTGCCCCTGTTAGGCCAGATCCCTCTAAACCTTCCCTATCCATGTACCTGTCCAACTGTTGTCAATAAATGTTGTTGTGCCTGCCTCAACTGCTTCCTCTAGCAGCTCGTTCCATATTACTGACCACCCTCTGGGTGGAAAAAGTTGCCCCTCAGGTTCTGATGAAATCTCTCCCCTCTCGCCCTAAACCTATGCCCTCTAATTCTTGATTCCTCAACCCTGGGGAAAAGGACTGTGTGCATTCACCCTATCGATGCCCCTCATGATTCCATATACCGTGGGCTCTCTCCCCATTTTCTTCACTTTCCTTTCACGTTTTTGTCCTTTTATTTTTCTGCTTCTGTTTGGTTTTCTCCCACTCCTTTTCTTAGTATCCTGTCCAGTCACACCAATTTCATCTCCCAGACTTGCTCTCTCCTTCAGTTAATCCTGTGTCTGTATTTCTGCCTTTCTGTTGCTCTGTATCCGTCACATTTTTTCTGTTCTGCCCTTTTCTGTCTTGCTCCTTCCAACGTCACATTAAATCTCTCTTGCTCAATATTCAAAGTACTGTTCAACAGCAACACTCCAATCATTATTGCTGGAATTACTGTTTGAGTGTTATGATCATTTTACTGTAACCTGAACCTTCTAGTTGCCCTGTTTTTTTAAAACGAATTTCGTTTATTCAAGGGCCTTAGCTTGTAAAATTAAGCTAACTGAGACAAAAGGCTGAGAGTGGATTATGGAGCAGTCTGGGGCGATCAGGATTCGGAGCCTGTTGTTTGTGTTGCGCCTTGGTTAGAGCTGTGTCGACTCTTTGTTCTGTCCTGTCCCTCAGGAACAGCAGTGCCAAAGATCTCACGTACTTTGCAGCCGAAGCAATCGCAGTTAACAGGCAGCTAACGCAGCATGAAGAAAATCAGGACGAGGAGAATCAGCCAATCCTCATCAAAGCTACCTCATGTTCCATGCGGCTGTCTCCTCCCTCTGAATCTAAATTGGCCAAACGGAGACAGAAGACGAGTGCAATCAACGCGGCCAATCAGCAGTTGTTACCACCCTTGGTCCTGGTTGACAATTGTGCGTGACATCATTTATTCCCTGAAGCACATAGCAACTAAACCAGAATCTTCTGTTGGCTGGCTTCCAAGTCTGGCAATGTTACAATACTGCTTCATACAAGAAGGAACTGTTTACAACATTTGAAGCCTGCAAAGGATAGTATGCAAATATAAGATGCTAAGAGTCAAACAACTGAGAAACGGAGCAAGAAATTAAAGCATCTCTTAGTCTCTTCACCAAAGGAATGTTTTTTTAAAAAAAAAGCAGGTTTTAAACTTGTACTGTGATCGCCTTCACAACAATTGTAGTGTAGTTTTAGCTGCTTTTAAACTCTGTATTAGTTTGGGCTACTAAGTTTGAACTGTGCATTTCTGCATTTGCCAGCAGTTCCCAGTGTAAAGCTGTCAGACTATTTCTCTCTCCATTGTCTTCCCTGGGTACTGGCCATGGTGTATTAAGGAGGCTTACATGGGACATGGCAACGGCTACATAAGACCTGCACTTCAGAGATTAGAGGCACAACACACCCCACGGAAAGCTCACATTTCTCAGATACATGCTATCTAGTCTCCAGTTCTAAACAACAAACAGGGCTACTTTTGCA
Organism: Pristis pectinata; assembly: GCF_009764475.1. NCBI lineage: Eukaryota > Metazoa > Chordata > Chondrichthyes > Rhinopristiformes > Pristidae > Pristis > Pristis pectinata. The sequence goes on along the minus strand of NC_067428.1, from coordinate 31,595,499 downwards.
TACCAGACATTTGAGAAGGGCGAGTGAGAGAGATTTTGTATATTCAGTTTTTTAAAGAAAAACTCAAGTTGTACACCTATCTTTCCTGTCAGTGTGTTTGTTTCCATTCTTCCAACTGCTCTGACCAGGATGTTTCAGAGGGGAAAATACTGTTTCCTTAATTCCTACCAAGTTCAAAATACAAGTATATTACACATTTATTTTGATTCTTTGAATTCTGCAGTGGGATTTGGGGTAAGATGACAATGTCGGAGGTGGGGGAGAAGGAGGATGTGACAGAGCAACAGGCATTCCAGATAGTAATAAGAATAGTCTTTCTCTAAGGTTTGTGTGTGAATTTTCCAAATGTTAATGTGTTTACGTTTCTTTTTGTTTTGCAAATATCTCTGGATGGAATCTGAAAGTGCCACATACTGATTTTTGAAGCTTTGAAAAGTGGGTGCTATCTTTTTATGTAACGTGGGCTCATGTGGCCTAACCTTGTTAATGTGGTGGTTGTGTTCAAAGCCATTGAATGTATATTTTAAGCTTTTCACTGTATTGCAGAGCTGATGCAGACATTTGAAAGTGTACAGCGGAAGTGTGTGGGTTTCATTTCAGTGTGGGAAGTGGGGAGCAAGGGCAGTGGCTTCTCTCTGTAGCAGCAAGGTTAGGCAAACAAACTATTGCAGGGATACCTGTGGACAGCAGCAAGGTGTGCTGGCCCTTGCAGGAGTCTGAGATGTGCGTAAACAACCTCTTTGGAGTAGAAATGTAACTACTGGCTGGAGTGTAGCAATCCACTGCCATCTTCATGGAAGATTTTTATCTTTATAGATAGTGCTACACAATAGAAGCTAGTTCCCAGATGTGGTCAGATCAGAGCTCTTTCATGACTCCCACAAAAGGCTGAGGTTTTTATTTAAGAGACGTCTCCCTGCTGTACAGACTAGGAAAGCTCCAAGTGTGGTTCCCAGCCTGAGTTGAGTTACTAAAGTCTCAGTCAGCCCAGCAATAGGACAAGCTGCAATTGATTACTGATTTTTGTTTTGGAAGGAATTCTTCCTCTTGATTGATACAGGTAGAAAATGTGAAAGCCTTTGCAGGTGGGAGTGGGCTTGTCAACTATGCACAAGAGAAAGAAGCACTAGTGAGGCTGCAGAGGGCAGTTTGCCAGTAGAGGGGTAACTGTGCAATGCCTGTGTCTCCAGGGAGTGTGGGAATGGGAAGGAATTAAAACTATATCCTTCAGTTTAAAATATTTTGAGTAATTGTGGTTCAAAACATAACAAAGACATAAAAAGCATTTCCTCATAGGTGTACCTTCTCTTCTGATACTGCCTGATTTTCCTTTTTAAATGGAAGAGTATGGATTGAAAGCATCTTTTGGCTGTGACTTCCACTGATTTTTGTAGTTACAAGTTTGTCTGTCTTCTATCTTGAGTCTTCCTGGTGGAATCTATGCAAAAAATATTGCATTGAGGGGCACGTTTGTTGAAGTGAATGACTTTTACTTTGGACTTGCCTCCCACTTTGTCTGGGAGTACACACTTTGCAAAATACATGGCTGGTGGTGATTCTTTTCAGTTGTGGGAACCATTTGGACATGAAAATGTTCAGGATGAAACTCCAAAGCCTTCAAATCAAAGCTTTTTAGAGGTTCTTCTGAATGCAGAAGAATGTTGAGTGGATCAGTACTAATTGAAACTGAAGCCAAACCTCACTAATTGGAAATGTGAGGTCTTTTCAGTATATCCATTTAATGCAAGTTGGTTCCATTGCCCAATCTGACCTTATTTTCTGAAACAGTATTATCAGCAACTGTACGGTACTTTATAATGAAAAGCTGGTAGTACATGAAGCCAATTTAAATTGTCGTACATTGCTATTATTTTTGCTGAATATGACATGTTCTTGTTGTCTTATACTAAGACTACTTGAATTTTGTATGCATTACATCATCTCATATGAATGCTCGCCTGTGCTGAGCAGTAGCACAGCGTGGTTTAGTTAAGCACCAGCCGTAATCGAGCACTGTTGGTATATTAGCTGGCTCCTAAGGGGCGTGAAGCAAAGCACTTTATACACCAGGTGACTGATGAGGCTCACTCTAAAACTTCTTACTGTTGTTGCCAGGATTTTTGTATTGTTTTATAAAAATTTTAATAAATGCTTTGAACTTAAATGATTATCTCTTGTCTCTAGCAAGATGCAAATCGACATTCATGTTGTGTGCCATCCATTTCTCATCACCAGCTCAAAGACTGGCATTTGTCTTTGTATCATACTTTTCACAAACTTGAGATGTGTTTAATGAAAAGCTATTTCAGAGTCAGACAGCACAGAAACAGGCCCTTTGACCCAACTGGTTCATGTGGACCAAGATTCCCATCTCCCATTTGCCTGTGTTTGGCCCATACCCCTCTTAAATCTTTCCTGTCCAAGTACCTTTTAAATGTTGTTAATGTACCTGCCTCAACACTTCCTCCAGCAGCTCGTTCCATATACTGACCACTCTCTGGATGGAAAAAGTTGCCCTTCGGGTTCCTATTAAATCTCTCCCCTCTCACTTTAAACCCAGTATGCCTTCCAGTTCTTGATTTCCCCAACCCTGTGGAAAAAAGTCTGTGTGCATTCACCCTATCTATGCCCCTTTATGATTCTATCCACCTCTATAAGATCACCCCTCATTCTACGGAAAATAAAGTCCCAACTTGCTCAACCTCAAGTCCCAGCAACATCATTGTAAACCTCCTCTGCACTCTTTCCCGCTTAATGACATCTTTCCTATAGCAGGGTGATCAAAACTGAACACAATATTCCAAATGTGGCCTCACCAATGTCTTGTTCAACTGCAACATAACATCCCAACTTCTATACTCTGCCCTGACTGATGAAGGCCAGTGAAAATTGTACATTTTTCTTGTACAATAACAAAAAGAGCAGCTGCTTTGTAAGCAGGCTCCCACAAACATTATAATAAATGACCTAGATTGTTTTTAGGTTTCAGATGAGGGGTAAATTTGATCAGGATGCCAGGAGAACTTCAATGTTCTTCCAAAAATTGATGATGCAAGATCTTTTGTTCATTAATACGTGCAAAAGGTGACAATACCAATTGAGGGCAATGGACCAAGTGCTGGTGATGGGGTTGATAAGGATGGGTCAGCATGGATGAGTTGGGTCAAATGGCCTGTTTCCATGCTGTACGATTCTATGACCAATTGTACACCACTCCCTCGGTGTTACAGAAGCAGATGCCTAGGTTATCTGTTTGAATTGAACAGACCACCTCGCTCCCCAGCTAAGAGTTCCAGCACTGAGCCAGTTAACACATGAAAAGGCAACTGATTTGGTTGGGTTGTCTATGTAGATGAGTCTTATCTCTGTATCTAGCACTGGAAAGGCAAGTCAGGAATTAAAGGAACACTATGTTGTGCTCTGCTAATAAACTTTTAGTACAGATTCTACATTGAAATTTGATTGAAGTCAAATGGAACCAGTTTTGGGGATGGAGTGCAAGAGACAACCACTGCTGACTTTTTGTTTAGAAGTTCTACCCCAGGTGCTTACAGCTCCTTGGAACTTCACGCACAGTATCACTACAGAGTAGATGCACCTACAACATAGCTTCACAAACTGAAAGACGTGGTCCCTTCTGACACGTGCAGTGCTGATCAAACAGCTGCATGATTGGCACCTACACTTCATGCAGAACTGGAGAGGAAGGAACTCCAAAGCTGATGTTGGTGGGTGTGAGTGAATTAAAATGGGCAATCAGTGATTCTAATAAACTGCTGGTTACAGATTGATTACATTTTAGTGAAGCATTTGCTTTGGTTCCTATACAATTTGTATTTTTTTTAAATATTGAGACTCGTCAAGGTGACAAGAGTGCAAGCTGTTTCTTCCCTTTCCTGAAAATGGTTTCTCATGTAAGGGACTGAGATTAGGTGGAAATTGTATTAGTACCTTGGCTTACTTGGATACGTAACCCAGTAATGTTGCACGCACATTCTGTGCCTTTAGGGCATCCGGTTAGTACTCACATGGTGTATTGACCTGGTGACGCGCACAGGCCGGTGCTGGGTCTGTGCACGGTCCCTGCCAGGGGGAGTCCATCGTGCACAAGGCTCAATGTGTCACAGCTGATACTGTTTCAGATCTTTCTCACTGTTCACTCAAAGGTACTGGTGGATGGTTGGTGACTTGAACAAAGATGTTTATCAAAGCACCATGCAAATCCTTTCTCTATGGACTGCCTACGACTGCACATGCAGGCATCTTCTCCTCAGGAGCAGACTGCTTCAGTGACACTTTTGCCTTAAACATTGTCGTAACATGTACCCAGACAGAAGTTGGTCACGTTTAGATTCTTAAAGTGGGACCATTCCGTACGTGAGCCGTGTATGTCACATCTCTGTCATTCCAGATCTGGCCCTTCAGTTGTTTCTCCAGCGTGTGCTTCCTTCCCCAGGAATAATCTGATCTCAGATGACTAAATCTTTCACATCTGCAAATCTGCGATTAGCTACGTACTATCTTGGTTCTGTTAAAGTATCAATGCATCCTCCCTGTTCATGGCTACACGTTAAGGTCTGGTAATGATCAACTGTTTCATAGAACATCGAACAGTACAGCACAGGAACAGACCATTCGGCCCACCATGTTGTCCTGAATTAAATAAGATAATGATGTCTAATTAAGCTAATCCCTTATACCTGCACACGGTCCATATCCCTCCATTCTCTGCATGTTCTTGTGCCGATCTAAGAGCCTCTTAAACACCTCTATCGTATCTGCCTCCTGGCAGCACATTCCAGACACCCACCACTCTCTGTGTAAAAAGAAACTTGCCCTGCACATCTCCTTCTCTTACCTCAAATGTATGCCCTCTAGTATTTGACATTTCAACCCTGGGGAAAAGATATTGGCTGTCTACCCTATCTATGCCTCTCATAATTTTGTAAACTTCTATCAGGTCTCCCCTCAGCCTCCAACGCTCCAGAGAAAACAACCCAAGTTTGTCCAACCTCTCCTTGTAGCACATGCCCTCTAATCCAGGCAACATCCTGGTAAACACACACAAAAATGCTGGAGGAACTCAGCAGATCAGGCAGCATATATTGAGAGAAATAAACAGTCGACGTTTCTGGTCGAGGCACTTAAAAATAGGTGAGGGGAGTGGTGAATTTGAGGCAGTTAATGTCCCGTCGGCAGTTAGAGATGAAGAGATCCAGAGTGGGCAGAAGCCCAGGACGAGGTGTCCAAGAGGAGGAAGACGGCTTAAGGAGGGAGAAATGGTCATCCATAAACCTCTTCTGCGCCTGCTCCAAAGCAGCCACATCCGTCCTATAATGGGGTGACCAGAATTGAATGCAATACTCCAGATGCAGCCTTACCAAAGTTTTATAAAACTGCAACATAACTTCCTGACTCTTGAACTCAGTGCCTCAACTAGTAAAGGCAGGTGTGCCATATGCCTTCTTTACCACCCTGTCAACCTGTGCAGCCACTTTCAGGGAGCTATGGACTTGGACCCCAAGATCCCTCTGTACAGCACTACTGTTAAGGGTCCTGCCATGAACTGTGTACTGTCCCTTTATATTTGATCTCCCAAAGTGCAACACCTCACACTTGCCTGGCTTAAACTCTATCAGCCATTCATTCTGCAAATGATCTTTACAAACTGGCCTCCTTTAATTTATGCAGAAGAAGATCTTAACACTCCAGTTATGATCTGCTCCTACATGAGTGGCCAGTGTTAATCACTGATCTCAGACATGCAACCCATCAAAGCTTGCACTCCACGCTGTCTGACAGATGCTGCACATGTATGGTGGTCTTCATGAATATGCACAAGATACATGTGAAGGACCTGGAACAGATTTTGAAAACTGTGGACCCAATCCCATTTAGATTGTTTCAGACTAAATTCCTTTCTGTAGCTCCATGTGAAAGAAATCCCAGCCCCTGAATTTAGATTTAAGCATTTCAAACAAAATGTAACATGGAACCATATAAGGTAATACTTGGGCAGGTAACCAAAAGCATTGTCAAAGAGGTTTGTTTTAAGTGTACAGGTTTAGAGAAGCAATTTCAGAGCTCGGGAGATTAAGGCCTGGCACCAAGATTGAGTAGAATTGAAAGAGGAGATACCTTGGAGTATTTAGGAACGGGGAATCTCAAAGATAGGGATTGGTGATGTTGTGGAGGGATTTGGCTAAAGGAAAGTGGAATTTTTAAAATCAAGGTGGCACTAGGGCTGGATCATGCATGAATAAGATCTTGAGGAAAATTAGGGTACAGGCAACAGAATTTTGGATGACCAATTTTGTCGAGGGTAGATCTTCTCACAGCTACCATCAGGCAGGAGGTACAGAAGCCTGAAGTCCCACACTGCCAGGTTCAAGAACAGTTCCTTCCCTTCAACCATTCGGTTCTAGAGACAATCTGCAAAACCCTAATCACTACCTCAGCATAGCAGCACTATGACCACTTTTCACAACAATGGACTTTTTTTTTGTTCTAATTGTGTCCTTTCTTGTATAGTTTTGTATAATTTATGTTTAAGTTTGTTTTTCTTGTGAATGTTGTATCTCTAACGCTATATGCCTGTGATGCTGCTGTAAGTAAGTTTTTCACCGCACCTGTGCACACGTGTACTTGTGCATATGACAATAAAACTCGACTTTAACTTTGATTCGACTTTGACTAGAGAGTGAAACAGGCTGGACATACATTGACTTAATGAGGATAGCGGCAACAGATGAGCTGGTCAGGCAGAATCAGTTAATGTTATGGAGGTGGAAATAAGTTGCAGATATGTAGTTGGAAGCTCATTTCAGGGTTACTGTGACATTGAAGTTGCGAACTGACTGGTTCACTGAGAGACAGTTATTGTTACATAAGCAATTCCTAGAGTTAACAATTCATTACTAAAGAAATACCGCTGGAGACTGCACTATCATCGAAGAGCACCACAGATGGTCAGAAGCTGTCATGAAACTGCATTCATTTGTCAAGACAGGAGAGAATTGTGTAGCATGCGTCTCCTTCCATTGGTCTGACTGTTCCTGGAGTATCTTTGTACTGTCACCAGACACAGAGTCAGAAATGTGACATAATTGGAAAAGATAAAGAGCAAATAAATGGAAGGTTTCGCCTGGGGAGCTGTGGAACCAGGGAAAGATACTACATTTAACAAATAATAAATAAAATAAAAATGCAGCTGTATACCTGCAATATATGAGAGAGATCTTTTTATACCTTTGTTGACATTTGCTATTTGAAGTGATATCACTTGCCACATTTCTTTTAGCTAGTATGTATTCTTAATAGATAACATTTGTTGGTGCCTTAAATGTAAATTATAGATTGGTGCGTCCAAAGGTTAATCATTTATCTGAATTGTAAAACCCTGTGGCCAGCAGCTGATTAGTTGATCCTTTCAGGATTTAACATTTTTGCAGTTTAAGGATGTCGTTCACTTGCTAAAGGAAGAGCAGCTGAAAATGTGCAACATACAAGAGAGATTAATGAGTTCCCTTCATGACAAATAATCCCTATGCGTTGTAAAATCTATTCCCATATTACTTTATGTTAACTTGTATACTTACTAGATGACAATTTGCCAATGCCTTTAATAGAAATTAAACATTAATGTGTCCAAAGAATATCACTTTATTGAATTATAAAGCTTTATGAGTAGCAGGTTTAGACCAGCTAATCATTTCATGGTTCATTATCATTTTTAAAGAGTTGCAGTTGATTAATAAGGATCAGTCTTCGGTGCTGAACCATAACATTTGCTAATGCAACTATTTATTTTGCAGTTTCAAGACTTTCTGAATTAAAAATGAAATTAATTTAAAGGTTCAGCTCTCCAGTTATGGTCTGCTCGTGTATGAGTGGCCGATGGCTGATCTCAGACACACATTCTTCATTGTCTATAGTTGGCAGACAATCTTCATTTTGTTTTGCAAAGGTATAATGCAAAGATTCAACATTTGTCTATTAGTCCTGAAGGGTAATGCAACTCTAAAATTTGGCAAATAAAGAATTTATGACTGCATTTTTTCAAAGATAAACGTCTTCAAAATAATCCAAAACTTTTTGAGTATCGATTTTGGTAATTACCGCATGGTGATAAATTTTGTAATTTTCCTGTGGCAGCATTTTATGTAGTAACGTGAATATTAATTACAATTAAATTATCATATTTTCATTTTTTCCGATCATAACATCTAAAGGAATATATAAGCTTTAGGGAGCTCAGTTTAATAATCTAGAATCCCCACAATTTTAAAAGAGCAGTCCAGCCCAAGCATAACAAGATATTTAAAAGGTATTGTTCAGGAACATTTGAAGAATAGAGTTAATTTTGGCAACTGCAGCCTCCCCACAAGCAAATGATTACAAATTGTGTCCCATTTTTCTGAAGACAAAATGGCTTCATGTTATTGAGATAATACCGAACCTTAATCTTTTGCGAAGCCAATATGTAGCTCCCTCTGGTGTTTCAGGCTAACTTTTGCACCATGTTATTCTCACAAATGAACAGTTTGATTAAAATATTTTTACTAAATGTTTAAAATGCATTTAGCTTCAAAACATATGAAATTTAAGTGTTAAGTGCTGGTGTGCCTAACAATGTAATAGCTAAATATAATACAATGTAAATAGCTAACAATGTAATAGCTATATAGGACCCTGGCCAGACCCCACTTCGAGTACTGTGCTCAGTTCTGGTCGCCTCACTACAGGAAGGATGTGGAAGCCATAGAAAGGGTGCAGAGGAGATTTACAAGGATGCTGCCTGGAATGCGGAGCATGCCTTATGAAAGCAGGTTGAGGGAACTCAGCCTTTTCTCCTTGGAGCGACGGAGGATGAGGGGGGACCTGATAGAGGTATATAAGATAATGAGAGGCATTGATCGGGTAGATAGTCAGAGGCTTTTCCCCAGGGCTGAAATGGTGGCCACAAGAGGACATAGGTTTAAGGTGCTGGGGAGTAGTTATAGAGGGGATGTCAGGAGTAATTTTTTTACTTAGAGAGTGGTGAGTGTGTGGAATGGGCTGCCGGCAATGGTGGTGGAGGCGGATATGATAGGGTCTTTTAAGAGACTTTTGGATAGGTACATGGAGCTGAACAGAGGGCTATGGGTAAGCCTAGTAATTTCTAGGGTAGGGACATGTTCGGCACAGCTTTGTGGGCCGAAGGGCCTGAATTGTGCTGTAGGTTTTCTATGTTTCTAACTCTTATTGTAGTTTTTAATCATGCACGTTTTCACATATGCAAACAGAAATTCAAATATCCTGGACTAGGTGCAGAATGAAGCAACACATTTCCAAACTGTCCTGTAATTATTCATAGAAAGTGGTTTAGGCAACATGAAACTAATTCAGAACTAACTCAGAACAGCCAAAGACTCAAGCAGTGTAAACATGGATAGTCCTTAAATCTCATATAAAGATGAAACAATGCCTTCCTCTAAATTATTGAACTGTTCAAAATATATTGAATACCATATTAGATTTTTTTCATTTCAATGCACTCAGTCTGGTCCATTAATGTCCTTCAGAGGAGGAAATCTACCAGGCTTGACCTGCAGGGCCTACGTGTGCCTTCAGACCATTCCATGTGGCTGACTCTTAAACATCCTCTGAAGGTATTGGTATTGGTATTGGTATTGGAAGTGGCCTAGCAAGACACTCAGTTCAAGAGATCTAGGGGTGGACAATATGTGTTGGCTTTCCCAGAGATATCCAGATCCCCAAAAATGAATTAAAAAATTCGATTCACTGTCTAATGTAGACCTGGCATTTACTGCTTCTCACTGCTGCTAATATCATTTGATCTTTCACATATGAGATTAGACAGGGTGGTCAGTACATGGATCGAGCTGCCAGAGGAAGTGGGTGAGGCAGGTACAACAGTATCATTTAAGAAGCACTTGGATAGGTACATGGAGGGGCGGGGCTTGGAGGGATATGGGCCGAACGCAGGAAATTGGGACTAGCTGGATGGTCACCGTGGTCAGCATGGTCTGTTTGGGCCGAAGGGCCTGTATCTGCTCTTATTGCTCTTATTGCTGTGTCAACAAGCTACTTGACCACAGATATATCACAGCAAGATCAATTCTATCTTCATTCAATGCTACAGCATGTATTATTTGTGGGAATTTAAATCCTTGTTTAGTTTCTTCCTATGTGTTCAGGGACACTGATGCTTTATCTGGATCAGCTCAGGAAATTAAAGAATCAAGGTTTTCTCTCTCTAGGCTCATAAAGTCATACAGCACATAAACAGGCCCTTCAGCCCAACTCATCCATGCCAACCAACTGGCTTAACTATGCTAGTCCCATTTGCTTGTGTTTGACCCATATCCCTCTCAACCTTTCCTATCCATGTACCTGTCCAAATGTCTTTTAAATGTTGTAATTGTACCCGCCTCAACCATTTCCTCTGGCAGCTCGTTCCATATACTCACCACCTTCTGTGTGAAAAACTTGCCCTTCAGATCCTCTTTAAATCTTTTCCCTTTCACCCTAAACCTATGCCCTCTAGTTTTAGACTCCCCTACCCTGAGAAAAAGACTGACAATCTACCCTATCCATGCCCCTTATGATTTTATAAACCTCTATAAGGACATCTCTGAGCCTCCTTCACTCCAGGGAAAACAGTCCCAGCCTATCCAGTCCCTTCATATAACTCAAGCCCTCCAGTCCCAGCAACATTCCTGTGAATCTTCTTCACCCTCTCTAGATCTTTCCTTCACATCCTCTTCGCATCTTTCCTATAACATGGTGACCAGAACTGCACACAACACTCCAAGTGCAGTTAAATCAAAGATTTCCACAATTGTAACATGACGTCCCAACTCCTATACTTAAGGTCTCGGCCAATGAAGGCAAGCAGACCATACGCCATCTTCACCACTCTGTCTATCTGTGTTGACACTTTCAGGGAACTATGTACTTGTACCTCATGGTCTCACCCTTCAATAACACTCCCCAGGACCTCGCCAGTCACCGTGTAAGCCCTGCCCTGGTTGAACTTCCCAAAACGCATCACTTGGCACTTGTCGGAGTTAAATTCCGTCTGCCGTTCCTTGACCCACTTTCCCAGTTGATCAAGATCCTGTTGTAACCTTAAACAACCTTCTTCACTGTCCACTATTTAGTTACACACAATTTAGCTTTCCCAATGTGTGCAACCTAAAAATGGAATCAATGTCATGTCCATTTTAAGATACATACACATAGAACAGTACAGTTCCAATATCCATTTTTTAGGCTTTCAGAGAAGATCTTATCGTACAATGCAAGTTGTATGAAGTTAACTTGTACTCTTAATTTTAGCATGAGGTTAATGGTTGTGAATTTGTGTGTCACCTTTTTTTTCTGACCCGGATCTGATCTGAAGATGGACAAGTGATGGAAGCGTCTTTGCAGGAACCCTTTGGGAACAGTGACCATAGTTCGGTAAGCTTCAATGTAGTCACGGAGAAAGAGAAAGTTGGTCCTTGAGTTTGGGCCCTAAACTGGGGGAAGGTGGATTTCAGAAGTGTAAAATATGACCTGGGCAAGGTAGATTGGGAGAAGCTGGTGGAGGAGAAAACAACATCTGATAAGTGGGCAATAGTAAGAGTTCAGAGTCAGCACTTCCCTGGAAGGGTAAGAGGCAAAGATGGTAAGTTAACCCTGATTAACGAAGGATATTGAGAGTTTCATCAGGGAAGAGAAGGAAGTAGACGTCAGGTATAGAAAATTGTTATCAAACAAGTCACTTTACAGGGGACACAGGAGGAAAATTAAAAAAGAAATTAGGAGGCCAATTAGGGGCCATTAAATGACCTTGGCAAGTAGGATTAAGGGGAATCCTAAGACTTTTTATATTAGAAGCAAAAGGGTGGCTACAGAAGGAATAGGCCCCCTCAGGGACCAAGTCATTTATATTTGTGACAAACAACAACGATCCAAGCACCGATCCCTGCAGTACACCACTGGTTACAGACTTGTGCTCAGGAAAACACCCCATCCACTGCTACTCTCTGCTTCCTAACACCCAGCCAACTTGGCAATACGCCACAGATCACTTGTGCCTTAGTGTAGTGAAAAAGGCACTTGATATGCTTGTCATCATAGGCTGAGGCACTGAGTGTATGAGAGTTGGGACATCATGTTGCAGTTGTACAAAACATTGGTTAGACCGCACTTAGATTACTGCATACAATTCTGTTTGCCAGGAAGGATGTGGTAGTAATAGGAAGAGATTCACCAGGATGCCGCCTGGAAGGGAGGGCTGGAATTATAAGGAGAGATTGGACAGACTAGGTTTATTGTCACTGGAACATAGGAGACTGAGGGGTGACCTTATGGAGGTTCATAAAATTATGAGAGGCATAAATAGGATAAATAGTCAGAATCTCTTTCCCAGGACAGGGGAGTCTGAAACTAGAGGGCACAGATATAAGGTGAGAGGGGAGAAATTTAAAGGAGATCTGAGGGGTAAGTTTTTCACACAGAGGGTGGTGGTTTCCTGGAGCGAGCTGCCAGAGGAACGTGTGGTGGCAGATACTATTCCAACATTTAAAAGGCATTTGAACAGGTACTTGGATGGGAATGGTGTAGAGGGATATGGGCCTATTGTGGGCAAATGGGACTAGCGTTAGATGGGCGTCATAGTCGGCATGGACAAGGTGGGCCGAAGGGCCTGTATCTATGCTGTACAATTCTATCATGCTATGGATGGTCACGTCGATTTCCTCGTGAGGGGACTGCCACATCCAATCACTGCATCCAGATGTGGAGTTCTAATATCCAATGTGTCATCAAGCTCTCTGTCACCGTCTATGGTACAGATATTCTGATTTTGTTTCTTTTCCATTGATTCTTTTACACTTACTTTGGCAATTCCTCTAAATGTTCTGACTTTTGAATTGTGCATCTTCTCCCAAAGGTTGAGTTTGCCAGATACTTGGCAGAGTTCTGTACATAGGGCATTTTTTGTAACCTTATATGGTTCCCAATAGCTTCGGTCCTTCTTTCAGCTCAGTTTTCATTCCTTTGTTTCGTTGCTCAGCCCCATCAATCTCACTTCCTTTTCTTGGAGTGATCCAGAGGTTGGCTAAGTTGTCAGCACCTTCACCTGTCTAGCTGTGGCTTCCAGGGCTCCAGCTGTCTCTATGGCCTGTGCTATAGTGAGCTCTTCCTTCCTAATCAATCTATTTTGCTTTGTTTTCATCTCCACAAATGTGCCTGACCTACTGAACCTCTAGCATCTCAGAGTCTTAAAATCATAGAGTTGTACAGAACGGAAACAGGCCCTTTGGCCCAACTTGTCCCTGCTGACCAAGATGCCTATCCACGCTAATCCCATTTGCCCAGGTTTGGCCCATATCGCTCTAAACCTTTCCTATCCATGTACCTGTCCAAATGTCTTTTAAACGTTGTTATTGTACCTGCCTCAACCACTTCCTCTGGCAGTTCGTTCCCTATATGTACCACCCCCTGCATCAAGAAGTTGCCCCTCAGTTCCCTCTTCCCTCCCACCTCTCACAAACCCATGCCCTCTAGATTTTGATACCCTTTACCTGGGAAACAGACTGTGTACATTCACCCTATCGATGCACCTCATGATTTTATACACCTCTATATGGTCACCCCTCAGGCTCCTACGGTCCAGTGAATAAAGTCCTAGCCTGCCCAACCTCCAGGCCCTCTAGTCCTGCCAACATTCTCATAAATCTTCTCTGCACTCTTTGCTGGTTGATGCTGATCTTCTGGTGATATTTTGGTTTTCCAGCAACTGCAGTACAGTACTTTGCTTTTGGAAAGCTTCCGGCATCAAATGAGTTAGTCCTCTGACCATAAGACCATAAGACATAGGAGAAGAATTAGGCCATTCAGCCCATCGAGTCTGCTCCACCATTCGATCATGGCTGATTTATTTTTCCCTCTGAATCCCATTCTCCTGCCTTCTCCTTGTAACCTTTGACACTCTTACTAATCAAGAACCTATCAACCTCCGCTTTAAATGCACCCAATGACTTGGCCTCCACAGCCGTCTGTGGCAATGAATTCCACAGATTCACCACCCTCTGGCTGAAGAAGTTCTTCCTCATCTCTGTTCTAAAGGGAAGTCCTTTTATTCTGGGGCTGTGCCCTCTGGTCCTAGACTCTCCCACTGCTGAAAACATCCTCTCCACATCCACTCTATCCAGGCCTTTCAATATTCGGTAGGTAAAATGGACTTTTCATCCATTTTCTTGAACGTATATTCAGTGTCTTTGGTTCCATGCTCCTAAGAAAATTGTCAACAGGTTCACCAGGTCCTGGGTTTGGAACCTATATCCGTGGATCTTGTAAATTTGACATAAGCTCAACATCTGTGCTGAATGTTTCAAAGACCTTGTCTGGACGTTTATTCAGCAACAAACAATCTGCTGGAGGAACTCAACAGGTTGATCAGAATCTATGGGAGGAAAGGAATTGTCCAAGTTTTGACCCGAAACGTCGACAATTTTTTTCCACCCACAGATGCTGCCTGACCCGCTGAGTTCCTCCAGCAGATTGTTTGTTGGTCCAGATTCCAGCATCTGCAGTCTCTTGTGTCTCCATCTGGACTCGTATTCTCTGACTCACTTATTTTCCAGCTGTTGACAAAATCCAACCCAAAAGGATGAAGCTTACCGCTGCTACATCACTCTCATGTCCTTCAGAAAACTGAAGAATATTAATGTACATTTTTGCATAAATTTCCTGAACAGCTCCACAATATCATAGACCCTCCCAGTTCATCACGGGTCAATAAAATGCTCATTTCCCGCCCCCCCCCCTTACATGGTGCAAAAATCTATTCATTACATTGATGCCACCATGTTACATTTGCTGTGCCCAATCTCTGTTCCTCTGAGACCCATCAATGCAAACATTTAGTTGATCTCCAAGCTACCATAGGAACTGCAATGCATAAAATGGTTGAGCATGCAGTACAATGTTCACATATATAATCATACAAAGCCCTGCCTCATGCCATAATACTTACACTAACGTAATAGTGGCTCGATGTAACAATTGACCTAACTACCTCGGCCATCCTGTGAAGTGGAGCAGGCTGCAAATTGCAACCAAGCCTCAGACAACAGATCCCGAGGTCAGTCTCCCACACGATCATTTGACTACTTGGCATTGATGAAGATTTTTGAATTGTTTTTAAATATCATTAATTATCTGAGACATTAGTTATCTGAGACAACAGTTCAACTTGAGTTAAATCACTCCAAAAATCAAACATAACAAATCTAATCGAAAATAATGTAAGCTGCTGGAAATTAATTTAAAAATATAAAGTTAAATTAAGAACAATGGACAGACCACCTGACTATACGTACCTTTTTAATCAAGGTCAGTGACTTAATTCAAATGAATGGGCGGTGATACCGCGGCCAAACCTAGACTACTGCTGGGGCCCGACGTGGTGCATCAGATCAGGACATTGCGATCAACAGCTGGACTTGGCGCATCATTCACCAGTGGAGTGGGAGGTAAGGTGCTCCAGTATCTGAACTGCTCCTCCTCTCTGACATTATGGCATGGTGGGGAGGGGTGGAAGTCAGAGACAGGCTGGTCCCTGAGCAGGATGTTGTCAGCCATTCTCTGCAGAAGCGCCAACCACACCTATGCACAATCTGCTTCATTAATTCTATTTTTCTCCCCACGGAGACTGCCTGACCCAATAAGTACTTCCAGCATTTCTGTGCATTCCCACGATTTTGCTTTGGTTAAAGGGTTACATGTTGCATTTCACCAAGAAGTGATATTGCATCAGTTATAGATCCAGAGTCATTCTATATTGCTTGTCATGAATATGATGTATCAGGTATTTGCAGTGCTGGAATTTTCATTGTGTCCTGAACAAGATTGTACAAGGATAAATTGGAAAGTTGGTGGAGCATTAATTGCTGAAATTTAATCCCGACAAGTGCAAGGTGACATGCTTTGGGAATTCAAATAAAGTAGGACATAGACAGTAAATGGTAGGGTGTTAAGGAATGTCGATGAACAGAGAGACCCAGGGGTGCAAGTCCATAGTTCCCTGAAAGTGGCAGCACAGGGGGACAGGGCGGTGAAAAAGGCATTTAGCATACTTGTCCTGCGTCTGCGTGGGTTTCCTCCGGGTGCTCCGGTTTCCTCCCACATTCCAAAGACATATGGGTTAGGAAGTTGTGGGCATGCTATGTTGGCGCCGGAAGCGTGGCGACACTTGTGGGCTGCCCCCAGAACACTCTATGCAAAAGATGCATTTCACTGTGTGTTTCGATGTACATGTGACTAATAAGGAAATCTTGTACCTTGTATCTTGTCTTCATAGCTCAAGGCATATAATGTAAAGGTCATGTGCAACTTTACAATACTCTGGTTAGGTGGCACTTGGAGTACTGTGTGCAGTTCAGGTTGCCACACTATAGGAAGGATGTGGTTGCACTGGAGAGAGTGCAGAGGAGATTCAGCAGGATGTTGCCTGGGAGGAGAGAACTTTAGTTGTCGGAGAGATTGGACAGGCTGGACTTGTTTTCCCTGGAACAAAGGAGGCTGAGGGGTGACCTTGCAGAGTGTATAAGATTATGAGAGGCGTAAATAGGGTAGACAGTAAAAAATCTTTTTGCCAAGATCAGCATATCAAAAACAAGAGGGCATAGTTTTAAGGTGAGTTTTAAAGGGGATAAGGGGATTTGAGGGAAAAGGTTTTTACGCAGAGAGGGATTGATATCTTGAATGCACTGCTGAGGGAGGAGGTGAATCAGATACAATCACTATGTTTCAGTAGCATTTAGACTGGTATTGAAATAGGCAAGGCCTAGCAAGATGCTGACCTAATGCAGGCAAATGGGATTAGTGTTGATAGGCATAACAGTTGGTATGGATGTTGTGGGCTCAGAGGCCTGTTTCTGTGCCGTAAGACTCTATGACTTTCGGTCTCTAACTGTTCTCCTTCAGATCCAAGTAAAAGTCAAACAATGGGAATGATTATCTTCATCTGTATTGGCGCCAGTCCCTGTAGTTCTACTCCTGCTTATATAAGAGTCTGATTATTTTTTTACTGTAACATTAAAAAAAAGGTTTAACGGGATCTATCCCAATAGTTATATTTTCACTAGCTATGCATCTGTCATCACCTCTTACCTAAGTTCATTCTATTTTGGCTGCTTTACAACATTCCACGTTCTCACACTAGATTCCATCAATCACTTCTGTTTTCAGTTCTCAAAACCAGGAGTGTTTCCAGTGTTCTGTCTCACTGTGTCCTTCATCAGTTGTTTCAATCGAGACCCTCTGAACCAGGAAAGTATCCATTACACAATCTCAATATGCAATCTTTAATTCCCCAGCTCATTAATTTGAGGCCCTTTGTCAATTTGTAATTGAATGTTTGCCACATTTAATTTAACCTCTCTGGCTTAATGATCAATGAAGAATCTTTTCTTTCATTGTCTGTGTGTGTGAGTCCATTCATCACATTGGGTAGATGCTAGCTGGCGTGAAACACAAAACTGCTCATAATTCAGCATCTGATCGATTGGTAGCAAAAACAGTTGGTAAAAGAAATGGAATACACCAAGTGCACAATTTTGTTAAACAAAGACAGAAATACTCAGCAGATCAGGCAACATCTGTGGAGAGGGATACAGAGTTAATATTAAGTTAATTTAAAAAAGATATGGGGACAGAATTGTGGGAGAACTGATGTAAGATCTCTCAGTAATTATAAGGACAAGTTTCCATTGGAAAGCACTGATTTGCATCAATTGCTGAAGCTCACTATCACTCCAGAATAAATGTTTAAATATCCATGCCCACTAATGTCGGAGACACAATGCATTCTCTGTCTCACTTTACATACACTAATTGCTTGTAATGCCAGCACAAGCAGACAACAGCAAAATTAAATTTAAAAACTATGATTAGGAGGCTCATATTTTAATCAATAAAGAATAAATATTTGGAGTAATCTGGTAGAGTTCTCAAAAGCACCAGGGACAATCAAGGTATTGTTGAACACTTTAATCAGAGGCTTCACTGTTCTGATGTGCTCCTTGCCACCTGTGCAAGATCCAATTATTGTCAAACTGTGAAGTCCACCCAATTCGCCAACAAGACACTAATAACTTCTCTCTTCAAGTTTGTTGCTTGGCTACACATTACATTGCCTTTGAATTCCTCATTTTTGCACTCGAATCCCTCCACTGGGTAATTCCCTCTACTGACTAGTCACACATTATTTCTATAACTTCTCCAGCATAAAACCACTCTGACTAATCTGGTTTATTGCAACCTGGAGTTTTGAGGGAAGTGGTTTTGAAGACAGTGGATGTACTGGTGGTCAGCTTCCAAAATTCCCCGGATTCTGTGATGGTTCCCACAGATTGGAAGGTAACAAATGTGATTCCACTTTCTAAGAAAGGAAGGGGAGAGAAAAAATTCCTTTAAAGCAGTTATAAAGTCACAGAATCACACAGCACAGAAACAGGCCCTTCAGCCCAACTGGTCCATGCTGACCAAGGTGCCCACCAAGCTAATCCCATTTGTTTGCATTTGGCCCACATCCCTCTAAACCGCACCTATCCATGTACTTATCCAAATGTCTGTCAAATGTTTTTATTGTACCTGCCTCAACCATTATCTTTGGCAGCTCGTTCCATATACGCACCACCCTCTGCGTGAAGAAGTTGACCCTCAGGTCCCTTGTAAATCTTTCCCCTCTCACCATAAACCTATGCCCCCTAGTTTTTAGTTCCCCTTCCCTAGGGAAAAGTCTAAGTGCATTCACCCTACCTTTACCCTTCATGATTTTATAAGGTCACTGCTCAATCTCCTATGTTCCAAGGAATAAGGTCCCAGCCTGCCCAACCTCTCCCTATAACTCAGGCCCTCGAGTCCTGGCAGCATCCTCGTAAATCTTCTCTGCGCTCTTTCCAGTTAGATGCAGACACAAGAAGCTGCAGATGCTGGAACCTAAAGCAAAATAAAAACAAACTGCTGGAGGAACTCAGCGGGTCAGGCAGCATCCGTGGAGGGAAATGGACAGTCGATATTTCGGGTCAAGACCCTTCATCTGAACTGGACATCCCAGTCCTGGTGAAGGGTCTCGACCCAAAGGTCGACTGTCCATTTCCCTCTTCAGATGCTATCTGACCCGCTGAGTTCCTCCAGTAGTTTGTTTTTTCTTCTATAAAGCAGTTAGCCTGACATCAGTGGTAGGGAAATTCCTGGAATCTGTTATTAAGGTTGTGGTAACAGGGTTGGAAAATGATAGTAGGAGTCGGCATAGATTTATGAAAAGGAAATTATGTTCAACAAATCGGTTGAAATCTTTTGAGATTGTAACATCAGAATAGCTTCGGGTGAACGAGATGATGTTTATTTGTACTTTCAGTAGATCTTTAATGAAGTGATACAAGAGACCATTGAACAGACTTGGAGTGTGTGGTATTGGTGATAGTGTACTGCTGTGGACTGAGGATTGGTCTATGGTTAGAAAGCAGTGAGAATGAATCAAAGGGTGAATTTGGGGTTGGAAGGCTGTGACAAGTGAGGTGCTGCTGGGTTTGGTGCTGGACTCCCAGTTGTTCATGATCTATGTCAATGGTCTGGATGTGGAAACGGGTGAAATATATCCAAGTTTTCAGATGGTACAAAGCTGGCTAACAAAGTGGGTTGAGGTAAGGATGCAGAGAGGCTTCAGGGAGATACAGACAGGCTAACTGAATGGCAGATGGTAGTTAATGTGGAAAATATAAGCCTCAAAAACAAACTGCTGGAGGAACTCAGCGGGTCAGGCAGCATCTGTGGAGGGAAATGGAGCATCGCTGCTTCATCTTGACCTGAAAATTGACTTTCCATTTAAGATAAACTATGATATCTTTAATGGTCACATGTACGTCGAAACACACAGTGAAATGCAGCTTTGCGTAGTGTTCTGGGGGCAGCCTGCAAGTGTCGCCATGCTTCCAGCGCCAACATAGCATGCCCACAACTTCCTAACCTGTACGTCCTTGGAATGTGGGAGGAAACCGGAGCACCGGGAGGAAACCCACACAGACACGGGGAGAATGGACAAACTCCTTACAGACAGCGGCCGGAATTGAACCTGGGTCACTGGCGCTGTAATAGCATTACGCTAATTGCTACACTACTGTGCCTGCCTCCACAGATGCTGCCTGACCCACTAAGTTCCTCTAGCATTTTGTTTTTTTTGCTCCAGATTCCAGCATTTGCAGTTTCCTGTGTCTCAAAATATGAGGTTCACTTTAACAGAGAAAAAATAAAAAGGCAGAGTAATTTTTAAGTGGTGAGGGACATAAATGTATTGATGCTCAGAGACGCTGGGTGTTCTTGCACAGAATCCACTGAAAGTTACCACGCAGGTTGTGCAAGCAATTAGAAAAACAAATGGTTCATTGGCCTTTCTGGAAGAGCATGGTAGTGTAGCGGTTAGCATAACGCTATTATAGAGCCAGCAGCCCAGGTTCAATTCCTGCCGCTGTCTGTAAGGAGTTTGTCCATTCTCCCCGTGTCTGCATGGGTTTCCTCTGGGCTGTCCATTTTCCTCCCACATTCCAAAGACATCAGGTTAGGAGTTGTGGGCATGCTATGTTAGTGCCGGAAGCGTGGCGACACTTGTGGGCTGCCCCCAGCACATTCTACGCAAAGATGCATTTCACTGTGTATTTCGATGTACATGTGACTAATAAAGAAATCTTAATCTTAATTGCAAGAGTAGTGCTGCCTTGCCCCAATTACATAGAGCTCTGGTGAGACTGTATCTGGAATATTGTACCCAAGACCTGTGTCTTCGGAAGGATATATTTGTGATCGAGGGAATGTAATGAAGATTCCTAGGATGGAAAGTTTGTCATCTGAGGAGACACTAAGCAGACGGGTTGCATTCCAGTTCAGAAGAGTAAAAAGTGATTTTCTTAAAATATGCAAAATACTTAAGGGACTTGACATGGTCCATATGGAGTTAATGCTCTCCCTGGTTAGATGTCCACAGCAGGGATCATGGTCTCAAAATAAGGGGGTTGACAATTCAGGACAGAAGTTTCTTCACTCAGAGGCCTATTGCTGGTTCTATGTCTTGTTTCTTATTCTTCAGCGTTCTGCTACATTGTGCCTTTACTACCTCTCCCAAAGCACTGCTCACCGTGCCAAACTCTCCCCCAAATACTTCACCCTGCATCACCCTCTGTTTCAACATCCAGCTTTATCAGAAACAATGCTTGTTCAGGAGGAACCACGTACAAACCATTTGTTTGGGGTGCCTACATTTTATTAGTACTAGACAATGATACTTTAAGTTCAGCACCACTGTATGCCTTTTCTTTCACTAGATTCACACAGCAGCCCAGTCTGACAGAAGACCTCATGCAATGGCATGAATTGGATGCCACCCTGTAGCGCTATACCTTCTTGTAACCAATGCACTCAGCTACCTCCAAATTAGCTCTTTGTGACAGACAATTATCCCACGAATCCTCGGTGAAAGGGGAAATGGATCTGATTACTTGGATTTTGCAGTTTGCTCTGCACTATTTGAGCTGCCTTCTTGTTGCTGTTTTAATGAAGATTTCACTTTTGACTCACTCACAGGATTGTAAATCTCTTTTTACTGCTACTGACAGTCCTGCTTGCATTTTTAAAACATATTGCTTAACTTTAACATGACAAAGGACAGTGTGCATAATTTGGAAGTAAGCCCCTGCATTCATTTTTGATGCTGATTACAGTTTCAATTTAATAACAAAACATATGGTATGATGGATATTAATTAAGAAAGCAGTGGACTTTCTTTGGTCCTTTCAATGTTTCAAAAACAGCCTCCTGTATCGAAAGGAATTATGTAATGTGGAAATTATATTGCACTCTAGAAATGTGAGCATCCAAAGCTCTTGATATAAAAGCATAGTTAATTAAAATTATTTGTCTAGTATATGTGCACATGCCTCTTATCACTAACCCCACTTCAAAATATATAGAGAGACACAAGGTAGTGCTAAAGGATAATCAACCCTCTAACAACAGTGACATCTACACATATATATGCATAGTGTTATATAGTTACACACACACTGCAATTAGAACTTTTTATTTCTGACATAGTACATTCACAAAAAGGAAGCTCAACATAGAAACCGATAGAATTAGAAACAGTAACAAAGGCTCCTGTTGAATGCTGTGCTGACAGGTTGATGTAGGCTCAGGAACAAGGAAACAGCTGGCACCCATGGGTGAAGGCCACCCACGTAAAACCCAGTTTGTAAAGTTCAGAGAAACTCCAATATTCCAAAACCTGATCATTCAGAAACCTTGATGGTTTAGTAACTGGCTCACTGGGGCCACATGTTCCCTTTAAATTCACCAGGTTCACCAGAAAATACATTATACTACGGCACATTTATAAAAACGTGAAATAAAAGTGTGCTGGAGTACTAGCATGAGTAACATCCAATAATCTCAAACTCCTGTTAGTCTGGCATCACTAAAGTTCCAAGAATAGCAGATTATTGGAACTTCACTGTACATTCCTTTCCTTCAAATGGAAGTACCTGAACTGGCAGCTGCGATGGAATGGATACCAACCAGCTTCGACAGTGCCTGTCCTCAGCTTGTGATCCTTCATTCCTGCCCTACCCACTCCCAGTCACGGCTCCTGAAGCATAGAAAGGGCACTAACAAGGACACAGTTTGGTAACTACATATTTTAACTCTGTTTAAGAAAACTTTTGACCTAGAAGATTCTTCCAAGAGAAAATGAGAATATGGATTTTCAACGCAAGGTTCCCAAGAACGGCATAGTTATTAGCTGAACACCCATGAGGAGGCGATGAGATGCTGGTGTTGTGAAGCATTGCTGTCAAACTTGAGGTGATCAACAACTGAGAGATGAAAACAAGAATCAATTATCATGCTGTTATCAGGAAAACATACTGTTAAATAAAATGCTGCTGTGAAAAACAAGACTTGAAATGTTAACAAGAATTATTTTCATGAAAATCAGTTTCTTTCCACAACTACATGTGGGTAACTCCAGCAGGTACAGTAATGGTGAGGACAGCGGTGATAATTTACAATTCTCCATTGATTTTCTGATGAGAGAAACACGAGCTGGAGGTGAAGAGTGTGACCAGGCATTTTTAACATTATTGATAGAAGTGGCTGGCTAACTCATCTGAGCTGTGTTTACCAACTTTACATTGGGAAATCAAAGTGAATGTCTAAAGTCTGTATTGCATGATGGCACCAAGACCAAAATAACATGAAAGTAAAGTCTAGATAAATCGGGAAGTAGGAATTATGAGACATTATAATTATGACGGAGGCCTTTTAGCTTGACAAGCTCTTTGAAAGGGTCACACATAACATCCCACTCCCCTATTCTTAACTAAGAGCCCAGTAGATGTTTTTCTTTCAAACTCTGCCTCTGAAAGTCCCCCTTGCACACACTGCCAGCCGCTCAGCAGCAGCATTGCCGTAACCAAAATAACTTCCAATTTGGTCTTGGGCGCATGTCCCTCTCTCTTGAAGGACAACCTGCTGTTCATCTGGAGGTGGCTGGAGCTGGCCAGAAGGGGACAGCTTGATTGGGTGAGGCAGGGCTGACTGTTATAAGGAGGGCATTAGTGGGGCCCAATGTAGATTGTAGTATCCTCTTTCTTAAATCTGGCTCTTCCCCCCACAACTTCTCTGCATAAGCACGAACTTGTTATTTCCCTCACCATCCCAGTAAAATACCAGGCACAAGTGAGCTGTAAACCGAGTAGGAGACAAAGACATTGTAGGTGCCATCACCAGCACACATGAGGCGTGCTGTTGAAGCCCCAGAAGAGAGCTTCATTGGTAGACCACCAAAGTAGGCTGGTGTAGGCACAATGAAATCCTTGTGTATAGGAAAGCCTACAGAAAGCCTGCTTTCAGCATCAGAGAGCAAAGGGGGAATCTATACCAACTTGGTACAGGGTAAACACAGGTCCTGGAGCCCATCCTTTACAGTGCAAATGGCCAACTTTATTCAGACACTTGGTAATTGGCAATAGGTTTATTATTGTCACATGTACCAAGATACAGCGAAAACCTTTTGTTTGCATGCCATCCAGACAGATCATTCCATACACAAGTACATCAAGGTAATACAAAAGCAAACAAAAAACAGAATGCAGAATGTAGCATTACAGTTACAGAGAAAGTGCATGATGAGTTAGATTAAAAGATTGAGTTCATCTTTATCGTACAAGAGGTCCATTCAAGAGTCTTGTAGAGTGGGATAGAAGCTGTCCTTGAGCCTGGAAGTACGTGTTCTGAAGTTTTTGTATCTTTTGCCTGATGGGAGAGGGGAGAGGAGAGAATGACCGGGGTGGGAAGGGCCCTTGATTATGTTGGCTGCTTTTCTGAGGCAGTGGGAAGTGTAAACAGAGTCAGTGGAGGGGAGGCTGGTTTCCGTGTTAGACTGGGCTGCGTTAACAACTCTCTGCTATTTCTTGGGTTCTTGGGCACAGCGGGGCAACACCTGACAGCTGATATTGCAGCGAAGTGCAGTGGCTGTTCCGACTGCTGCTGTACAAGGTCACAGAGCTCACACTGCCACCAGCATGCCCGTGGAATCCAAAAGCAAAGTGTCACAACAATCCAGCAACAGATGGGGTCCTGCCCCAGTGAGTGGCGAGTGTCAACTTGAGGTCGTCTCTCAGGAAGACACCATTTCTCTCCTCCCACTGCCATCTGCCGTTGCCCTCCTGATGCCTGGGTGTGGCAAGCCGTGCTGAGATGGGACAGACCACAGGTGGGCCTTAATGATCCACACTGATGAAACTCACCTTTCAGGGTTGCTTGCCACCTCCTTCACTGAAAACCAGCAGTTCTCCAGACACCACGTGGATGGGTTAACGCTGCCTAATAGGCAATATAAGGCAGACAGAACCGGATTATCTATTTCTATTATAAATTTGATTTGGAATCTTTATTGAATAACGCACTGTGGTCACGGTCCTCAATAACAAGGGGGTAGGTAATGTGTGGGATTCTTTGTGAGTGGCAAATTGAGTTACAGTAATTGATGTTTCATTTGGGTAAGTTCTTCCCAGCCCTGCGTTGAAGGGGTCTGCCCAGGTTCTCTCCATCCTCCAGCTCCTCGTAACCAAGGGATATCAGAAAAGGAGCTGTTCTTGTGTCAGTTCTGTCATTTGCAAGCCTGAAGGCATGTACCACCAGGCTCAAGGACAGCTTCCACTCCACTGTTATAAAACTATTGAACGGTTCCCTGGTACAATAAAATGGACTCTTGATCTACCTCATTATGGCCTTGCACCTTATTGTCTGCCTGCACTGCACCTTCTCTGTAACTGTAACACTTTATTCTGCATTCTGTATTGTTTTACCCTGTACTACCTCAATGCACTGTGTAATGAATTGATCTGTATGAACAGTATGCAAGACAAGTTTTTCACTGTACCTTGGTACAAGTGACAATAACAAACTAATTCCAATTCCAACAACTGATACCACCAAATATCACCTAATATCTTCAGTTAACAATAATCTCTTAATCAAGTTGACCCTTCATCAGTTACCATATTTAGAAGGGAGTCACAAACCTTTGTCAGCATTTGTTTGTAGAAATGTTTCCAAACGTAACTCCTGCAAGTCCTTGCTCCAACTTCAGACTCTGGTTCCAAGTTCAACATTGCCCAACCCCAGCTAATAGCTTCTCTGTATCTACTTTATCAGTTCCCCTTAACATCTGGGGCTAGATCCAACCCAATCTCCGACTCACCACTTGTGGTGACTGCTCCACCCACACTTACCTGGGCCAGATGCAGAGAGCCAATCTGACCTGAACTCTCTCCAAAGAGATGTCGCAAGGCCCCAGCTGAAAGCACTCCTTGGGTGGAGTACTTGTTAAGCTTTCCCCACAAAGCTTTACAATCTTTGATCGCAGGCAAAACTGGGAATGGAGATTCAAATCCTGTCAAAGCCTGTGAAGTTTAACCATTTAAATTCCAGGGACTAAAGGAAGTATAGTTGGGGTAATCTCACCTTGTAATCTAACCCTTGGAGTCCAGGTAACATTCTTTTAAATTTTAAAATTTTTAAAAAAAATTTTTAAATTAAATTTTAAAATTTTATATACAGCGTGGTAACAGGCCCTTCCGCCCCAACGAGTCCCTGCCACGCATTTTAAACCCAAATTAACCTACCCATACGTCTTTGGAATGTGGGAGGAAACCGGAGCACCCGGAGGAAACCCACGCAGACACGGGAGAACGTACAAACTCCTTACAGACAGCGACGGGAATCGAACCCCGATCGCTGGTGCTGTAATAGCGTCGCGCTAACCGCTACGCTAACGACGCTGCATTCTGCTTAAACCAATATTCATTCTTGATGTGTGGTTCCTACAACTTCTTATAGTATTCAGCAAACAGTGACTGCAGTACCATACTTACCAAATTCTTTACCTGGGTACAGGTATATCTTGCCACCTCATTTGGTGGGACAGGGGCTGTGCAGGTGGTCTAGCAACAGAACAGTTGGTTTCTCTCATCTGTACTGTGCAGGCTATGGAATCGACATTTGTACAAAATTCAGCTCATAGTTAATCAGCTGAACAAACTGTTCCTGCATTGTCACATACAGTTGGCTTATTGTAGACACTGAACCACCAAAAATATTTATTTGCTCAATGAAACAACATGTTCAGGCAGAATTAAACAGTGGAAAGAATTTGGCTTGGAGTTCCTGGTAATCTCATCCTTTATTTAACTGTCTAAACATTGGCAGTGAGTTAGGAAATACTTTTCCAGGAAATTAGAAATGTCTGAGATTCTTCTTCTCTTGGTTGGAGTCCTTTTTAGTTGAAAGCAAATTCTTGGCTTAGCTCCTTCATATCTTAGTCACTTCACCATGACATAGTTTCTCTTACTAACATCTCAAATAGGTTTCACTATGAAAAGCAATTTACCACTTAAGTGTCAACATTAGATCCCACCAAATGCAATGAATGGTAAAGATTTTTGAACCCCATGAGCCTTTAATAAACATTACTTAAATGCTTCTGGTTTTATATTACACTGTCTTTCTCAGGAAGAGACAGTTATCCCACTCTTGGGACACTCAGTAAGTGACACTCAATGCACACCTTCACTGAACACTGAACATTTTACCCTATTTTCTACAGACACAATGAGGGAGCTGTAAAAACCCCCTTGAGGTTGACTGTACTGCAACCTTACAATGGAATTACTTGGATTTAACTTGCACACTTCCAAACAGCAGTATACTATCGGGGAGGAGGTACAGGGGCCTGAAGACCCACACTCAATGATTCAGGAACAGCTTCTTCCCCTCTGCCATCAGATTTCTGAATGATCCATGAACCCGTGAACACTACCTCGTTATTCCTTTTTTTTGCACTATTTATTTATTTTTGTAATTTATAGATTTTTATGTCTTTGCACTGTACTGCTGCTGCAAAAGCAATAAATTTCACGTCATGTATGTCAGTGACAGTAAACCTGATTCTGAGCTGAGAAATTACAGTTACAGGTTTGCTCATATTTCTGTGAAGAACAAGTCATGCATTTGTATAAATCTCACACTGAACCCCTTCTGTGTGTTCCTGCGTTTGACGTGATGAGAGCATTTCTGTCCAAGATATGTCCTGACATTGGCTTATGTTCTTCTATTGTGGCAGAGTTGGGTTAAACACCAGGTGTTGCCACAGAAGTTGGTCTAGCTTGCTTTGATATATTTGGCACAGACATTGTGTCTGACCCGGTGTAAGCTTATGATCAAATCTGCAGAAAATTGTTAATTAATTTGTAAAAAAAACTACAGATGCTGGAAATCTGAAATAAAAACAGAAAATACTGGAAACAAAAGCAGCTGAGTGCTTTCGGCATTTTCTGTGTTTGAGACGAATTTGCATCTTCAAAATGTATTAGTTGTACAGCAAAGAACCAGGATCTTTGTCCCACCATGTACTTGCAGACCTTTTTTTAACATCTACACTAATCCCATTTGCCAGCATTAGGACTGTTTTCTTCTATGCCTTGTCTAGTTAAGTGTTTGTCTGGAACACAGAACAGTACAGCACAGGATCTATATCCCTCCATTCCCTGCATATCCATGTGTCTGGCTAAAAGCCTCTTAAACGCCTCTATTGTATCTGCTTCCACCACCACCCCTGGCAGCCCGTTCCAGGCACCCACCACTCCCTGTGTAAAAAAAAACTTGCCCCGCACATCTCATGGAGTCATAGAGCAACACAGCACGGATACAGGCCCTTCGGCCCAACCAGTCCACGCCGACCACGGTGCCCACCCAGCTAGTACCAATTTCCTGCGTTCAGCCCATATCCCTCCATGTACCTAGCCAAGCGCTTCTTAAATGATAGTTGTACCTGCCTCACCCACTTCCTCTGGCAGCTCGTTCCATATACTCACCACCCCCTGTGTGAAGAAGTTGCCCCTCAGGTCCCTTTTAAGCCTTTCCCCTCTCGCACTAACCCTATGCCGCCTAGTTTTGGACTCGCCTACCCTGGGGAAAAGACTGTTACCGTCCATCTCCTTCAAACTTTCCCCCTCTCACTTTAAATTCATGTCCTCAAGTCTAAATGCCTGGAGTATCAACCAAGTATGGTATCAAACTCTAATAGAATTGCACTAGGTGTGACCACAGAAGAACTGAAAGTGGGGGGGGGGGGGGGGGGGGGGGGTAGACCATTCAGCTCC
Organism: Pristis pectinata; assembly: GCF_009764475.1. Lineage (NCBI taxonomy): Eukaryota > Metazoa > Chordata > Chondrichthyes > Rhinopristiformes > Pristidae > Pristis > Pristis pectinata. Next base: position 31,566,727 of record NC_067428.1, on the reverse strand, counting down.
CTGACAACACCACGCATAGATTATTGCACCTGACACAACCTGCTGAGCAACTTATGCATGGAACAGAGTCTTGAGAACCTGGGATGGTGAATATCTGGTGGCTGTGGTAAAACGGCATTGGCATTGTAGCTCAGATCAAATAATAACTTTGCCATGTTCCACCAGTGGGTGAACTTACCCCTTTGGGAGAATGTGTTTGATGCTCCTAAAAGCTTTGACGATATTTTGTCACGAACCAGCAACAAAAGAAACACACTGAGCATGATTCAGTGTTAAAAACTACTTTATTAATCACTACTTATGATAATATGTAAAATAAAAGTAAAAATGTTAGTATGTTAGAATTCAAAAATGTTAAACCTTGAACGTTAACCCCAAAACTAAACTCTTTGTGTGTGTGTGTGGCAAAGTCCAAAACTCCCAGTTCCAGAATGGTTCTTAAAGTTCAGTTCCGCAAGTCATAAGGTGAAACATGAGCAAGGGCTTCTTCAACAACCACCGTTGTCTGAAGATAAGACGTAGACGTAGAGAAACATAGAGAGAGTAAATATGAAATCCAAATGTTCCACGATGGAACCCAAGCGACACTTCAGTGTTTACTCGGTAGTGACTTCCTCACCCCAAAAAAGCATCCGAATCGTGGTCGTCCACACACACAAATACCTGTTTCCTTCTACAGGTCAGCAACAAAGTGAACTCCACCGGATTACTTCCAACTTCCATACATGGATTTCAGTGGCAGACACAGTTATTGTTTCTCATCCATCGATAGAGAAAACTAGCAGGCTGGTGTCTCTCTCCCTTCTCTCTCTCTCTCTCTTCTTCTAACTTCTTCAACAACATCATTACGTCCTTTATCTTCTATTGACGTAAGCACGCCCCACACACACATACACACACACTCTCTATCTTAAAGGGACTTTCACTGAGTCCATAACAATTGGCACTTCATTCAGACAAGGCATGAACACCCCATTCCTATTACTGGTACGGTAACCAAGCTGAGCAAAGCAGAGCAACACACAATCTGCTGGAGGGGCTCAGCGGGTCGAGCAGCATCTGTGGGAGGAAAGGACCAGTCCTGATGCAGGGTTTCAAACAGAAATGTTGACAATTCCTTTCTTCCCACAGATGCCGCTCGACCTGTTGAGATCCTCCCGCAGATTGTTTGCTGCTCCAGATTCCAGCATCCCTTCCGTTTCCATGAGTAAAGCAGACTTCAGGTTGAGAAGCGCAACATCAACATGGTTGAGATATGTTCCTCAAGTGGAGATCAACACCACTGTGGACTTGGCAGATCCCACAACCAGTAATTGATTATAAGGGATCACCCTTTTAAGATGGAGATGAGGAGGAATTTCTCAGCCTTGAGACTCTTTGGAATTCTCTGCCCTCAACACTGTGGAAGCTGAATCTTTGAATATATTCAAAGATGAGATAGACAGAATTTGGGGCAATCAAGGGTTATGAGGAAGAGACAGGAAAGTGGGGATACTGGCCATCCCACCTCTGCACTCTCAGTCCTGATGCAGGGTTTTGACCTGAAACATCGACAATTCCTTTCCTCCCACAGATGCTGCTCGACCCGCTGAGTTCCTCCAGCACCTTCTTTGTTGTTGAGAGATAAACTGTGGAAACAGGCCCTTCGGCCACTGAGTCCATACTGACCCCTAACCACCCATTCACATTAATCCCACATTCTCATCAACTCCCCCCAGATCCTACCACTCAACCACACATGAGGGGCAATCTACAGTGAACAATTAACCTACCAACCCACACGTCTTTGAGATGTGGGAGGAAACCAGAGCACCCAAAGGAACCCACAGGGAGAACGTGCAAACTCCACATAGACAGCACCCTGGGTCAGGTTTGAACTGGATTCTCTGATGCTGTGAGGCAACGCTGCCCAGGTTGGTCACGATTGGCAGCACGGTAGTGTAGCGGTTAGTGTAACGCTATTACAGCATCAGCGACCCGGGTTCAATTCCCACCGCTGTCCATAAGGAGTTTGTACGTTCTCCCCGTGTGACTGCGCGGGTTTCCTCCGGGTGCTCCGGTTTCCTCCCACATTCCAAAGACGTACGGGTTAGGAAGTTGTGGGCATGCTGTGTTGGCGCCAGAAGAGTGGTGACACTTGTGGGCTGCCCCCAGCACATTCTCAGTAATGCAAAAAGATGCATTTCACTGTGTGTTTCGATGTACATGTGACTAATAAATAAATATCTTATCTTATGTTATCTTACTGAATGACAGAGTAGGCTTGAGAGAGCTCATATGCTTATGAGTACAAGTGATCCTTGCGTTTGCTGGCTGTTGTCACAAGCTCATTCCTAACAAAGATACTGAAGCACAATAAAGCTGCTTGATTGGTGAGGAAATGTTTTTGTAAAGCTGCGAGAGGTTCTGTGTGATCATTGGTCGGCTCTCCCCAGCCACACTGACACTGAGCCAGGACACTGTTGGATGAAGTGAGTGATTATAGATTCAATCAACCTGTCACTTACGTGAGCTGCAAGAAATTGCTTTGGGAAATGTTTTATTCAGCAATTGAAAAACACGCTGAAGTATTGTCTGGGCCCTGCAGAGTTTACAATGGTGCTTGTACGGCATTTTATTCTGCATTCTGATCACAACCCTTCAGAGTGGTTCAGAATGAGAAAACGTGGATCCAGTGCGATAAATCTTTGCTCTGTTAGGGTGTAACATGAACACTTAACATCATTGTGACTTCCACACCATGAGGACAATTGCTCGGGTCTGTCTGAGGAAAACCAGCTCACTCCCTGTCTGGTGACCATTAAACACTGGACACTGATTTCATCAACTACAACATCCAAACACAACCACAGTTGCAAATAGTGGAAACCACACCAGAATTTGTACTTTTATGCACAATCAAATCTCTCACAAAAAATGCCATGAAATTGACCAGAAATATATGAAAAACACTTGGTGGTTTACAGCCAGATTCATGCACTAAACCTGGACTAAGGTGTGTCCCCACCACATGGAAACTGCCCAACAGATGCGTCTTTGCAGTGCTGACCACTGGGAAGGGAATTAGACATTAAAGGTGCTCTATCCACAGCTGCAGAAAAGGCTAACAATGGTGAGGGAGGTCACTGCTGTGCTCTGTGTCTGTGACTATCCCACACATGATAGTCTGCCTCGATTGAGTCCCATGCTGCAAGTATGTAGGTGCATGTATGTATGTATGTACATATGTACTGTAGGTGCAGGCTGACCAATGAGGCCGTGATCACAGCAATGTAGCTTTGACATACATGGTGTACAAAGGCTGACATCAGTGGTGGAGCAACGAGCCATGCAGTTTAAAGCATCCTGAGCACAGGCATACTAGAGAAACAAAGGACTGCAGATGCTGGAATCTAGATGCAAAGCACGATGATGCTGGAGGAACTCAGCAGGCCAGGCAGCATCCGTGGAGAAAAGCAGGTGGTCAACGTTTCGGGTCAGGACCCTTCTTCAGGACTGAAGATAGGAAAAGGGGAAGCCCAATATATAGGAGGGGAAAGCGGAGCAGTGATAGGTGGACAAAAGAGGGGAGGTGGGGTGGGCACAAGGTGGTGATAGGTAGATGCAGGTAAGAGATAGTGATAGGCAGGTGCGGGGGAGGAGGGGAGAGCAGATCCACCGGGGAATGGGTAAAACGTAAGGAGAGAAAGGAAAAAAGGGGCAGGAGAAAAGATGCCAGGAAAGGGAAGAAGCAAGGTGGGGGGTGGGGGGGGGGATGTTGTGGGGAGCAGGTTGGGGATTACTTAAAGTGGGAGAATTCAATGTTCATGCCGTTAGGCTGCCAGGTTCCAAGATGGAAAATGAGGTGCTGTTCCTCCAGTTTGCGCTTGGAATTCTCCTGGCAGTGGAGGAGGCCGAGGACGGACATATCTGTGATCGTGTGGGAGGGAGAGTTGAAGTGACTGGCAACGGGGAGACACAGGTCGTGGTTACGGACAGAGCGCAGGTGTTCTGCGAAACGGTCACCTAGTCTGCGTTTGGTCTCACCAATGTAGAGGAGGCCACACTTGGAGCACCGAGTGCAGTAGATGATATTAAGGGAGGTGCAGGTGAATCTCTGTCTCACCTGAAAGGACTGTTTGAGCACAGTGAACTGCAGCTGGCATACGTTGTGTACAAGGCATTGATTTACAGATTTTCATGGATTGACCACTTCATTGACATCTCATTGACAATTTCAGTGCAATGTGCTCGTTTCTTTGGGAGTGTTCAGTGAAGGTCATAGTTTTGCTACAAAAGAGCTTCAATTTATGCTGGAAAGGAGGGAAATGTGGGTGCACAATTCTTGCCAGTGAAGCCGAGGTGAATTGTGCACGGTGCGTTTGGGCCAATTTCCCAATGGGCATGATTTTAGCCAGAAATGATCACTAGCCCAATCTCCCCTGAGTGAAGACACAAGAGACCATAAGACCATAAGACATAGGAGCAGAATTAGGCCATTCAGCCCATCAAGTCTGCTCAGCCATTCAATCATGGCTGATTTTGTTTTCAACCCCATTCTCCCACCTTCTCCCAGTAACCCCTAACCCCCCCACCAATCAAGAACCGATCAATCCCTGCCTTGAATACACCCAATGATTTGGCCTCCACAGCCCTCTGTGGCAACGAATTCCACATTCACCATCCTCCGGCTGAAGAAATTCCTCCTCATCTCAGTTTTAAAGGGACATCTCTTTATTCTGAGGCTGTGCCCTCGGATCCTAGGCTCTCCTACTGATGGAAAATGATGAACAGGCCTTTCGGTATGCCGTAGGTTTCAATAAGATCCCCCTTCATCCTTCTGAACTCCATCGAGTACAGGCCCAGAGACAGCAAACGCTCTTCATATGTTAACCCTTTCATTCCCAGGATCGTTCTTGTGAACCTCCTCTGGACCCTCTCCAGGGCCAGCACATCTTTCCTCAGATACAGGGCTCACTATTGCTCAAAATCTGTAGAGACTTCAGATGCTGGATCTGAAGCAACAAGCAATGTGCTGGAGGAACTCAGTGGGTTGAGCAGCATTTGGGGGAAAGGAATTGTCGATGTTCTGAGTCAGAACCCTGTATCAGGACTGACCCACTGAGTTCTTCCAGCAGACTGTTTGTTGCTACCCTGAGAGAAATTTCGTTTATGTGTGATTTGCAGCTGAGGTAAGATATCTTTATTAGTCACATGTACATCAAAACACACATTGACATGCATCTTTTTTTAAGAGTGTTCTGGGGGCAGCCCGCAAGTGTCTCCACACTTCTGGCACCAACATAGCATGCCCACAACTTCCTAACCCGTATGTCTTTGGAATGTGGGAGGAAACCGGAGCACCCGGAGGAAACCCACGCAGACAGGGGGAGAACGTACAAATTCCTTACAGACAGCAGCGGGAATTGAACCCGGGTCGCTGGTGCTGTAATAGCGTTACGCTAACCGCTACACTGCCATGCCTGCCCCCACGCAGAACCAATAAGGGAAAAGAATAATAATGAAGGTTTTTGGAGGTAGGGCAGGGAGTACTCAGGAGACTAGTGAGTGAGAACTCCGGGGAGACCAACTATCAGAAGGAAGATCCCAGTTCCTGGGGCAGGGAGAAGAAGGATCAGTTGTTCAGTCAATGGGAGATCTCCTATTTCGGTGTAAGTGAGAAAAGTATTTTGAGTGAGCATTGGTCCAAAAGGAACAATAGAATTCAGGAATTATGTGGATATTTGCATTTGATACAAATAAGTTGATATAACAAAGTTGCAAGTAGCTTGAATCAATTAGGCTTTGTGTGGCCATTCACCTAACCTCAATCAGTTGACCAAGGTAAGAGTCAACAGCTGTTGGGGGCGGCAGTCTTCAGGTCGAACAAAGCTGTGTCATCACGTTAAGGTGGACACGGAAGAGCTTAAGACACTGTTTGAAGTTAAGGCTTCAACAAAAGGCTAAAACAAATGATCATGTCTTTGTTACTTGTGGAATCTTGCTGTGCATGTGGTGGCTATAACCCCATATGGGAGGATAGACATGATGGCTCAATCATAATCACTCACGATTCTTAGAAAAATATTACTTCATGTCTATTCCGTCGATCCCTGTTTCAGATGTGCATCTGAATATCCACTGCTGATCTGTCACCTGTGGATGGCACGCTGCTGCCACCTAATGCCAGAAATAAATCATTGTGCTGCTGCTTTCCAGAGCCCAGTTCCACAATTTTGCCTGAAAACACTACAAGGTGAACTTCTTTGGTTTTACTGGTATCAGCTCTCACAAAATGATGGCAGTATTTGAATATATCTGACGCCAGATTACTGTGAAGTGGAATTTGAAAAACAAAATGTAAATATTTATGCAAAAGCTTTCTGGATCAGGAGGGATATTAAAGGATTAACTTTACAAAATTAATTGATAAGTAAACAGTATTGGTGGGAATTAAAAAAAACTGCAGATGCTGGAAATCCAAAATAAAAACAGAAAATGCTGGAACCACTCAACAGGTCAGGCAACACTGGTGAAAGTAAAAAGGGTTGACATTTCAGGTTGAGACCCTTCATCAGAAGTGAGCTGAAACCTTAACTTTTAAAGAGAAACTTAAACGTTTCTCTTTCCATTGATGGGAGTGTTTCCAGCATTATCGGTTTTAATATGAGTGGGAACATCGATCAAAACAAATCAAAACCTATATGCTATTATAGTGAAGAAACAGAAGAAAGAATAATATAAAATGTTTACCACACGTAAGAATCTTTTGGTATGGGGTAATGATCGTGATACGTTATCAAAGAAGTAATTTTTTAAATGTTAGTAAAACAAGTTTAAAATAAGAAAGACATTAAAAACACTTAAATCATAGGAAGTTTACAACATAGAATGAGGTTATTTTCCCCTCATGTCTGTGACTGTTGTAAAAGAGCTACCCTAGCTAGTCCCAGCCTGTAAGTCATGGCTCCAAGTACACAACTAAGTACTGCTTTAATGTGATGA